>NC_038256.2:46268962-46868962 GCF_000004515.6 Glycine max
ATGGTAGTGGGGGGATTCGAACCCAAGACCTCCTTATCACTCTATCCTATGCCCTCCCCCCACCACCAGACCACCTTATAACTCCCCTTAAGTTGACTTCTTAATTCTCAGGATTTGAACTTACGGTTATGATCATTAGATCATGATGTTTACAATTCCAAGATGACTTCTTAATGGTGTTTATAATCATGCACAGCTCATTAGGTCATGAGTCCATTTCTGGAAGGCCCCCTGTGATGAGGGAGACTTTAACTGAAACTGGAAAACTTGGACTTCGCTTGCTTGAAGACCTGACATCCCTTGCCGCAGGTGGATCTGTATGTGCTTATTTGGAACTATTTTTCCCCCCTGTAGCATTAAATCCATTTTGTTGGAATTTCTTGTCTGTGGGTATCTAGAAACCCATTAGGTGCTCTCATTTTTTATTCACGTCATTAATGGTGATTCTGATATTCATTAAATGCCATTTCTTATTGGATGACATTAACTTCCATCTATTCTACAGGCAATTTGGTTATGTGTGAATATTCTTCAGAGGACATTTGCACTTGATATTCTTGAGTAAGAAATATTTTTACAATGTGTGGTTTACTGGTTCATTTCATTTTGCAGATTCTTTGCAATCAGATATTTGATTGAGATACCTGTAATTGGTGATCTATTCTTTTTTCTCAATAGCTAAAATGTCATTTAAGTGAAGGACATTGACATATATATTCTACAAATTAGATCATCCCATGCTTTTGAATTGGCTTCACCAGTATGGTGAATTCTATTTAATCATTCTACTGAAACAACATGAGTATGCAATGCTCTTCAATCTTCATCATAATTTTCCAAACATGTTTTACAGGTTCATTTTGTCCAATTATGTGGCTGTCTTCAGAACATTGTTACCCTATGAACAGGTGAATATGTCTATTGTAATTCTGAATGTTGTTGCTGCTTTTTACTTGAATCGTACCATGCCAGCATATCTTTTGTTATTTTATCTTGATATATTTGTTCTAAATTTGTCAGGCTTTACGACGGCAAATTTGTTCACTTCTTATGACTTCACTTCGTACCAATGCTGAGGTAATTAATTCCCTGAAACATGTAGTATGACAATGCTGTTTCACCATTGAGATTCCTTCTCCCTGTTTTTGAAGCGCAAAATGATACTTTTCATAATTCTTTAATATGTTAATTAGCTTGAAGGAGAAACTGGTGAACCTAGCTTTCGTCGTTTGGTCTTGCGTTCAGTTGCTCATATTATAAGACTTTACAGTTCTTCCCTTATAACTGAATGTGAGGTAAGTTTCCTATTTCCTTTTCCATCTAGCCACTCAGCTCATGCCAATTAAGTTATGGAAATGGACAGTGCAGATTTCCCTTTTGGGTTGAGTGAGAGGGATAAATTTGGTAATTGTATGATGTAATGTAGAATAAGCATAATGCATGTGAAGACTGCTTCCCAACTGAGAGCTAATTCTTTGTCAATAATCTAAGATACCAACCTAATGTTGACCTTTGGTGTCAGTTCCCTTTTATATATTTTGTTGCATCTCAACAAAATTGGTATATGCTAAATTTTTCTTCTAATTTTCAGGTTTTTCTCAGTATGCTACTCAAGGTTACTTTTCTTGATTTGCCATTATGGCATCGCATTCTTGTTCTTGAGATTTTGAGGGTAATGTAGTTATGTTGTATTATTCTTTTTATTTTTCTTTCGCAAGTTGTTGATTTACTCAGTAAGCCTTTAACCTAACAACCAGAAATGGTGGTTTGTAGGGGTTTTGTGTTGAGGCACGCACATTGCGGATTCTTTTTCAAAATTTTGATATGTACGTTCAATTTTGTTCTTCTTAATTTAATGATATTGTGCATAATGCTATGAGACATTGGTATATTGGCATGCCTTATAACTATTGTGCTCTTCTCAACTAGTATGTGTGTCTTATGAGCATTGCCTAGGTACCTTAAACCTTGTTGCTTATTGGCCCCATCCCATTGGAAATTTTAATGAATTAGATTATGTAGAATTAATAGGGACATAAAGAGTGATGCCAACCACAAGATTCAAGCAAGATGGATAAAATGAAAGATTGCTTTGGGCATGATATGTGATAGAAAAGTAACACTCATAGAAGACTCGTAGATAGAATGACAGAATCTCATCTCACATGGTTTTAAGCATGTATAGAAGACTCGTAGATACATCAATAAGGAGGGTTAGGGGTAGAGGAAAACCGAAGTGAATTATAACTGAGCCAAAGACAACTATAGGTCCAAATTAAACCATTTGAGAGATTTAGGTAAAAAGTCTCTCTTGCACTTAATATAGAATATAGAATAAAAAACTATGGTGGTATGTGATCTATGTAGCCAATCCCACCAAGTGATAAAGGCTTAGTTGTCGTAGTAGATTTATATAGAATTGGGGATTCTTTAGAAGATATACAATACAACTATACCTATCATGTTTATGTAAAAACTGATTGAGCATTAGTAAAAAGGGTGTAAGCCATAGATGAGGGTATGCACATTGTGAAGCCTTTCATAGCAAAGTGCTGTTTATGCAACTCTTTAGTGCATGTGGCTGGAGTTGAATGCTTGGGTCCAGTCTTTATGGTTGTCTCTTTGCCCCTATGCTTGTTATGGACTTATGGCATTATGGGATAGATTATATGTCTGGCTTTTGTTTGGTGTTCTATTTCTACCCATGGGAATGATGGGATGTTTTAAGGGAGTTACAATTTCTGACATGCAGAGGTTGGACAGCCTTGCTACATACTATATTATTGTCATTGTTATTGTTGTTGTTGCTGCTGCTTTTGCTATCATTGTTTACTGTATCCTCTGGAATCTGGATATTCAAACTCTCTTTTCTCTCTAATAAAATTGCTATATCTTGGAAAAAGATAAATGGGCTGAAATATATGACTCTTTGGTATACTAATGTAAGTTCTTTAGTTCTGATTGACTGCAAGAATTGGACCATGTCATATTGAATGCATGAAGAGACATGAAATAAGATTCAGTTTTTTGTTACAGAATAACAATTGAGGTATTTTTGGGACTTTCAAAGAGTTTTCTCTGGTTGGTATTTGGTAAGACATAGAATTTTCTCTTTAGTAGGGCAGTTTTTAATCCCAGACTGGAGACTAACTAAGTTTTTGTTGCCTCTAGTATACTTGGAAATATTAAATTATGCTTCCTTAACCTTCCAGATGGTATAAGGGGCCTGTTTGTTTAAGCTTATTTTTTTAAAAAAGTGTTTTTCTTAATAAATAAGCAGTTCTTTTTTGTTTTTGTTTTATGTGTTTGTCTAATCTACTTAAAAAAAAAAAACAGGTTTATGCTTTTTTTAAGAAGCAAATCCTATCCGCTTAAAAAATAGCTTTTTTTATTTTTAATTTTTTTTTAAGTTTAAACAAACTAGCCCAAGATTGCCTTTTATTTTCCAATGAACATAAGTTTTGATTTTTTACCAGTAGAAAATAAGATTAATTGGTCATTTAAGGACTTTCCATTTGAGTGTGACCAACTCATCAACCACATCCTCCCCCCCTTTTTGCCTACTATGTAGCTGTTGTCTTGATGAAACAATCCAACAATGTTGTTGATAGGTTCTGGTATTAATCAGAAATGAAAGGGAGCAAGCTCCACTTGCAGAGACAGGAAACATAAAATAGAGAGACAAATATGGAATTGAGAAAGAAGAAAATCAGAGAAGCAATGTTCTACATCTGCCTGAATGGCTTAAGCCACCCAAACAACCCAGATGCTCCAATGTTCCCCTCCCCAACACCTCTCACATTCAAATCCATGGTTCCAGTACTTTTCTCACCAAACCTGTGCATTCGGTTAGACCCTCTGGCCCTTCACTACAGAATCTTCCTCTGCCATTTCCAACTCATTACCATTTCTACCCTGACCCTCCCTTTATTCCTTCTATGGTAAGCGCAAAATGAGAAATTGGAGGCCCAGTATTTGGCAGTTCATCACTTATCAAGAATATGGATATAGGAATCTTTAGTCATGTGAAACTTCCAGAAAGGATTATAATATATTCAGTAATCAGTACTATGGGCATCAGTAAATCTTTAATTGTGTTTTCTTACACGAGTGGTCCAGTGCAAAATGTGTTGAAGTTTGGTACCATATCCAAACCTTTTCAATTACTAATTTGGCATTGATGAAGCCATGTTTATCGTGTTCGACAAATTTTAGTGTAATATAGATATATGAATTACAAGAAAATCACCTAAGTTCAATATTATGTATTGATTGCTGCTATCCATTGGCGTCATAGGCACCCCAAGAATACAAATGTTGTGGAGGGAATGGTCAAAGCTCTTGCTAGAGTTGTTTCAAATGTACAGGTATGATTTTAGCTGCATATGCTTCCATTTATTTCTGACTTCCCAGTCATGTTTTTGATCATGGTACAAATTACAAAGGAAAAATTGAATGGTATAACTCTGTTTTGCTTTGAATATTGCCACTTTCTACAGTTGACTTTAACTAATGTATCTTTTCATTCAGCTCTTACATAGCATGCATATATTTAGGGTGAGGGTCTCTATCTTTTGTCTATTAATTTTATGGTTAGAAGAAACTTTAAATGATTCTGTAGGCTCAAGAATCAAGTGAGGAGAGCCTGGCAGCTGTTGCTGGAATGTTTAGTAGCAAAGCCAAAGGTATTGATTTTCATATTTAGGTTGAACAAGAACAATTTTGATATCTATATCTCTTTTGTGAGGTCAAATATCTGTTTTGATGCCCTTATTTACCCAGAGTTTCATATTAAACTCCGAATAGGAAGTCTGATACCAATCCTGTTGATAGGTTATCTTGTTATTTTGATTGATACTTTGTTAATATCATTTCCTATTTCCATAAAATGCTTGTAAGATATTATGCCAACTCTTAGATTTTTCTGCTCCTTAGGTTTTATTTTATTTTAGACTTGTGGTTTTTCATATCTTTAACGCATTTTAGCTGATAGCACTTATGCTGGTATTGTATATTTTCTGCCCTGTATTGTTTATTGTTTGGCATCTTCAAAGAGGATGCTCTTTCTTCTATTTCTGTATTCTCTTTCCATTCTTTTGAATTCTTTTTTTTTTAAATTAATCAAACTACTAACACCTATTCGACCTAATGATTCAGAGATCATATCTAGTTGCCTTTAGGTGAGTTTAACTTGCAGAAATGATTTTTGTGTAAATGATTTTTTTTTAAATAAAAGTTTATTAAGAGAAAGAATTGTAAAGAGTGACGAGGACAAAAAATCCTCCTAAACAAAAGGGCTTATTTGCACCTTTTGCCCCCAACTTATCACTTTCTCACAAAATTTGCCCCCAACTTTTTTTGCCCATTTTGCCCCCCACTTTTCGAAATGTTGCGAATGTTGTCCTTTCATCATATCTCCATTAAATCCCAAACGGCACTTACACTTTCTGTCAATTTTGAGTCCCCACTTAAAGGAGCTGAGAGAATTTGAGAGAGAGAGAGAGGAGAGATATGAGATTGAGAAGTCAATATTATTCAACCCAACTGTAAACTGATTTCATACTATTACTAGCAAGCATTTGGTTCCCATTAAGTCTGTTTCAGTCTGATTTATGGAACCAATGGATTGGAATTAGGCATGGCAATTCTCCCAGCAACTCGGGAATCCCCGCGGGGACTGCCCCATTTGGGGCCCTGCGGTCGGGGAAAAATTCCCCGTGGGGACGGGGATGGGGATGAAAAACCCCCCACAGCTAATTTGGGGATGGGGACGGGGACTATGCTCCCCGTCCCGCAGGGTCCCCGTATCCCTGCGTATATAGAATTTTACTTATATACCCTAATAACTTATAATATGTATAACATAAATATAAGGGTTAATATAATATTTTACTAGTAAAAAAAATACAAAATAAAATTATCATATATATAAATAATACAAGGGTTAATATAGTATTTTACTTGTGTGATTTTATTACTATTATTATTGATTTATTTTGGTATTTTTAATCATGTTTTAAACTTAGAATTAAACCTTAAATTTATTATTGTTGGAAAATTGAGATAAAACAAAAAAAATGTATTTTTTTTTATAATTTTTGATATTTTTTAATGTAAAACGGGGTCCCCGCAGGTCCTCGCGGGGAGTCGGGGAACGGGGACGGGGAGCGGGGGAGTACTCCCCGCCCCGTGCGGGTGCCTTGCCTAACTGGAATATTACCACTATGTAATCTTTGTACCTCTGGTTTTTTTTTTGAACGGCCAAAAGTATCATATATTAGATATTAAATAAGGATAGTACCAGAGGTACTACAGAGATACAAAAAGAAAGCCATAGGCTGAGGATATAAAGCAAAACTACACAAGCTTCCCCAACTAGAGACCTTACAAAAAACCACCCATCCTTCCCAGACTAGGAGAAGGCAAAGGACATAGAAGATGACCATTGATTAAACGGAATAGCAAAGTCCTTTTCCCACCCCCTCAACCAAGACCAGGTAAGATAAATTGCATCATC
Source organism: Glycine max (assembly GCF_000004515.6). Taxonomy (NCBI): domain Eukaryota; kingdom Viridiplantae; phylum Streptophyta; class Magnoliopsida; order Fabales; family Fabaceae; genus Glycine; species Glycine max. The sequence continues at coordinate 46,275,480 of NC_038256.2, forward strand.
CACCAATTTAGAAATGGCAAACTGATGATTTTTAAAAATCATGGCGTTCCTATAGTTCCAAATAGAAACTGTGGCTGCTACCCACCAAACCTTCCACTTTCTATTAATAGCTTGCGAAGCAGCCAAAGAGAGGTGCTGAGTGAAGTGATCCATAGTATATCTGATAACCATTTCTGGATACATAGTTGACACTAGGATATATATATATAAATTATCTTTGCTGATAAAAAAAAAATAACTACCAACTAACCTAACTGTCAACTATGTATCCAGAAATTGGTTCCTATCAAGACTACATTAAGTCTGACTTGGAACCAATTGTTTGGTTTTAACTTGTATCTTTTGGTACCTCTGGTACTCAATTAATATACATATTAATCTTTGCTGATAAAAAAAAACCTAACTGTCAACTGACCTAAGTTAGTTGACAGCTGTTACAAATCTGTTAGGCACTAACTGACTAAAATATTAACTGGTAGCAGACTAAATGCTAACTACATTAGTTAGAATATCAATTAACTGACAAACAAAAAGAAACACTGCGACTAATGTATACTCTCTTATACCACGAAAACATTTACAATGAGTGCTTTTAACATAAACCACCACTATTAATAAGTTTTATTTTCTTTTACACCCCACAACTCCATAGGTTCACAACATCAATGGGGCTCCCTCTCTGGTTAACATCTCCGTTCTTTTCCCCATAGCAAGACTCCTCCATGATGGAGGTGGCTCCCAAGAAGGAAAGCAAGAGAGAAATGTCTATTGATGTTAATCAGACTATGTTTTACTAACTGGCAAATTTTCCTTGATTTTAATTAGAATTGGTCTTCAAAGTCACCATAAAAGAAAGAGAGTTTAATGCCTATGCACTGACAATGTAAAACAGTCTTACACTATCATCCTATTACAAATCACCGTATGAATTATTTTAAAAGTAAACAAACTTACCATACATAATGAGTTGTGATTGGATGAATGTGCAAAACTCTTACACTGTTAGCGCATAACCCTTTTAATCAAATAAATATTAATATGTATGTCATAGTATATCTGATAATGTTGATCGTTTCTAATATACCATTCTGTGCTATGACTAAACCTTCTTGAAAGTTACCCGAAGTCTTGTCTTTACTTAATAGTTAACCCTTGTGGTTATTTAAGTTTAGCAGTGATATGGGACATGGTGGTATTTGAATTACTCAAGAGTGAGATGCTATTCCTCCTGCAGGTATTGAATGGAGTCTAGATAATGATGCATCCAATGCTGCAGTTTTGGTTGCCAGTGAAGCACATGCTATAACATTGGCAGTTGAAGGCCTGTTAGGGGTTGTCTTCACTGTTGCAACTTTAACAGATGAAGCCATAGATGTTGGAGAGGTAATTTCGATATTCTCTCTGTTGTTTTTCCATATCCATTTTGTATTTTCTTTTGGTTATGCTGCTTAATGGCCTGCTTTCTCTATGTCCATTCAGCTTGAGTCCCCTAGATGTGATAATGACCCACCTGTGAAATGGAGTGGTAAAACTGCAGTTCTCTGCATCTCAATGGTTGACTCACTGTGGTTGACAATACTTGATGCATTATCCCTTATTCTATCAAGGTTTGTTTTTCTACATACACATATAAATAAAAAATGACACTTGTGGAAAGCTCTTGCACCATTCAATTACCTATTCATAGCATTTAACTTCTATCAACATTTTGATTACTAGGTAATCATGTTGATTTTGCATGCTAAATTTTAGAATAATTAGATGCTAACAAGCATGGTTGGTATTATGTTAGTATTCAGTCATACAGTTAAAGAGCCTAAACTTCTTTGTGATTCATCTAAAATTTTGAGTTTGAACCGCATGGTGGTGAGCTTTAATAATCTGCTGGATTTTACGACTAATTCATCCAATAAAATGTTGTTCAGTGATCTAAGATTCATTTTATTCCATGCTGGTTTCAATTAATCTTAATTAACCCTATGTTGTTTGTTATTATTTCAATATATTCCTTAACATTTGACTTGTGGTTAATTTGAAGGTCACAAGGAGAGGCCATTGTGTTGGAAATATTAAAGGGATACCAGGCATTTACTCAGGTAACTCAGCTTGGCCTTTAACTCCTTTTGTTTTTATGTGTTACATTTGAAATTAAGTTTGAACTTAAAATGATATATGGATTTGCAATTTCATAGGCTTGTGGGATTCTCCGAGCCGTAGAACCTTTAAATTCCTTTCTTGCATCCCTTTGTAAATTTACTATCAATTTTCCTGTTGAAACAGAAAAAAGGAGGTATGACGTTTTAAATCTCTAGTTAGTACTTTTTGTTTTTTCATTTATTAAGATGGTTTTCAAGAATTCAAGCTTACAGTACTGAGATTTTGGCTTAAATATGATATTTTAGCAGTGCTTTGCCATCTCCTGTATCAAAACGGTCAGAACTATCAGTTGACCAGAGGGATAGCATTGTGCTTACTCCCAAGAATGTTCAGGTGGTCCTTCTGGTTCTGTGCATGCAATGCGTATTTTTTCCCCACTTGACTGTAATTTTGTTGTTCACCTGTTCATTTTTTTCTGTGGATTTCTATATTTGATTGTGTCATTGCAACTACTCATTTCATCAACACTGATCATGTGAACCAGGCATTGAGAACCCTTTTCAACATCGCTCATCGATTGCATAATGTTCTAGGCCCATCCTGGGTTCTGGTATGTTATATTTTTTTCCTGTTGTCTGTGAAGTGGAATCCTACCCTCTGTTTAATGAGTGGTCATGATGAATACCTGCAGGTGTTGGAAACTCTGGCAGCTTTAGATCGAGCAATTCATTCTCCACATGCCACTACCCAGGTAATTTTATGTATTGTTCTATTATTCAGTGAAAATTGGCTTCAATTGCTGTGCAATATATTTTCAGAAATCATGAATTCATGACAAGAAATCAGTAAAAGTTGCACAGAGATAACTTTTGAGTCCCATTGTCATTGTTGCTTGGGATATAGGTCAAAACAATTTCAGACTCTTCTCTACATAGTTTAAGCTTTTTGTATAATTGGTTCTTGAGTTTTTTTAATCAAGTGGTTAGGAGTTTGATTTTCACTTCCCTCTACTGGCTATTATTATTGAAAGTAAATTTTTGCAGTGAGCACAAATAAGTGTTGCTTTGTCCCTTTGATCCCCAAGTATTAGTTCAACTTATGTTCTCTTCATTCCATTGCTGAGCAATATTGCTTACTTTTGAAGTTTCTTTTTGCCTTTTGTCTTCTATTTTTTGGAGGTTATCTTATCCTTTTTCAAGTTGTACTTTCTTTTCTCTTATTTTGATTTTCAATAAATGTTAAAGTCATACTGCCATGTTGCTTAGTGTGGCTGTTTGTATTTGAGTATCATAATACTAGTTTTTTTTTTTTTTATTCTGCTCACCTTTTATGGGTCATTGTTCTTGTATAAAATTTTTTGAGGACTGTTGTCCCCACCATTGCTTTTGTAGCTTTCCATTCTTTGTCAATAACAATGCCTGGAATCTCTTATTTCCTTAGGAATCTGTGTGATGACAATACCAGATAGAGAATCTCCTGATGCTAGATGGCACAATTGTCCTAAATGAGGCACCACCAACATTAGAATCTTTTCATTTGTCCTCTAACTTCAATAGACGAGTGTGGACTCTTGATAGCCCTAGTGAATATTCATATAAACCCTTCACTCTCCTTCCCTCTAAAAAATAGAGTGAAATGCTCCTTCTGTAATTCCCTCCAAGATTAAGCCTTTCATTTTCATTAGCAGATGTCAATAAAATCATATTCTAATGATTTGCTGCAAATTAGGAGACCTACAGGCTACAAAACTTGCTCTTTCTAGGCATATTTTAGGTGATGCTGTCCTATAGCTTGATCCATCTGGATCAGTTTACTAAACTCAACTTCTGGGGTTTTGTACAACAGATGATGGAATAGTTCTATATTAATGTGCTATTTAGGCTGTTCTTGGAGTGGCAAGGAGGCTTTTCAACTAACAAACAACTCTGTTTTGGGACAGAACTTTCCATTTGACCTCTCTAGTGCTTGGTAAAAGGTCTCTTTAAGAGGTTGTCTCTAGCAAATAATGCATGAAGAGATTGGAGACCTTTATTGTTTCTGACTTGTTTGTTTGATTTTTCTGTTTCTTTTTTTGTGCTTCTGCTAATGAGGATGTCTTTTCTTCTCATGTATTCTATTTCTTCTTATTTCTAATGACTTTTTTTTTTCAAATGTTTGTCAAATTAAATTTCATATGCTGCATATTTTTACTGGAAATTTCTTTTGGGTGTGTCTTATATAGAAATTTACTGAGTACATGATTAAATCTGCAGGAGGTCTCCACCCCTGTCCCGAAGTTCACAAGGGAGTTATCTACCCAATCCAGTGACTTCAATATACTCTCTTCTTTGAACTCTCAGGTGAATAAACCAATTTTAGTTGTTTGGTGGTTAGCATAAAAGATAACTTTCATCTGCTACTCCCAACTTATGATGAGCATGAATGTCACTAAAATTATCCTAATGATAATCCTTTTCAAATGTTTTCTTTTTTATAGCTCTTTTTTCTTGGAAATTCTTTTTCATGTTCAATGTTGAGAATGCAAGTTTGCTTTTATTGCCATCTAAGCTTTGATTGGTTTCATTCTGTATTTTTCTGATTTTATTGGTACCTAAGCATTTATTTTATTTCTTTCTGCATTTATCTGTTGGGAATATATTGATCTAACTTGTTATTATTTTCTGTTTGAAAGCTCTTTGAGAGCTCTGCTCTGATGCATATATCTGCTGTAAAGTCTCTCCTCTCTGCATTATGTCAACTTTCACATCAATGCATGACTTCAAGCAGTTTGGGACCAACAACTAGTCAAAAAATTGGAAGCATCAGCTTTTCAGTGGAAAGAATGATATCCATCCTTGTGAATAATGCTCACAGTATGTAGCTTCAATACCTTTGAGCATGATAGCAAATCTTTTATGCTGGATGCTGTTTTCTTAGAATGTGGGTTTGGGCCTAACTCAACCCCAAAAGCTAGCTCATAGGGTGAGGGTTGCCACCACTTATATATTTTATCTTTGCACTATCTATAGTCGATGTGACACTTGGGTTTTTCCCAATACACCCCTTCACGCCCAGACACTTTTAGGCTGGTGTGTGGATAACATGGTGGGTGACCTGTTTAATGGATATAGGATAGGCTCAGATACCATCTTAGAATGGGGGTTTGGGCCTAACTCAAGCCCAAAAGCTAACTCATGAGTTGAGGGTTGCCCTCACTTATATATTCTATCTTTGCACTATCTATAGTCGATGTGGGACTTGAGTTTTTCCCAGTATGTTTAATTGTTCATTCTCATGTCGTGTTTTTCCTAAGTAGATACTTGTGAGGATCAATTTACTTATTCGGATTTTTTGAATATTCATTCTTGAATTGTTTTTGTTGAGTGAAGGTATTAAAATGTTATATTATCCTTTTGTCACCACAGGAGTTGAGCCATTTTGGGATCAAGTTATTAGTCACTTTCTTGAGGTTTCCTTTTCTCTCTTATTGTTTCTCTTATGTAGCAATGCTAGTTTCATTTTCATTGCACTTGATATTTGACTTGCTTTTGCAGCTAGCTGATAATTCTAATACACATTTGAAAAACATGGCACTTGATGCGCTGGATCAGTGTATATCTGCTGTCTTAGGTTCTGATCGGTTCCAAGACTACAAACTATCCAAGTCTCTTGAATCATCACAGGAAGTGAGACTTTCTACCATTTTTATGCCTGGCATTCATAATTTATTAAAAGAGGACTTAATGTGTGTCTACAATATGCAGATGGAAGTCAATCTTGATAAGTTGAGGTCTCTTGAATGTTCTGTCATATCTCCACTAAAGGTTCTTTATTTTTCTACTCAAAGTGTAGATGTTCGTGTTGGATCTTTGAAAATTCTTTTGCATGTCTTAGAGGTAATGCTGTTACTGATTGGTCAAGTTTCTTTGTCATTTTTATTTCCTCATTGTTTGTTTACATGATATTAATTTATACAAATTCTTTCAGAGATATGGAGAGAAACTTCATTACAGCTGGCCTAATATACTTGAAATGTTGAGGTTGGCCTTCTTATGCCCTTATGTTCCTCACTATTGGTAATCCTTTGGTTAATCTATGTACCTTTGTCTTACTGTAAGGTATGTAGCAGATGTTTCAGAGAAGGATCTTGTTACTCTTGGCTTCCAGGTATACTGACTTAGTTTGCAGCATTTAATTCTGCAATGGGGCTATTGGTATATTCTAGTTACTTATGATCTTGATTCCGAAAATCACTCTTGCAATTTTCCTTCAAACTTTCTCTCTAATCTCTATACTTGTAAGCTTTTTATTTATATTTCTTTTGCTATTTAATTTTCCTTTTTTAAGGAAAATTAAATAGCAAAAGAAATTATTTATTATTAATACCTTCCTTCCATCTATTTTCCTCATTTTTCACATACCTTCTGTTATCCAAACCAAAGGAAAATTAAATAGCAAAAGAAATTATTTATTATTAATACCTTCCTTCCATCTATTTTCCTCATTTTTTACATACCTTCCTTCTGTTATCCAAACCTACATAAACCTCCTTGGTTTTTTCCATATTTTTCACAACTTTTTTTTTTTAAAAAAAAGCTCCATTCCTTTAACAAACTTCCAGTGTATTAGGGAGGTTGATGTTGGTTTTGAAAATGATGGCATGATCTTTATTAGAATTGATAACAGAGAAATGAAAAAGGGGAGAAATTCAGTTTCATTTACCCAAACAACTCAATGCTTATAGCTTCATACTTATAGACTAATTAGTTGGTTACAACAGCTGTCACTAACTAACTAACTCTAAATAACTGAGCAAACTAATTAACTGACTGTTAGGTTGATTCTTTCTCTTGCCATTTCTTACATCTGGCCACTTCAACAGCTTGATGTCAACAATGCTTTTCTCAATGGCAATCTTGAGGAAGATGTTTACATGACTCAACCTCCTTGATTTGTGTCTTCCAATAAGACTCAAGTGTGCAGATTACATAAAGCTATTTATGGCCTGAAGCAGGCTCCTAGAGCCTGGTTTGACAAACTGAAAGCTACTCTTATCAGTTTCAAGTTTTCTTCAAGCAAATGTGATCCTTCTCTCTTTGTTTTTCTTCTGAGAATCAGTTTATTGTCTACATTTTAGCTTATGTAGATGATATCATCATCACGGGTAACAACACCAATTTGATTCAGTCTTTTGTTTCACAACTGAATTATGTTTTCTCCCACAAATATCTTGGTGACTTGGACTATCTTTTGGGTATTGAATTTCAAAGACAGAATGATGGTTCTCTCATTATAACCCAATCAAAGTATATCAGAGATCTCTTGGCCAAGACTAAAATGGATGAATCAAATCCTATCTCTTCTCCTATGGTTGGGGGTTGTAAATTGACCATGTTTGGTTTTGAAGATTTTTCTGATCCTACCTTATATAGGTCCATAGTTGTGCTTTGCAGTATGCTACTATTACAATTCCAGAGATTATTAGCTGAGGATAGCACAATAGACTAACAGTAGAAATTAGACTCATCTTTGTATCCAGATATTGGTTCCTATCAAGACTACATTAAGTCTGATAATTGGAACCAAATGTATGGTGTCTACTAATCTTGTAACCTTTGTACCTCTAGTACTCAGATTTATATATATATATTTATCTTTGCAGATAAAAAAAAAAAAAAAAAACAATTCCAGAGATTAGTTTCTCTGTCAGCAAGGTTTGTCAGTTCATGTCTATACCTTCTGAGCAACACTGGTTGGCTGTGAAAAGGATTCTAAGGTAGCTTAAGGGTACTGTTTCTTGGGGTCTACACTTTCCTGATGATAGGAAGTCTACCTCAGGAGCTGCTATTTTTCTTGGACCTAATCTCATCTCTTTGTGGTCTAAGAAGCAATCAGTTGTTGCAAGGTCTAGTACTGAGGCAGAATATAGAAGCATGGCTCTTATTGCAGCAGAAGTTACTTCGATTCAGTCTCTTCTTTCTGAACTCCAAGTAGCTTACACTACTCCTATTATTCTGTATGACAAAACCAGCACTGCTTCGTTAGCTTATAATCATGTTCTTCGCTCAAGAATCAAGTATATGGAGTTGGATCTATTTTTTGTCAGAGAGAAAGTTCTCACCAAAACTACTCAATGTTGTCCATGTTCCTGCTATGGATCAACCAGCTGATATTCTGACCAAGGCTCTATCCCCTTCTTCATTTCTTTCATTCAGGTCCAAGCTCAGAGTAGTTGAAAGACATTCTTCCAACCCCTCATGGGCTTGCGGGGGAATTATAAGAGAGTATACATTACTCGCAGTGTTTCTTTTTTTGTTTCTTTCAGTTAACTTTTTTTCAAACTACTGTAGTTAGTAGTTAGTAGTTAGTCTGTTATCAGTTGATAGTTTAGTCAGTTAGTGCCTAACAGATTTGTAACAGCTGTCAACTAACCTAAGTTAGTTGACAGTTAGGTTAGTTGGCAGTTATCCAACTAAATATTCATCTTTGTAATTAGTTACAGTTGGGTTGAATAATATTGATTTTCTCAATCTCAATCTCCTCTTCTATCTCAAATTCTCTCAACTCCTTTAAAACTTGCTTTCAATTACTGAAATAACAGAACTATAACCTTGTGGAAAACCTTCGAGCAGTGCATCAACATGCTATTGAGGAGAAATCAGGCTTCCAACTATTGGGAAAAACCCAAGTTCCGCATTGGCTAGAGATAAGACAAAGATAAAATATATAAGTGGGTGGCAACCCTCACTCCATGAGCTAGCTTTTAGGGTTGATTTTGGCCCAAACCCACATTCTAAGATGGTATTAGAGCCTATCCTAGATCCATTCAAAGGGTCACCCACTATGTTGTCCACGCACCAAGCCCAAAAGTGCTGACATGAAGGGATGTATTGCGAAAAATCCAAGTCCCACATTGGTTAGAGATACGGCCAAGATAGAGTATATAATTGAGGGGCAACCCTCACCCTATGAATTAGCTTTTAGGGTTGAGTTAAGTCCAAACCCACATTCTAAGACCAACCAAAGCAAGAGAATCAGCGATCTCCTGAACTTTGATAAGAAACACACACATCGACTTATCCTTGAGCATCATAGATCACAGTTCAGTGCACAATTGCCTTGCTTGAGCTCACGTTTGTTTGTTGAACTATTCATGAATCTTCTCCCAGACTTGATAGGAATGTATGCTTCCCAAACAGCGCAACTAAATCGACTTTGAGAACGTCGATTGCAGCCATGTGAGGAGAACTTGATCTTGTTGCTCCCACACTTCATATGCTGGATTTTCTTTTCCGATTTCACGATCAGCATCAGGAAGAAATCGCAGCGGAATCAAAGGATTTGCAACAAAATGTTGAAGCCGGTGTGATTTGATCACCAGTTCAACCTGGTGATGCCATAACAGAAAGTTGGAGTCATCAAGCTTTTCACCGACCGAATTAGGAAGCGGAAGAAGAGGGAAAGGAATTAGGAAATGCGGAAGAGGAGGGAAAAGAATTGTTTGATTCTGCCATCGTTGATTGCTTGATCGAACTAGGCTCTAGATAGCATATTAGAATTGATAACAGAGAAATGAAAAAGGGGAGAAATTCAGTTTCATTAACCCAACTAACTCAATGCTTACAGCTTCATATTTATAGACTAATGAGTTAGTTAGAGACAGCTGTAGTTAGGACAGCTGTCAACAGCTGTCTCTAACTAACTAACTCTAACTAACTGAGCAAACTAACTCAGGTAAACTAACTACCCAGGACTGCAGTTGAATAACTGCAGTTCCTTTACAGTACTCCAATATAGTTTTTTATTTTTAATCTGAGTATGACTACACATAACTCAGCCAAATTGAATTCATTAAAATTACAAAAAAATGGATTATGAATTCTACTTCTAAAGTTAATGAATATCATCATTAAAGCTCTTCTGCCTTGATTTGCATCTGCTGGATTTCTCCCTTGTTTCTTTACTAATGTTAGCAGATAAGTCTGGTGTGTTTTTTTTTTTGGACTTTGTCTTTTTCTTTTCTTTATTCTATATCACTTTTGGCATCAAATTCCTGTGTACTTTTGATTTGTCTATTTTTTTTTAGTTTTTGAACTATTAAATGTCCAAAAAACTTGTGGGCACACACATCATCATGATTTTTTTGTTATATTCGGTATTTTCAAGGCATGAATTTAATATTCATACGTTATATATTCAATTTTCAAAACATGAATCTAATCTATCATTTTATGTGTCAATTCTCATTACTCTACATTCTACAAGTTAACTTAGGATTTATTTCAAATTATCTCATTATCATCAGTTTGAATATATTCTATTACTCTCCTGTTGGTTTAATCTCTTAGTCATGTATCCTTTTCTTGAATCTTTTTTTTTTTTTTTGCTCAGCAAAATTAGGAGTATTATATATATATAGAATAGTACCAGTGGTTTATTTTGAGTCTTATGTCTCATTACTCTACAATTTCTTGAATCTTATTTTTTATGCTTCGTGCTTATTTTAAGTTTTCTGCAAGACTTGCTGTAGTTCAATATTTGATCTAATAATTCATATGCTCTGGTTTTTTAATTTTTTTTAGTATTATCCTTTCTCTGTAACATTATCATATGTACTAATTTTCCTGTTTTTATTTCTTTCTAGAACCTAAGAGTGATAATGAACGATGGACTGTCTGCTTTACCTACAGACTGCCTTCAAGTGTGAGATCTCATGTTTCACCTTACCCACATGCATACTGTATACATGTGTATATATGATTTCTTTTATTTTCTGATTCTATAGTGAGCTGCAATCCCGAGAAGAAGAAACATTTTTGAGTTTATTCTTGAATGTTGTTGTTGAGATCTCACATTGACTATAGGTATGAACAAAGGAGAGCTTATAAAGGCTTGAGCAATCCTCATCTCATGAACTAGCTTTTGGAGTTGAGTTAGACCTAGCCCAAATTTAAGATGGTATCATAGCCTATCATAGATATGATATTGGCCACCCCTAACTGCTCAAAAATCTACTTGGTCCCATGGCTTTCCTAGTGCAAATCTCTACGCTTCAGATATTAAATCCTGGGTGTGAGGGATGTGTGTTGAGTTCCCACATCAATTATAGATATAGCTAAAGATAACTTATAAAGGCATGGGCAATTCTCATCTTATAAGCTGACTTTTGTGGTTTAGTTAGGCCTAACTCAAATTCTAGAGTTGTACTAATGCTACACATACATACTAACATGCTTGTGTGTGTAGACCTGTGCACATAAATACACACATATATTTGCTCCTATATGGGCTCCTTCTGTTGTCTAATATGTATTATTACATATTACAGATGTGTTGATGTGACTGGAGCATACAGTGCTCAGAAGACTGAGTTGAACATAAGCTTGACAGCAGTTGGACTTCTGTGGACTATGACTGATTTCATTGCAAAGGGCCTTCTCAATGGACCTTTTGAAGAAAAGGAAGCAGGTTCATATTTTGTTGTCAAGCTATCTGTTCTTAACCTGTTATTATTCTGCTATAATACCAAGTCCTATGATGGTTCTACCTTTCAGGTGTTGGTTCCACAGTGAAGCAGATAGACAGCAAAAAGATGGAGGATCAAACACGTATTTCTAATAATGTGAGAGACCAGGCTTCTGTAGATGGTGTTGATTTTGAGAAGCTTCTATTCTCTGTATTCTCATTACTTCAAAACCTTGGGGCAGATGAGAGACCAGAGGTACGATTAATGAACTTCTAGTCTTGCTTTACTTTATAATTTTCTACTTTTTTTCTCCTCTTGTTATTGCTTTCTACCAGAAAGGACTTCATGAAAGATGAAACATTTCTTATGTGTAAAGATGGATTCCCTTGTTGCCATTTTGCTATTTAACAATTGAGTTTCATTTAGAGTACCAGTTATGTGCGTATGAATCTTTCATAACTTGCCCCTTCTTTTTTGAATCTTGGTATCACTCATTTCAGTTTTTGATAAACTTTGAAAATGTAATTATGAAATTCAATGGCTTCGTTACTCTAAGTTGATATAAGTAGTATTGATGAGAACATTGGTTGAAGGATTGTCATAAGCAATTTTTAGAGGTAACAAACTGACGATGTTTTTTCCCCTTTGGTTTATGTGAATATGATTTTTTTCTCTTCTGATAAGCTAAGCCTAGCCTGGTGGATGGAAGATACTTATGACCAATCATGGTCTAGCCATCCCAAAAGCTTAATCCAATGGGGAAAATTATGTGACAGGTTTTATATTTAACACATCCCGAACCCATTGGACTTAAGGCGAGGACAATATAAATGCCTATATTACCTTATGCTGAAATTTAACTTTTATGTAGAACAATGTGCAACAAGGATTAAACTCTAGAACACATTTCCATTGAGGCTCTAATACCATGTCTTGAATCAACTACCCCAAAAGCTTAAGCTATTGGGTGAAAGCACATGAACTGTTATATCGAAAATTCCAATGTAATATTTTCTTGTATAATGGCATGCTTCATCTAGGGCTAGGTACTGGGGAAGCTTCTCTTCTTTGTATGAAATGGAACAAGCAGCATTTCAGAATCATTTGTGAGGAATGGTGGGGTTTATTTTCCAAGTGAGAAGTAAGGAGACTTCATGTAGTTGATTTCTGCATTAAGTTTAAAACCACTCATAATTATTGTTTCTTGTTTATTATCATAAGTATGAGTTCTTTGATTGGAAATGGGATGGGTGGGAAATAAGAATTAAGGTTTAGAGGGTCTGTGTGAGAGTAAAGGAGATTTGCAGACAAAATGAGTGTCAAATAAGGAGCAGTGACATTATCTGTGATTAGCTTTCTAGTTTTTCATGGGTTTTAGGGAAGCTTAAGGAAAGGAACTATTGTTTGATGAGTTGAAACTTTACTGCTGTCTCCCATAGAAAATGATAGTGTTGCAGAGAAAATTAAAGAAATCATAAAATAGCAGAAATCTAGGCTTCATTCCTTTGGTCTCTTGTGCTCACAACTGGGTTTCGTTGCATAACCTAGACGAGACCATAATTCATAAACCTAATGTTCTCCCTAAATAAATGTTACAACTTACAACCATTTAAATAGACCTTCAAACTTCCATTTCTCTCTACTACTGCTATTCCAATTAGGGAAATTTGGACAATAAAACAAAACCCATTTAAATAGACCATCAAACTTCTATTTCTCTCTACTATTGCTGCTGGATGTTAAAGCTTTCTGGCACTGAAAGTTTTGTTTTGCAGGTGAGGAATTCTGCTGTCAGGACACTGTTCCAAACTTTAGGAACGCATGGGCAAAAGCTTTCAAAGAGCATGTGGGAAGATTGTCTTTGGAATTATGTATTTCCTACATTGGATCGTGCTTCTCATATGGTATAGATGTATCTACTGGAAGTTGAAATGAGAGATTATTTTGATCATAAGCTGATGTACTTTGAATTTGATTTTTGATGCATAGGCTGCTACGTCATCAAAAGATGAATGGCAAGGGAAAGAACTTGGAACCCGAGGAGGAAAAGCAGTTCACATGCTCATACATCATAGGTATTTGAAATTGGCATTGATTTTGTATTACTTATTTTGTTTATTTGTAGCCTCAGTGACTGTGATATATTTGTTTGAGAAGATGGGGAGAATGAAAGGCGGAGAAAAAAATAAGGGAAAAAATATTAACTGAAAATAGTCTGGAACAGTGTACATAATGCCGATCCCTGAAGTTCCGGATCTTGTATTATCTAATTATACTACACTTTTTGTTTTCCATAATGAAATTGAAAAGAAATGAATTATACTGATGATAATATCATAATATGACTAAATTATGGTACCTGTACCCCATGGCCAGTAGTTTTGGTGCACATAAGACTACCTATTTTCTTAATCCTGCAACACTTCTCTAAATTTCCCCATATTGATTGGCATTTTCCCTTAAGCTGAAGGTTTTATAAGTGTTAAAATAGGAGAAAACAAAGGGAAATTGAGTAAAAACTGTGTTATAGTACACAACAGATGCATGTTTATATAGGCTAATTACATTAGTTACACATAAATAGAGGATATTCTGTTTCCTCTAAATCAAAGATAATGTGCCTATAAACCTCTATTATTAATAGAATCAGAATATTAATTCTGATTTTCAACACTACCCCTCAAGCGGAAACTTACTAAGCTTTAGCTTGTTACAAAGAAATAATTTATTCCCAACATATAAATAAAAAATAAAAATTGAGCTCCACAAAAAACAATAGTTTGAAAGACAACTCAGGGATGTTGGCGAAATCAGGAAGTATTGCTACAAAGATAACATTGCCAAAGAGCTGGAATAACCATCAGCCTAAAAAAATTTATGGCAAGCAAAGCAAGTTCCGACCTTCTTAAGAACTACATTTGGAAGCTTCAAACCAACAATATTGGAGACACAGTTATTTAAACTGTAAAACTAAGTCCACTGCTTCTGGGACACAGACAATGCATCTGGTACTTCAGTGGGGTCAATGCATCTAGGAGAAACACAAGGGCCAGTACATCTGGGAAATAGACGGGGCCAGTGCATCTAGGATAAAGACGGGGCCAGTGCATGTAGGACAAAGACGGGACAGTGGAAGCCATTGTTGAGAGAGACAGGAACAAAAACTGCGAACCAAAAAAGTGCAGAAAATAAGGCCTGACAAACGAAGTGGCCCGAAACTGAATGGCCTTTGTGAGCCTGATGGAGATGGGAAATGTGGCTGGACATGCCGCCACATGCCAGGGAAGCACCGACAAGAGGTGTTGTTTGGTGCAGCAAAAATCAGCATGTGAGAGCGTGTAAAAAGTAGTTTGACGTTGATGCTGGTATGACTGAGTAGATTGGCAAAGGGGGATCCAGATCCAGTTGGTGATCGCCGGAGTTGCACCAATGATTGGAGAAGAAGCCAGAAAATTCATCGGAATGCAGAAACAGGTCATGGGAAGAAGGGTGATGAGCTGAAAGGTCCACCGAGGATCATAGGTCACCAGTGGGGCACGATTTTCATTATTCCTATGTCAGGATCTAGATACCATGTCAAAATAGGAGAAAACAAAGAGAAATTGAGTAAAAACTGTCTGTCAAAGTACATAGTGGATGTGTGTTTATATAGGTTAATTACACATAAATAGAGGATATTTTGTTTCCTGTAAATCAAAGATAATGTGCCTATTAACCGATATTATTAATATAATCAGAATATTAATTCTGATTTTCAACAATAAGCTTTCAACTTCTTTGGAATAAAGTCAATAAACCAAACTTGATAAACTGAAGACTTAAAACTCTGCCAAAAACAAAGAATCATGACTTGCAATTAACAAATCTACTTGTAGGAGCTTCAAGAACAATTAGCAATAAACTAACAAAGTTAGCAAAGAACTTGTAGAGATCAATGAATGACAACTTAACTAGCTTGACACTCCACAACTTGCAATGAAATCAATGGATGATGGCTCATGTGTTAAATCACGAGAAAGTGAATATGTAATATGATTTTTTGATCCACAAAACCCACATAGAAACTGAGAGGAGGGTAAATAGTTCTAATAAAATGTTGAGGTATAGGGAGACTGAAAAGTTAGAGAGTAGGATTGAAAAACTCAGAAATAGTGTATATGATACTGACTTCTAGCCAGTGTTTATGCTGATACCATGACTGCATAAACCTTTCACTATAGGTGCACTATAGTTAACTACTTCAGCAATCTCATAACACTTTCCAAAATCACTTGATATATGTGTACATTCTAATGAATTTTGCAGTCGTAACACGGCTCAGAAGCAGTGGGATGAAACTCTTGTGCTTGTTTTGGGTGGAATTGCACGTATATTACGGTTGTTCTTTCCTTTTTTCACAAGCTTAAGTAACTTCTGGTCTGGTGGGTTCACTATTAAAAGATCATGTATCTGGTATTTTAATTTGGTGTAATTTACAAGTAGTCCTGATTTAATTTTGTTCTGTGTAGGCTGGGAATCATTGCTTCAATTTGTTGAGAATAGCATTTTAAATGGAAGTAAAGAGGTAGCACTTGCAGCAATAAATTGTTTGCAGACAACTGTTAACTCTCATTCGTCGAAGGTAGGGATAATGGTCTGAATTAGAGCTGATCTTCTGTTTGCAGATGAAGAATAGATAACTGACTTGATTTTCAACCATCTTTGACACTAGCCATGTTGGCTTTTAATCAATTAACAAATATAAGAATCAAGAAAGCAGAACTAGTTGAAATATACTCATTTAAGTACTGACAGAAGTTTGTGAATTAGGGACATATGCCAATGCCTTACCTTATTTCAGTAATTGATGTTTACGAGCTTGTTCTGAGAAAGCCTTCTAGTTACCGTGGCAATGCTGCTGATAAAGTGATGCAGGAGATTTTGCATGGTCTTGGTAATATATCAATTTCCATTTAATTAAGATTTTATTTTTCTGTATACATTGCTTATGGATTAACAGTCGTTCCTTTATTTGTACCTTATGCCCATAGTCAAGTAGCTTTAGATAGTATTATTCAGATTTCATGAGATTGATTTACTTAATATTTTGATCGTCTATCAGGAGAGCTTTATGTGCAGGCTCAAGGATTATTCAATGATGTTGCATACACGCAGTTGATAGCAATCATAGATTTGGCTGTGAAGCAAGCCATGTTAACTAATGATAACTTTGAAATGGAATTTGTAAGTCCATTTTCTAATAACTTTATTAATATTTCTTATATTTTTTTCTTATTCTCTTGTAAGTTGGAACTTCGAACCGCTATTATTATGTTCATTAGTTTTTCCAACAATACCGGGGAATATGAAGCAAGCAAATATTCTTTACATAACATGAAAAAAAATATATTAATTCACAATACATTACAAATATCACATTTATTCTTTACTGAGTACTTGTTATTTAAACGTTGTGAACCTAACCTATTATGTGCTTCGGAAATAAATTAAATTAACTATGCAATCAAATGTTGTCACTAAATTGTAACTGTTATGCTATTCATACACCTTAAATTTTACACATGGTTACCAATAAGTTGTGAACTTATTGTATTATGTACTTGCGAGTTCTTTTTTGTACATTCAAAAAAAAATCCTTTGACTTTATTGGCATCCTTAATTATACTAACATAGCTGCATAGTTTTTTTTTTTTTATCAATTTCAGTTGTTAGTTTTTTTGTTAGTAGGGGAGATTTGAACCCACGACCTTTCCTCCCTTCCTTCTCCCTTCACCACCAAATAAACCTTATAACCCCTTCATAGCCACAGAGTTTGTTGTTGTAAAAACACTGCAGGCATTTTGAAGTGTTAACTTGGAGTATCCCCATGCATTGTTCACTTTTGTATTCAGTTCTTCGCACAGTGGAAGAAAAGGAAAAAAAAAAACTAATATATGGTCTACCAACAATCATATTAGGAAAAAATCCATAAGTTTTATGAGCATATGCTGTCCTGATGAGTTTTAGAGGTAGAGAGAGAAAATTGTAACTGAATATTAACTTATTTCATCATGAATTGGTTGAAATGACACAAAGGAAAGAGTCATCAATATATAGATGGCACAGCTTGGCTAACTAACAAGGCACAAGGCCCAAACAGAAGCTACTAGAACAATTTGAGAAAACATGTTATACAACTAACTCTAATACTCTAATGTGTCCCATTCCAAGTGACTTCTTTGTAGTCTTGTTTTCCAAAAGCATTAGGTGTCTCAAATCTTGCTTTGCTTTAAAAGAAAAAATTGTCATCAACCAACTATGCAAAAAACTTGAGCTGTTAGGTGAAAGCATATATGAATGATTTTACATATAACAAGTACCTGCAGTGTTATTCAAAGAACCTATTTAGTAGTTGTAGTTGTAGTAGAATTTTCATTTTTAGTAGAAACTTGCTTATGAATGTGATGTTGCATTTTTCTAGGGGAATGTCCCACCTGTGCTACGGACTATACTGGAAATCTTACCACTGTTACGTCCAACAGAGCACATATCTTCTATGTGGCCTGTTCTTCTTCGAGAGTTTCTGCAGTATCTTCCTAGACAAGATTCATATTTACAGAATGAGGATGGTAAAATAGATCAAGCAAGAGTTTATGATCTTATTTTAGTTATGGAAGTGTCTGGTTGTATCTAATCTAGTTTTCAGTTTTTCCTTAGTATAAGATCTATGCTTGTGTTTGCAGATTCTCAGGTGAACTATGATGCACCTAATGGTGCTACTCCAATATCACCCAACAAAATAGCAGTATCTCCAGGTTCTGGATCAACTGCAGCCATAACAGCCATTCCTAGTTACATATTTGCAGAAAAGCTAGTTCCCGTGCTAGTAGATCTTTTCTTGCGGGCACCTACTGTCGAAAAGTATATTATATACCCTGAAATTATTCAAAGCCTTGGAAGGTAGTAATTGCTCTTAATGTCGATTCTGTTTTGTTACTTACAGTTAAGGGGTAGGATAGGATAACTCACATAAGGGTCGGAGAGTTTTTTTTAAAAATTTAGCTGGAAAGATTTGTATACTGTACCCAGGAAATGCTGAGACCCTATTTCTGTGGATAGTGGATTCTAGACTTTATAGGTTAACTATAGCTACAAACATCAGGATTTTGAAAATGTTTAAATTGGAATTTGGAAACTCGGGAAAAACTGACTTGGCATGTCATGCTCGAGATGAATGCTACTCTTGTGTGTCCCTGGAAGTTCTTTTCGTTGGTAGGAATTCTCCTCCTTTATCTGTTGAGATATAAGGAAAGGATTCTGAATATTTTAAGTTTTATTATAATCTGCATGCCTTCAGAGGGAGAAAAAGATTTTTGGCTTCACTAACTCTTCTATTCCCTGAGTCAAAGTGAAGAAGAAAGGAACGAAAAAAGTAGTTGATAATTTGTTAAGAGTGAGAGAGAAAAAAGAGAAATACATTCTGCTTCACTCACCCACAACTTTTGAAGTTGCCCCTCCTAAAGCTACATATTTTACACTTTGAATTGTCAGCTGAAAACTTTTTACCATTTGGTCGGCTCTTTTTTTATGCCATAAAATATGCAACTCTAATGGTTGAAGATATTCACCTGCTTGATACGTTTATAATATCTTCCTTTTTGTCTATAGATTCATGAGTATTGCGCTATAATACTATTTTGTTAACTTTTCAGGTGTATGACAACAAGAAGAGACAATCCAGATAGTGCACTTTGGAGGTTAGCTGTTGAAGCTTTCAACCATGTTCTTATTGACTATGTTACCAAATTAATCAATGGAGGTCCAGATTCGACCATTAGCAAACCTGTCAGAACACGAATATGGAAAGAAATTGCAGATGTTTATGAAATATTCCTAGTTGGATATTGTGGACGAGCTCTTCCTTCAAATTCCCTCTCAGCAGTGGTGCTAGAGGCTGATGAGTCCCTTGAGATGTCAATATTAAATATTCTTGGTGACACAATCCTTAAGCTGCCAGTTGACACTCCTTTGGATGTAAGTTCTTCACCAATAGTATTGTTAGTTATAATTTGTACTTCATGAAGTTGTTATGAACATGAGCATCCAATGTATTACTGGTACTCTGGTGGGGTATTAAAAGCAATAGAGGGTTGACTTATGTGTGCATTAGATTTGTATGTTGCTACTTGCTAGTTTGAGTTTGACTAGGCTGATCAGGCTTCATGAAGAAAACGACATTCTTGATTTACCAGGTCAATATTAAGGGGTGTGTTGTTTGCCATCATATTCTCAACCCAATATGTAAGATACTTAAGCATTAAGAAGCCCAATAGGAATAAATTGATATGTAACCACACATGGAGCTAGAAGCAAAAACATTTACGCTGCCAATAGTTTTCAAGTTACTGTTAGACCTCCTATTACAAAGGTGTACAATGGGAAGGGTGATAAGAGGACCATGGAACCAACCCACCTTGGCAATGGTGGTAGCTGAGGGAAAATTCTATTACAGGAATAATCGTCTACATGGAAGAGAGCGAGAGAGGAAAGCAAGAAAAGGAAGTTGTCTGTTAGGAAAGGGAGATAAAACATGAAATTCAAGATCTTAGGGAGGTAGACAATTACAGGAGGATTTGATGGGGAGGTTGCATAAGGTATCTTTTCTTTTTCTGTTTTAATGAATTACAGAGGACTACTGTTTAGCTAGTCACATTGTTCTATAATTAAGTATCAGTTTCTAACAGGTTCCCCATCACTTACCCATATCCTCAAAATAAATATATTTTATCTCATCAATGATAGTATGATGTACGTACACTTCAAAAGCTTTCATCCAAGAATTGCATTGCTAACTTTTGAATCATCATCCATAAAGCTATAAAAGAAGTATTGGAAAAAATTGATACAGAAGATTCCCACCATAATGAAAAATAGAAATATTTAAAATTATTTATAAGTTTTAGTTGTATTTCTTGCAAAATATGACTCTGCCTCGTTACAATGATTATATTGGCACGTGGTGGTACTACCTCTTATCATTCTGTATCACTGTTGTGGAGAAACTAACATGTAAATTATCTATTCATTTAATATTAGAGTTCTTATTCTTATATTTTGTTTATTGGATCTAGCTCTATTATTGAATGGCGGCCCATCCCTTCCTATGCATGACTTGAGTAATAATTAATTCGGTTTTTGATGATATATTTTTTGGTACTAAAGCTGTTTGCATAGTTTGCTGCAAAAGTCACCAAAATGGACTTGTTTTGAGCTTTCTTGCACTCCAGATTATGTAGTTGAATGGAGCTGCCGTTAGCTTGAGGTTTCGGTGGGACATTTTACTTATCCTTTTTAATATTGTTGAAATTATAACGTTTTAGGTATTGAGGGAGGAAAATGTGAATAGAGGTTTTGAATAATATAGTCATGTTATTGTGTTGTGTTGTATGAGATACAAAACATAAAGCAACGACCTTTATTTATACTGATACTAGACTCTTAATCCTAATCAAATAAGGAAAGAAATTGTGAAATATAAGGAGATATGGAAACCAAAGAAATAGGGAAACTAATCCTAAGAGATAATATAAGATTCTCTAAAATATTCTAAATAACTAAGATCCTACTGGATAATTTTTCACATGTTTTAACAATGTGCATGTTCTCAGATTCTGCAGCGACTGGTCTCCACATTGGACCGTTGTGCATCACGCACATGCTCATTACCTGTTGAGACTGTAGAGCTTATGCCTCCTCACTGCAGCAGATTTTCCTTGACTTGTTTACAGAAGTTATTTTCTTTGTGCAGGTGCCATCCTTCGAAACCTTCTTTAGTTCATATTAGAAAATTTTCTCTAATATCTAAACTCTGAATGTAAAGTATCTTTTACTTGATGTCGTGGATGTAGACATGTCTCTTCTGTGAGATGGTGTAGATATCATGGATGCTTCTAGTAATCTACCCTTTATCGTGCTTTTTTGTATGCAATTGACTACTTTCTTTGGGAAAAAAAAATTCTGATGAATGCATGACTTATGTAGTTTCATCAGAAGAAAATTATTCTAATTATTTAGGTGCCTGATTAGTAATTCCTGCCATATCATTGTAATAGAGACCTGATCAATTCGCCCTAGCTAAGTATAAGATTGCCATCAATTCCTGACCCCCCCTCCCCCTCTTGCTTTTTATACTTATTGTTTATTTTAACTAGCTTTGATCTCGAGTCCTTATTTTCTTCTCTCTGTTTTTTAGTTTTACTATATATATTATCTTGATATGTTGACCGTTTTTATGTTTTGTTAGTTATTCTAATGAAGTCAATTGGAATATGACAAGATCTGAAGTCAGCAAAATCTCAATTACAGTGCTCATGACCAGATGTGAATACATCTTGAGCAGGTTTCTGACAGATGAAAATGGCTTAGGTGTGCTTCTATTTTAATGAAAGACAAACAACATCAATCATCTTCATTTCATCTCCCAGTTTTTGCCTACTTAACTATTTTCTTTTTCCTTCAGGTGACTGTCCATTACCAAAAGCAAGACTTGATGAAATTATTTATGTTCTCCAAGAACTGGCACATCTTGTAATTCATCCAGATGCAGCACCCATTCTCCCTTTACACCCATTGTTGAGAACTGGCCTAGCAGAGGAAAAGGAGAAGCATGACAACCGTCCCCATCTGTTTGTGCTATTACCATCCCTTTGTGAACTTGTCACATCAAGGTAAAGTAACTATAGATTTGACCGACCATGCTTTATATATGGCATGCACACACGTGGAATCTTTTTGCAAGTGGATGTCCGTGGGTTGGTTGGAGATTGGAAATGAGATTTCATAATAGGCATAAATGTTCTATTTTCTTAACCTCTAATTCTATTTAAATGAGATTTCATACTATGCATTAATGTTATATTTTCTTAACCTCTAATTCTATTTTCTCTCATTTTCAGAAAAAAAAAAAAGGGAAATTTGGAAAAAGAGAGATACTAAAAGGATTATAAGATATTCTCCAGCAATTGTAAAGCACAGCACAAAATACTAATAATCAAGCAAGAAAAAAAAAGTATATATATATATATATATATATATATATATATATATATATATATGCTAAAAAAGTGCTAGACAATCTCCTAGATGTCGTTAGATTTAAACCCATAAGGGGCCGAAGATACAAGTCTGTCACAGGAGTCAAAAGTCACATAACCGCTGAAAAAGACTTGTGAAAAACTTGATATACACTAAATATAAACAAAAGTTGCACAGTTCTTGTTTATCCTATACATGCCTTTTACAAAAAAAAAAAACTTGATAATGAGTACTAAAAAATCTTCTATAGTAGTCGAACAATCTCAACTACCTCCAACAGCACAAGCTAGTTCAAAAGACGCTAGGTCACTTCACAACGGCAGAAAGCATAGTTTGCCTACATGTCCAACAATACATATCCTTTCTTTTTATAATCATATCAAGTGTTTGTTTAAACGAAGACTATATTCTTGGAAGGGACCTTCATTTCTAGAAAATTAAGTGATCGATAACCGAGATTATTTTTTCCTGTTTTTCATTATCTATTTCTTTCTTCTTCCTTTTCTGATTCAAAATTTTGTTCTTTTGATGGACAGAGAATTAAGAATACGGGAGCTGGTGCAAGTACTGCTTCGATTAGTCACCAAGGAATTGTCTCTGGAAAAGCTCAGCTTGGCAAGTGAAAAGAGTACTTCCAGATAAGCCCATTTCATAAGTTGTTCTCTTCGAAATTTTTAAGCTTATGAAATACCAAGCTTTTCTTCTTTTACCCTTGTCTAGGATTGTATTTTTTTTTTTTTTCTGTAGACTACACTAGAACCACCTATAGGAGATTTTCACAGTCTTCTCTTCTCTGTTGCCTGTCATAAATTATGGTCAACCATACTTTCTCAGCTCCATCAGGTACGTGCTCATGATTGGCCTACCTTAAGTTACGACAGATCAGAGTTTCCCATAGTCCATTATTAAACCGTTTGAGATTTCTCCAACCCAATACAATGGAGCAGCTGACAGAATTGTGTGGTTTTCACAACCAGATATTCTAAAGGCGGGAACAGCAAAGAAGAGGAAGAAATCTGTTAAAATGGTCCAAGTAAGAGGATCAATATGCCCCATGCATTGCCAATTTTGTTGTACCAAGTCACTGAAATATTATGAGTCTGACGTTGAGCCCGATTTTTTTAACTCGGGCCCAGGCCTTATTTTTTTGTTTGTTAGTGCTAACCTTTCTTGGTCCTTTAAATGTTCAGTGTATGTATAATATCTTATTGATTGTAGACTGAGAAAAAAAACGGGCATTATATTTCGGAATTCCTGAATTAGATTTGAACATGTCCCCTGGGGAAGAAATAGTTTAAATTCCATCCCCGTTCCTAAAAGCTGTTTTTGAGAAAAAATATTGTAGGATGCCTCTTAATGCTGGTGTCTTTAACGCCTCATTTGTTTGAAAAACTACACTTGGTATCAAAACAATGACGTTTGAATTATGATGGTTTAACTTTTGGAGAATAAATTATCTGTTTTTTACTTAGTGTTAATAGAGAAGAAAGATCATAGTATTTGGGATATTGCAATACTTTATTCTATATATCCTCGTTCTTTTTGTTTATACAGTCACTGCAATGAATATAACCTTAAAACTCAGCTAATCAGATACGAAGATAGTTTACTTGTACACATTTGACGTGCTACGTTCTAACAGCCTGTAGATATTATCTCAGTTAATGATTTTAGTTGAGGCATTATGTTCCTTAATTCTTAAGAGAAAATCCTGTTTTCCAACGTTATACTCTTAAATTATGATTGTTAAGAAGTTATTCTAGGAAAATTAAACGAGACGAGTATATTAACTTTCTAATAAAGACGGGTTTTAATAAAATACCGATTAATATATCAACTTTTTTATCGACAGATATTAGCTTATTAATTGTGTTAGAAATATGAGAGATTTGAACCATGACCTCTTTTCTTTCCATTCTTTCATCACTTTTTCTCAACCACGGAATCAATATCCTGTATCTGCATATATCGATTCTCTTAATAAAGAGAGATTTTATAATTAAAAAAACTATGAATAGATTACTAAAGAATGCGTAAATTACATATTTTCAAGCTTTGGGAGATGGTACAAAATTTCCTTATTTTTCTATTTTTCTATTAGTTTTTCTTTTTGTTTTTAAAAAATTATTAGACTGATATTTCTTTTTTTTTAAAAAACTAATCTCTCTTAATTGTTTTAAAATATTAAAGTGTGTTCTTTATAAGATACACTATTGTAAACGTTAAAATAGGAGGAGGATTTGTGCAATTTTATGAAATCTCAATTATTATAAAAGAAAAAATATATCTTTTATTTTATAGGAACAAAATTCATATAAAAATTTATACAATTTTATTTTTATACACAACTTAATTATTAACAAAATTGCTTTTATCGATTAATACATTTTTTACTGCAAATACACATTTATTTTTACTTAAATTTTTTTACCAACATCTTAATTAATCTCATAAGTTATTGCTCATATTTTCAATTTAATTACCTTAAAATTAATTTTAAAAAATTGTCTAAATAGACAATACACCGTCCTAAAAGTAAAGGTATATTTCTTATTTATTTTGTAAATCAGAATTTCATGAAGTTACAACCATCCTGGTTGTAGCCATTCCAAGCAAGCAAGTGTAGGGGGGAATTAAACGTCTACCCATCTGCTTTGGAGAAAACTAGCTAGATCAAAGAATTTTGAAAATGCTTCAATTCGATCGTTTAAGAATTAAGAGAATATTATAATTAAAAATGAATTAAAAGGAAAGGAAAATGGAGTTTATTGATAGAAAATGGTCCCTGAAGATACGGCGCCGTAACACCTGGTGATTTTGCATTCATTGGATGAAAGAAAGTAAAAGGGTCAAAACGATGGCCTCGTGTGCTTCGCCTATGGTGATCCCGCTTCCACCACCTCCAGCCATGTCTTGAACAAGACAAGGTGGCGAGCCTTTTGGTATTGATATGAAAAAATCCCTGTCAAAAAGTAATAATTAATGTAAATACATCTAATATTAATGGTAGTCATCATATAGATGTGATGAATAATACTCTTTGTAAAAGATAAAATTAGTCTGTATTTAAACTTTTAATTTTGTGTCAATTAATTAATTTCATATATAGAACACAGATTAAGGCGATCAAAAGTCACTTCTAAGTAAAACATATAGGATATCATCATTTGTGTTGAAAGATGGAATTAATACCTCAACCAACTTATTAACTTTCCTTTCCTTTTCCTCTAGTTTGTGAACAACCTACAAAACCAAATAATCAAATAAGAATTAAAAATGAAAAGAAAAACTTCACTCCAAATAAATAAGCAGAGTTTATTTGTATGGAGAACCTGTCCACCAACATACTCCGATATCACTTGCCTCCCTAGAAGATCCACCTCAGTCACACTAACGCCACCATCAACGGCTCCCACCTCTCTCATTTTTCGATGCCACCGATTGCATCGCGGCGACAGCGCCACCCTTTTGGGTCTTCCTGGTGATTCTCCCTACGAGGTGACTCATCTTAATTAATTCTTCAGCACACACTGTTTTCTATTAATTTGTTTATTTTCGTGATGTGTAGGCAAAGTTTAAAGGATGTGATTATATATATGATTAATGATTTATTAGACGTATGTGCATGGGGCATGCAGTGATGACACATGCCAAACGTACGTTAGAGAGAAACACGGTGGGCTTGCGAGCAACACATGGCGTGAAACAAGTTAGGACTTGTTTTTATGTGGCTTAAAGAAACCATTGGTTATTGATGTTTGTTTGAGATAGAAAGCGAAGACAATTGTCGTTTAGAGCGTCTTTACCATGACCGAGTCCATTTATAATAATTTGTTGCCCTTTTTTCCTTTATTATAGTATATGAGAAGAAAACAAATGCTAGATAGTACCAAACTTTTTCTATAACTCTCCTTCAATATCTTTTCATCCACTTAAAACATGCTTGTTTCTCCGTTTTCAGTCATCGAACCAGCGTTTAAGCAAAAATAAGGAGTATTATATTGTTGCTTCTCATACAACTAGTGCTTTAGAATATGTGTCAACGAGATCCGACGCCTACATAAACATGCTCTTAATTATCTTATTAATTGCTAAGAGAAGTTGAGATCTTAAATCAATTTCAATATCTTAAAAAAGTCATCATTAACTCTTGGTAAAAAAATACCTGTATTTACAAAGAAAAAAGACAACACAAAATTCTGGTCATAAAAATTATTCTACAAATTAAATCATTTAAAAAAGTACTAAATATTTTCCTTTTAAAGATATTAGTATTCAAAAAATATTATTTTGAAACCATTGTAATTAATTCTGTCTGTTTTTGGATCTTAACATTTTCTATAAAAATTAAAATCATTTGGAAACGGGAGAATAATAATTCAAAACCAACACCAAATCTTTGTCATAAAAATTACTAAAAATTAAATCGTTTTAAACAAAATACTAAATATTTTATTTTTTTATAGAAAAATATTTTCCTTTTTAAGATATTAGTTTTAAAAAATATTATTTTACCAATAAGTCATTGGACCAAATGATACTAGTTTGATTCTTAAGCAAGATCTCATGTTTGGATCTTATATAGATTGAAAAAATATAATACTTTGAAGGAAAGGCCCAATTAAAGGTAGTCAATTAGATTCTTTAGTATTAGAAATAATGACGCATGAAATTAATCACAAAACAAAGAGGGGGTAAATTGGTTTTAAAATCTATCAAAATGCACACTACAAATGCCTACACTCTTGAAAACCTATCAAAATCTAAACCTACATGTAATAAACCCACTACATGCACACCATTGAGAAACCTACTCAATGAAAATGAAAATTAGAAATGCGGATCAAGAAACAATTTCACCTCATATGTGAAGAATGTAAAAGTTTGAAAACATATCATTTATAGTATCAATTTGCCTTCATGATCATTTTCAAATATTCATTGCACTCATTGAAAAAGATGTTTCCGATCAACTATCAAAGTAGTGATGACACTCAGAGATTTAGAGAGTCTCTCAACGAAAATCGCAATGTAAAATATAAGAAAAAGTGTCACACATAAAGTTTTTTGAGAAACTTGTTTTTATAGTCTCAAAACCAAAATAGTCAAATTATGTCATAAAGATAGTCAACTAAAATTTTCTTCGCATTACCTAGGTTTTTTGATGAACATATAGTTGATTATATAATCATATTATCGACTGTTGGTGAGAATAGAAACTCATGAAACCCGATATAGTCGATTAGATACTAAAAATAGTCTACTAAATGCAAACCAATCCCAATTCAAAAAGAGCAAAAGATCAATCTAGTATACTATATCAAAATATAGTTGATTATATTGATGTAGAGTTGAAACTTAGTAATTTAAAAACTAAGTTATCAATGTTTCAACTCACTTAGGCTAACTACCATGAATCAATACAATATCAATCATTTTAAACTTGTCGAATATATATCCTAATCTAAAATGCATGTATGCCAGATGTCACACACAATCAAACATAAACAATAACAACCCTCCTAATCAACTTTAATGTTTTTACTCTAATGACATTAAATATATATACTTTAAAAACATTATTATTATGTTTATAGCATCGAATACATATATATCATTAATAACATTGAATAATATTATTAATTACTGTGTATATTATACTAGTATTTAATAAATAAAATAAATGCTGTCGTTTAATGTTTGTATAAATACTATTGTGTTAATAACATCAATTATATATATATATAGGTATATAACATTATTAATGTTTCATGCATTTAATTTGAATGCAGTATATGTTATAGACATCATATATAAATATATATTACTAGTCAATGTATTTAATATAATAATAAAAATATTTAATGTATTTAAAAAATACATTAACTAACTATTTATATCTCTTAAAAAAAACTAACTATCTATATAGATAAATACATATAGTTAGATTAATTTTTCAAACAATAATAAAAGATTGAACTAGGATTTGATCATGTAGTTAATTTATTATTAAATTTGAGTTAAAAATTGAGTTCGCTAAATAAATGAGCTAAAATATAACAAAGTACATTGCTTTCATCTTATTTATAAAATCAAAATTAGAATTGGTGTTTGTTATTTTTATAAGATTTAATTCATAATATTTATTATATTAATTATTTTTAGTTTAAATTATTCCTAATTAAAAAAAAGAAAGAGGTTGTATCAGTAAATATTTAGAAGAGGGACAAGAATCATAATGGTAATTTTGAAAAAAAAATATAAACTTAAGATAAATTTATGACTATAAACTAAATTAACATTTTTTTTTAATTATGATTAATTAGGCAATTCAATTACCGTAATTGGGTTTTGATTACAAACAGGAAAAGTAGCAAAAGTATATAATTAGATTCACATATTTAAATTTGGGTCAAATAATATATTTGATTTTTTTTATCTTTTTTATTCAGTTTGGTCTTTTTTTAAAAAAAAATTGGTTCAAAATAATATTTTCATCCATCTAATTAATGTTAACTTTGCTAATGAGATAAAAATTATTACGAAGTGTAAGCTTCTTCTTTCTCCTCTTCTTCTCACCCGCATCATTTTCACCCATCACCAACACCCACACCCACCACCACCATCTCCTCCCAAAATATTGGCGCGCTACCAATGACCACCATTGTCATGCAAACATAAACCGATCCTTTTCTCTTGCATTCCATCTGCAATTTCTTTGTTCTCATGGCTCCGAAACGACGTCCTAAGGTTGGTCGTTTCACATTCCCTTTTCTCATTCAATCAATCACTTTTTTCTTCTCTCCATGAACTGAATCGTGTTTGTGATTTGCAGAAAGGCGAGTCGCGAATGGACGCAGCACTCGACGCCATGAAACCCTACGGCTTCCCCAACAGACTCGTCCGAACAACCGTTAACAGTCTCCTCAAAGTAAAAATAAAATAAAAAAACCTCTATTCTCTTCGTTCGACCTAAATTATTTGCTTTGATTTTATCCCAAAATCTTAATGTTTGTGGATTTAGGTTTACGGTGGCAACGGTGGCTGGTTCTTCATCGAAGAATCCGCGTACTCTCTGCTGATCGAGACGCTTCTTGAAAAACAAGCCAATTCTTCACCTCAGGTAACTTTACTTCTGTGGTTTCTTACCCTCCAATCAACTATATCGTCTCTACATGTTTTTTTTATTTGCTGCTATCGTTATGTCGTAATGCATTGCTTCAATCGTAACAACCTTTTTCATTTGTGATTTATCTGGAACTGTTTTGTGTTTATGTTGTGGACTTGTTTGCTTGCTTTGAAAAACTGAGTCAAATTTTGTCGAACGGAACAGCATCATACTCACACAACACATTTGCTTCAGGAAAATTTAACCAAGATCTGCCTCTTGGGAATTGGATTGTTTATTTTATTCTCTTTCTAGAAACAAATTAGCATATCTAACAGCTGGTTTATGTGGTTGGCTCGTTTAGTTCAATGTACAAAGGTTATACCCTGGGTTTTTCGTAGGGAAGTTCCATTTTTGTTTTTTTACTTGTAAGTTTCATTTGTTCGTAGAATAAGACGTTCCTTGATTTTATTTTATTTTTAACAAGCCTTGATGTTTTTAAGTTTGGAGGGTGAAGGGAGTTCTTGGATTATCTCATGGCAGCTCCTGGGACACTTTTCCCAGCTTGATATTTTAAGCACCAAGGATATAGTGCCTTTAAGTCTTGCAATCCCAAGATTTTGTTTATTTTACCTTCCATTAAGGATGCTGAATTTTCTTACTCAAGACTTATCCCACCTTCTCATGGTGAATATAGTAGTCAAAATCCTGTCATAAAAGATCTCTCATTCACTGCCCTGGAGTGAAAAATCATATTTTGAGAAGTCAGAGCCATCACACTTGGGTTTGAGCAGAGACACTGGTGTTGGTCCTTTGAAAATTTCCTAATAGAGGGACTCCTAACCAGCTAGAAAATTTGCTATCCTTGTCTGGTACTTCTCTGTACAAAGGGACTCTTGGAATGAATATTGGTGATGGGACAAGATTGAATATCAATGTTGCACCATATACTCATTAGTCATAACAGCCCCAACGATCCTTGTTCCCTTTTTGCAGATCGTAACTCATTCGAAATAAAAGGAACGGGCAAGGCCCCTGTGCGTTACAAAACTGTGGAAAATAAACCTCCTGAGCTTAAAAGTACTCAAAACAATACCATTCCTGGTCAATCCCCAGTGCCATTGATGTGGAAGAATCATCATGCTTATAATGAAGTCCCCAGGAAAACTAGTCATAACCCTGATGAATGCATTTCTCCTTTATTTGTTTCCAACGGGTTCTTCTACATCTGAAAAGATTGACATTAGTAGTTCCAAACTATCTTATAATTCAAATATTACTAATGATGCAAATTCAAATATTGTTTTGTGTGAAGGATGGTTTGATAGAGGCTAATCCAGATGGTCCCAATGAGGTAACACCTGCTGGATGCTCAAACAGTGCCCTTCTAGCTTGCTCTAACACACAAACTTCTGATGATACACTGTTAACTAATCAGGCAGCGGACACTGTATCGTCATCCAGTGGAACTGGTATTCAACTTCCCATCAATGGTGTGGACACTGTATCTGCAAAAACTGAGATTGGTAGTGAACTTCCCATCAAGTCTGTAGACATTTCATCAGTACCCAGTGAACCTGCTAATCAACCTTTAATCAAGGCTGCCAGTGAAACTCCCATTGAGGCATTTAAAGAATCAGGTTATCAATGCAGAAAAAGAAATGAGGCTGCCAGTGAAACTCCCATGGAGGCAGAAAAAGAATCAGGTAATCAACTTTCCATTTTCGTTATTCTTTTAATTGGTTTTCAAGCAAAAGTTCAGAGCATAACTAAACGTATTTTTGATTAATTATCTCGTATGTTACTGTCTTGCAGAGTTTCAGCCAGTAAAAAAATTGGCTTTGGCCGAAAATCATGTATCAAAGTCCCCACAACTTGGGACGGGACTTAGTGACAAAAGGTATAAACCTTGCTATGGCTGGATATCTAATGATGACGAGGAGGAAGAAGAGCTAATAGAGCTACCTCTAGCTCCGTGGTTAAGTGGGGTAAATTAGTGTAAACAGGACAGGGTATTACATATAGTTAGTAGAAGAGAACTATACTCTTCGAAAAAGAACAAGGACAAAATGAGTAATTTTAGTCATTGATAAGAAAATCAATGGTTAATATCTTCACATAATCATGGTTTATTATACATGTGTACTGAATATGGATCTATATACTTTTCTCATTAATGTTTGATAAAAAGTCGACCTATCATAGTGTATGTAGTCAGTAGTAAAAGGGATAAGCCTGTCCACCTTTTAAGTTTTATTTTTTGGTGAATACATTTTATGATTTATATAAGATTTTTTGTTTTAATGCGATTAAGAGCTTTAATTGCAATATAGCAAAAAAATAAAATAAATAACTTTAATTGCACCGACTATGATTACCGTGAAGATTGCATATACATTTTTTGTATTCATTGATTACATATAGATAAAAGTTGCATTCTGTTAGAATGACATTTTTAGCCATTTCTTAGCTCAAAACTATTTTCTATTTCACTCTGAAGAATCTTGAACTTTTGAGGAATATGCCAATTAAATTCTGGCTAAAAGCTAGATAAATTTTATTACATATATGTGTGGTTGTTTTCCCTATCAAAAAAACATGACAAGAATGTGTAATTTTTTTTATCTAACTTTATTCTTTCAAGTCTTATAGTTGGAGTATTAAAGACGACATTATATTTTTATTGGAAAATGACATTATAAATGTCTAAACCCTTCAAAATAATTTATGTTTTGTCAGTTAATAGGTTTTCCCTTTTTGTGAATAGAAGAGCAACATTAGAGTATACATATTTTAAAGTTGAATCGGACTCCCTACCTGAATTGGACAGATTATTAGGAACTTGTAACTTGTGTGTGTGTGTGTTGTTACTTAAAACTTGTGTTTCTGATACGATTACACATTATTATAGCTGTTTAAAGACCAGTGTTTTTTGTTGTTGAATGAATTAAAGACCAAATTTAACCGGTTAATGAAGATCTAACTTAACTGGTTAAATCAATTAAATTTCGGCAGTCTCGCTAATTTAGTTTTTGAAGTACTGAAGAGAACTATGCAAATTGATTTGGGAGTACACGTTCATTAAATTTTCAACGGTCAATACCTCTAGTATTGAAGAGAGCTACAAAAATAAATTCAGGAGTATCAGACACAGCATATAGTAAATACCTAAGGGCCGTTTGTTTACAAAATTGGATTTCTGAAAATCATATTTTCAGGAAATATTATTCTATGAATATGTTTGGTTGTTTTGATATTTTAGAAAAAAAATTAAAATTTATTTAATTAAAAAAACAAAAGTGTAATAAGAAATATGAAAGAATAATGTGGGAAGAGGTAGTTATTGTAGAAAATAACTTCCAATCTCATGTTAATGCAAGATACTTACCTCTCCATTGGAATAGGAAGTAACACAAATATGAGCATTTGATATTTTTGGAAATTAATCATTCCTGAGAATGTTTTTATAAAACTTATACCATGAGAATGTGATATTTCTAAATTCACACATTCTCAAGAATCTATCTTGATATCTTAAAACAAACTCCTCAAAAAAATGGATGAGTTTGTTGACTTTTAATGTTTTTGAAAATACTAAGATTAAAAAGTTACTTGGATTGAATTTTTCCATCAATTAGTTGGATGGAATTTAAATTAAATTAAATTGATCTAAACATTATTTTTCATGTAGTTCATTTTTTTAAGGCAATACTAGCTAATAATATAAAATTGAATGTTTAAAATTCATGGTAAAAAGAGTGAAATCTAAATTTATTTATAAATTAAATTTCATGTTTTTTTTTCATAACATTGGTCTAGAGTATCAATTGATTTTATTAATGATTGATTTATATCATAGAATTTGATTGTTCAAATTTAGTGGAGTATAATTTTTCAATTATTATTTTTTTATTTGTAAGACTCGAATTAAAGATTTTACTTAGGAAATCTAAGTTTAATATCACTCAAATTAAAGGCACATTAATTTGTATTCTAAACATATTAAGGTGTGTGTAGGTACTAAAATAACTAATTTTTAGCTGTAGGAATTAAAACATAAATATTGTACAAGTTGTTTTTTTTTTTGGATCAAGTTTGTATAAATATAAAGATTAAATAAGTAATTAAACTCCAAAATTAATTATATAATGGAAGGTTAATTCAATATGAATGATCTAAAAATTGATAGATGTTTAGTTGGTTATTTTTGGGGTCAAGCAATAATTAAATAAAGAAAATTAAAAGAGTTAAATCTTTAAAATTTAAATAAGCTTAATTAAAAAACTTAACCAAATAAAATTTTCATTTTATTTATTTTGGATTCCGGTCCTATCATTCACAATAACAGATCCTTCAAATCTCAAACTTTATTTTATAACACTTTTGATTGGTTAATAAACTAACTCAAAATTCTTGTGATTCAACTAAGATTGTTATACTGTACTACAAGTTTTACTTTTTTTATCCATGTATACAATCGCATATTACCCACTCTCTAATGCGAGTTTTCTTTTAACACATTCTTTATTATTATTTAAAATCTCTTTGAAACTCAAAATCATTATTTTTTTTTTTGATAAATTTCAAATATTTAAAAATTTTATGTTTAACTAAACGCATTAAAAAGTTTGTTACTAGCATAGCGTGTTATATAACTTATTTTTAATTGAAAAAGTGAACCATAAATTTGTTATAAACGGCAATTTATTATGCTGTGTAATTATTCTAATAAACTATGAAATCCAATATTAACTTTATGATCTGAATCTGATCAATTTTTTTATGATATATTCACAGTTATAACACTAATATTTCTTAATCATTAAGTAAATAGATGTATATATTATGCTTATATATATATATATATATATATATATATATATATATGTATGTATTCACTTTCAATCCTTCGATTTAATTTTTTCTCTAACTATTATTCGCAAGCAATTTTATGAAAAGATGAACACAGAATTTGAATAATTGAAACTAAGAAAGGAGCCATGGATGGTTGTTGTTTAATAAAAGGAAGAAAAAATGATCAACATAGGAATAACAAAAGTTTGCGAGATCTGAGAAAAAATTAGCAGTAGGAGTAACAGAATTATTATGGAAAGAGAAAATAAAGTATAATAAAAGAAAGTTAATGAGAATATTCATGAATTGAAGGAAAAAAGCGTACTTGTATAATATAAGTAGAGTTAAGATATTATGAGGTCCACGTAGACTATTCATGAGACACGTAGGTTCCCATGTGACGCGGTGATGGTAGCGTATCCAAGTGTGCATGTCATTTTGGTTATTTAGGAAAATTCTGAGCCCATATTATTACCGGTCATTCCCTCCCAACACTTTTCCCCCTGAGTCCCCTGAAAGTCACACGACACAGAAAAACCGAAGAAAAGGAACCGACCCCTCACGGAAACTTGATTCCGATTGTAGTTTAGAATTTCCCTTTGATGAGTGAGAGAGTGAAGAAAGAAAAACAAACGGGGGACAAAAGGGAGAGGATGAAGAACATCTTCAAGAAGCTTCACATAGGTAGCAGCCACGATCCTCATCGATCCAATGAGCCTTCGCCTCCTGTGCCGTCGCCTTCGTGCGCCACCGATCAGTCTCAGAGCTCCGCCGCCACTCCGCCGAGTCCTTCTTCGGCGTCGCCGTCGCCGTCGCCGTCCACGCTGGTGGTAACTCCCAGCTGCGGCGGCGGCGGCGCGAGTCCGGTGGTGAATCGGCAGGACTTTTTCTCGTCGGAGGAAGAGTTTCAGGTGCAGCTAGCCCTAGCTATCAGCGCTTCCAATTCGGAGTTCCGCGAGGATCCTGAGAAGGATCAGATCCACGCGGCGACGCTGTTGAGCTTGGGAGGCCATCGAATCGATTCGACGAGGAACAAGGACGATGTGGCGGAGGCTCTGTCGAGGCAGTACTGGGTAAGGTCTTGCGCTCTTGCTCAATTGTCGAAATTCACTTCCTGCAATGTTGCTCTTTCGTTGTGATTAATTCAGGCGATGCTGTGAATTGCTATTGATTTGTACTTTTAGTGAATTCAGTTGTGTGTTTGGAACTTTAATTTGTTCTTTTAGTGAATTCATTTGTGTATTGGAACTTAGATTTGGGGCTTTATATGTGTCTAGGGCTAGTACTCCGGTGAAGTTCGAAATCTGTTTTTGATCAGCGAAGTAAAATTTGGTTTCTGCTGGAAACAGACGGAACTTCGATAGAATCTAAATTCTGATTTATTGCTCATTAGCAGAAGTTGTTATGCCCAGCTCTCTGTTTATATTCTGGAGTGATTTGATTGGGCAAACAGAGGTTAAACGATATTGAAGATTTAAGTGCTTTTTTTGGAAGTTCAATGTATCTCTAGAAATTAGAAATGTGGATCGCTGATTTAGAATCATCGGGTGCTTATTTGTGTGCTTGATGTCGAACAAAAAAACAAAGGAATGTTTATGATTGAATTGTTAAACTGGTGCAGTGGCAATTTGGCAAACATTTGTTCACACAGTTTACATTTTTACTGTATGATGAGATGAATTTTCTGCCACAATCAGCAGTTGATTGTTTTACAGCTGTTGTGTCTGTGATTGACTTTCTATGGCATATCTTTTTTAAGAAGATTGTATAAATGTTTCTTTATGTAAACTTATTATTATTTCACACTCACACACTTCATCATATGGTATTGTTTAACTCTGTCATTGTCTTACACATTGTCATCTGCAGTAAGTGAACATGTACCATTTCATTTATTTTAATCCATTGAGCATCAAGAAAGAAATAATCAAATTATAAATTATATTTAGTGAACATGGAATGCTCATCACTTGTTTCAACTACATTTATGCTTCTTTTACCTATTCCGTTTAATGACCATTTCTTGAACTGTACCTGTTTTGATTATCTTGCATTTCTATTTTGTTGACCAGGAATATAATGTGCTTGACTATGAGGAGAAAGTGGTAGATGGTTTTTATGATGTATACGGGCCCTATAATGATTCAGTAATGCAAGGAAAGATGCCATCTCGAACAGATCTTGAAGCAAACCCTGGAGGTTCTGAGTTGGTCATTGTTAATCAAACAATTGATCCTGCTCTGGAAGAACTGATACAAATTGCACAATGTATTGCATTAGACTGCCCTGTCTCTAGTTTGGTACAAAGGCTTGCTGAACTTGTTACAAGTCATATGGGTGGTCCTGTAAAGGATGCTGGTATCATGTTAGCAAGATGGACCGAAACAAGAGCAGAGTTAAGGACATCTCTTCACACAATTGTATTGCCTCTTGGGTCCTTAAATATTGGGCTCTCTAGGCATCGTGCTTTGCTATTCAAGGTTAGTATTATGACTTTCATTGGTGATTAAAGTCTTGTTAACCATAATGTAAGTTGTTGTTAGGTTATTCCAACCAAGTATAATCTGCACAAAAATTCCAGACAAAACTACTTTAAAAGAAAAAAAAAATGTGTAACATGATATTTGCAATAACTATTAAATATTTATATCACTTGAAAACATTTTTGAAAAGAAATTATCAATAATTAATTCAGATAGTTTTCTTTAGAATTATTCAGAGTAAACATTCCCTGCTAGTCTAGCTTGGGCATGCATTCAGAAATATATTTGCTGTAACTATGCTTAACTGGGAAAGTGAGAAAGTGCTGCTCGCTTTATCAAGATTGAGTCATCTAACTTATGGCTGACTCTGCTCGTCAATACTTCTTCTAACACTTCTGTAGGTTTTTAACCTTTGAATTTATAGTTTTAATGTAGTTGCAAAGCTAGTTTTGCATGAGATTTGAGAATAGATCTTCTAGTTAAATTTAGTATTTATTGTGTGCATTTTAGAGGATCATATTAAGGTTCATTATGAATTTTATCAAGATTTGCTAAACTTCTTGATCTATTGGTTGTGTAATATACTTGTTTTTTCTGCATTCAGGTATTAGCTGACAACATTAATATGCCTTGTAGACTGTTAAAAGGTAGTCATTACACTGGTGTGGAGGATGATGCTGTCAACATTATAAAGTTGGAGGGTGAAAGGTTAAGGCTTTTACATCTTTGTATTTTTCTTGTATTTGTTAATTTACTAATTTATGTATGCATGTGTATATCATGTGCATGCCTATGTACTCTTGTAAATGGTTGAGGCAATCATTGGATGTCTCTATAAGTTCACCCAGAAAGTTTATGTTGTGGTACTGACGTCTCCTACTCTGCTTTCAGGGAGTTTTTGGTTGATCTCATGGCTGCTCCAGGGACACTTATCCCAGCTGATATTTTAAGCACCAAGGATAGTGCCTTTAAGTCTTACAATCCCAAGATTTTGCCAAGTTTACCCTCCACTAAGGATAATGAATTTTCTTACTCAAGACCTATCCAACCATTTCATGGTGAAGGTAGTAGTCAAAATTCTGTGATAAAAGATTATTCACTGCCCTGGAATGGAAAACCATATTTTGAGAAGTCAGAGCCTTCAAACTTAGGTTTGAGTAGAGAGAGTGGCACTGGTCCTTCTAAAATTCCTAATAAAGGGACTCCTAACCAACTAGACAATTTGCCAGCCTTGTCTGGTGCTTCTCTGTACAAAGGGACACTTGGAATGAATACAGTTGGTGATGGGACAAGATTGAATGTCAATGTTGTACCATATACTAATATCAGCCCCAATGACTCTCGGAACCTTTTTGCAGATCTTAACCCATTCCAAATAAAAGGAATGGGGAAAGCCCCTGTGCATAACAAACCTGTGGAAAATAAACCTCCTGAGCTTAAAAGTACTAAAAACAATACTGTTTCTGGTAGACCCCCAGTGCCACTGATGTGGAAGAATCGTCCTGCTTACAATGAAGACCCCAGGAAAACTAATCATAACCCTAATGATTACAACCCTCCCTTATTTGTTTCCAATGGTTCTTCTACGTCTGAAAATATTGACCTTAGTAGTTCCAAACCATTGTATAATTCAAATATAAATAATGATGTAAATGCTCAAACTTTGGCGCAAGTTACTGGTTCAGTTTCACCACCTACTGTACCTAAACTGAACCAGATTGAGGATCTCAATGCAGATTTTAACCAGGGGGGTTTGGAAGATTCTCAATATGTCATGGTAGAGGCAGTTAGAGAACCTGAAAATGTTGAAATCAGACATCATGATCAGAGGAAGTGTACATATGACAGATTCATGGGAAGCAATTTGAAATTAAAAGATCCAGAGAGTCCTAGCTCATCAATTGATTCCATCACAAACAGGATTGATCCAATATTGGATGATGTAGATGTTGGTGAATGTGAGATTCCATGGGAGGATCTGGTTCTTGGTGAAAGAATTGGTATAGGTAATGCCGTAATGTACATGATTTGTCTTCATTTTCTTGTTGAAATGTCATTCATATTTACTGAAAACTTGATATTGCTCTGATTTACTATTTAATTTAGTGGAGATCTCCATAGATGCAAATCAATCATTAGTGACCTATATCTTGCATTAATTTCTACCCTATTTTTCAATTGATTAAATTACTTCTAATTTTTATTTCTATTTGTGCAAGCATGGTCCCAAGGTTGTGCCGAGCTTATTTAACTACTCAAAATTTCATATTTTTACATGTGATATACCCATTCACAAGGATTCAGAAGTATGTTTAGTGGTAGTTGGGGAGGCTCCTTGTGTGTTTTAAGTGTTGCATGACTGTAGCTATGTTTCTGGAGTTTTTTTAATTTAAATTTTAATATATATGTTCATGCTTTGTTTTAAATAGGTTCATATGGAGAGGTATACCATGCCGACTGGAATGGCACAGTGAGTTCTTTAATTCCTTTTCATACTTGCTGGGAAGATTATTGTTGTAGATTGAATTGGAAAAATTTATGTTCTCATTCTGAGTGATGATAATGCTGTACTTCTATCTGCTTGATTCGAATGTAAAAATGATGATGATGATGATGATAATGATAATGATAATATAAAGATATTTCCTGTTCAGATCATTTAGATAACCTTCTTCATGAATGGTTAGATGTTCTGTATTCTTCCTAATTGAGTCAATTAAACTTCTGTTAAGAACTGAGAAGCACAAGATTAACACTTTGGAAGCTTTAGCCTGTTGAAGGTCTTGAAGACCCATTTTTATGTTTTCTAGCCATTATGAAAACCTTCTATATTACTGGATAATCATCTCTTATTATGGGCCTACGACATTATAACTGGTTGATTCAATTTGTGCAAAGCCTACTAATTAAAGAATTTGGGGAATGTATTTACTACACCCTTGCTAAATTCCCAGAAAATCTGAAGAAAAGGAAAGGGGAAAAAGATGAAAAGGCTCTGATAATCTCTTAGTCTTACTAGGCTAGTAAAGTCTCAATCATTTCCCAGTTTCTTAATTTCAGAAGTTTTCCCCAAAACATAAGGATTTCTAGTCTCTGTTTTTCTGACTGATGATCTGCTGTTGAAATATCAGGAGGTTGCTGTGAAGAAATTTTTGGATCAGGATTTTTCAGGTGCTGCATTGTCAGAATTCAAAAGAGAAGTAAGTACTAATTTATTTTATTTTATTGAATAGAACCATTATTATTATTATTATTATTATTATTATTATTATCATTATTTGTATAAGAGAAATGGAATGAAATGGTGTAAACTTGTGAATTTAAAAAAAAAAATCTTTTTGTTACTTTCAATTTAGAACTACTCAGAAGATTTGGGCAGAAATACCAATAGGAAAAAAGAATAAGTTGACAGACAGTGGTTTCATTGGTAGAGGTCCACCATCATTATCTTCCTAAAGGCCAAAACTAATCTGTTTTATCTTTTTGCTGAAAGGTACGGATAATGCGTAGGTTACGTCATCCAAATATTGTTCTTTTTATGGGTGCTGTTACTCGTCCTCCCAATCTCTCAATCATTTCAGAGTATCTACCAAGGTATATAACTTTTTCCCTCTTTTCATTATTAAATATTTTTACAAAATAATGATAACTTCTTGTTGCCCAAATTGGTCTTTGCAACCTTAGCTATTTTCCATGTTACTCTTTTCATACTTAGGTGTCTCACCAGTGTTACTAATGTACCATTTTGCAGAGGAAGCTTGTACCGAATTCTTCATCGCTCTAATTATCAGATTGATGAGAAACGAAGAATAAAAATGGCTCTGGATGTGGTATGAAATAATTACACTCATTCCTTTCCAACCATCATTTACGTCAATAAACTTTCACATTTTGAAATTCTCCAATTTACAGGCTAGGGGCATGAATTGCTTACACACCAGCACACCTACAATTGTTCATCGAGATCTAAAGTCTCCAAATCTTTTGGTTGATAAGAACTGGAATGTTAAGGTATATGATTGAAAACTTATGCAGGTTATAATATTTGCTTATTCTTTATTATCGCATAACATAACTAAAGAGTGCCATAAAAAGTAGTGCAATAAAATAATAACAAGACGATGATGATGATGTCTTGTTGGAATGATAGTTTTATGATGGTAAAAGAAAGATTGTTGGGTTACAACAGTTTTTAAATTTAGCAAGTTTAGCCATCTTAACTGATATTTGGATTTTGAATCAGCCCAGCCTAAAGCTGAAAACGGAACCAGGTAATAGTTTGAGTTGGGTTGCTCAGGTTTGGTCAGGCTTGCTTGGGTTTTGAAC
The DNA here is from genome assembly GCF_000004515.6 of Glycine max. Classification (NCBI taxonomy): domain Eukaryota; kingdom Viridiplantae; phylum Streptophyta; class Magnoliopsida; order Fabales; family Fabaceae; genus Glycine; species Glycine max. The sequence goes on from NC_038256.2 coordinate 46,316,866, forward strand.
AGTTGTAATCACATGGAAAATGTGTGTTTAGTCACTCTAGTGTCTACAATGTGAAAGATATTTCTGTCATTGTTTTTTTTTTTTCTAAACATATTTCTTGAATTATGTATACATAAATTCCTGAGCTATTTTATATAATCTAGGCTAAGTTAGTTAAAAGTAAGCCACTCTTTCTACAGGTATGTGATTTTGGGTTGTCACGGTTGAAGCACAACACATTTTTGTCATCCAAGTCAACTGCTGGAACGGTGAGAATATGAGAAAGTCTTTGTTATTCTGTAGTGCATTTGTTTAGACACATGCAGCATGTGTCTGATCTGCATTCTCTACATTCCACTGACATGATTTTATCAATGTTAGCCGGAATGGATGGCTCCTGAAGTTCTCCGCAATGAACCCTCAAATGAGAAGTGAGTTGTTATTTATTTAAGGTTTTTTTATTCTTGATTTTCATGTCATTTCATATCTTATTTGTGTAATCAATGTCTGTCCATAATTGCTTCACTCTACCGGGTCTCTAAAATGTGAATGGTATCGAGCTAGTCACTGCAGCTGACCTGCTCCTATTAAAACAATACTTATAACAATTTCATATCTCACAAGTAAAATAGGTTTTGTTAGGCCTTTTCTTACAGATTTTCGCTTGATGAAAAGCATTTTGTTAACTTGCAAGCATTTTTTAATCATTTGGTAATTAATAGTGAAACCCTATTTCATTGGTGTGTTCTATTACTGGATTGTTATCTCCAATCATAAAAAGCTTATTTTTATTTTTATTGATATTTGTGGTAAAATATTAATGCTTGGCAGACATGGCTACAGCAGTTTGAGAAGCAAAATACTGGAAATTTATAAACTTTAGCAATTTAACATTTGAACATATATTTAGATTCACATATGTGCTAGTTTCTACTTTTCTTGTAACAATATATAGCTGTGTCTATCGAATGCATCTCTATTAATCATCATTTCAAATACAGATGCGATGTTTATAGTTTTGGAGTCATCCTATGGGAGCTTGCCACTCTAAGGTTGCCGTGGAGTGAAATGAATACTATGCAAGTTGTTGGTGCCGTTGGTTTCCAAAACCGTAGACTTGATATTCCGAAGGAAGTCGATCCTATAGTTGCAAGAATAATCTGGGAGTGTTGGCAACAGTAAGCATGCTCAATTAAAGTTTGTTTTATTCATTTTTTTCTTCCACATACCATTAAATGATTTCAGGAAATTTTACAACTACACTTCATTCTCCAGTTTGACATTTTTCTGCCCCCCCGTCCCCGTTTCAGGGATCCAAATTTGCGGCCCTCGTTTGCACAACTCACAGTGGCTCTAAAGCCTCTGCAGCGTCTGGTTATCCCATCTCATCATGACCAGGTAGCTCCACCTATGCCGCAGGAGATTTCTGTAAATTCAACCCCCTGAAATGTCTCGCTTCAAGTGTGAATAATTAGGCATTTTGCATAGTTATGTGCGTATAAACTATAAAGGTAACAAGAACACAATAAAAGGGGAAAAAAATATATCAAAGCTTGTAACGGAAAATGTTTGTGTTGAGGAAAATATCAACTGCTGCAACCAAACAACTGCAGAGCCATTTTGTATTTGTGATGATAGCTTGTCCGAGGAACCAAAACTCGGTAATGTGTAAATTACTGTTCTTGAAAGCAAGAATATTTATACTTTTGCAAAAAAGTACGTTTTACCGGAAATGTCTAGAATTTGGCCAAGCAGTATGTGCTCAAGGTTTAATGTGGTGGTGACGAAGCTCGTATACTACCGAAAAGGTCTTCAACATTTTATGAGTCAAGGTTGTTACCATGAAGAAATAGAGTATTTTGGCACCAGCTTTTTAAGTTTTTTCATGATAAATATTTTATCAGGAGTTTTTTGTTAATAGTCATACGCATGACGTGCATTTTTTTTTCTCTTCTGAATATCTCCAAAGGAAATTTTAAATTCTAAGAATTATAAATACTTCAATTGAAATTCTTTTATTTTCAAAATTTTGTGTTTGGATAAAAAAAATTAAAATTATGAAGGTGAAAAAAAATGAATGAAATAAAAAGAAAAGATATAATTGGTGTGTTAGTTATACGTGTTTTTCTACGTCATCCGATTGATGTTTCACGAGCTCAATTTTTTGAAAGAGAATGTAAGAAGATAATTTTAATTTTTCAGAAGGAAATTGAAATTTCAGATTTTTAGTTGTTTAAAATTTCAAAATTTTAAATTCTTTAAAACAAAATATTCAAACAATGAATTTTCGATTATAAATTATTTAATAAATTACGTTTCTCAGCTAAAATTCTCTATCCAGATGCACTCAAAGGGATCCTTGTTCCCTACGACAACCAAACCATGTAGGCGACGTCGTTGGTCATGGTGGTCTTGTTAAAGTACCGGTAGTCACATTTGCACTTTAAAAAAAAAAATCCAGGCTTGCGAGTGAAACTGTATTCAATTAATATTTTTTCGGTAGAGCACAGGTATTTATATTAATAGGTGAATTTTTTTTTAAAAAAATCAATTCTGACAATATGTTTGACGATAATTGCGAAGGATTTCTTGAATCCAAATCCATATAAGTAATATTTAGCAAAAACCAATTAAGTTCATCTGCAATCTCCAACCTTACCCGCATGGAAGCAGTCAAAGGAAACAGAATAATCACTCCCTGATAGGAACGCATAGCGAAATGAAAGTTTTATTGTGTCAGACATTGCTAAATTAAAGTTCTATTTTAGTCGTCGCAAAGTAAAACCTGTACTGCATTTTTTATTTTTCTTGTCAACAATTGTATTGTAAATTGAACGTAGAAGTTGTATTCATATAAAGTTCAGTTATTGATCCATACTCCCACTAATCAAGGCTAAATAACTGTTATATTCATATAAAGGTCATGATGAAAAACTTCAGTGAAAGTTAGTGGCCCCAAATAGTCACGCAATCACATAAGCAAATGACTAATAAGACCCAACAAACTCAAAAACAGAGAATGATCATGTTAATGAAGTAATTAACAGATCCCAACAAACAAAAGACCAAGAAAACACACCTATTAACATACCACTCGCTACTATTTGTTATAGACAAATATAAACAGCAAAAAGTTAAACATGCAATCACTTCACCACATTAAAAAAATCTGCAACCAAGATGTCTTTTAACCCTTAGATCAGATCAGACATCCTTCTCCTGTGACGACCCAATGAAACTCTAAAGTTTTGGTCTGATGATGTAACCATCTTGCTTCGAGGAGTAGTCACTTTTGATTCCATATCATTGCATTTAGGCTTTTCTGTGAGAACAGTGTTTGGAATTGGAACACTATCTGCTTCAGCATACCGAGATTTTCCATTTGAACTTCGTAGTATTGCTTTGATGCGGATATCTGAGTAACTCATTGATTGGGAATATGAATAATTATTGGAACTTTTAGAGATAATAGATCTAAAACTTTTCAATCTCACAGTACTAATGTCTCGTTCTGCAGCACTTTGCCTTTGGCGACTTGCAACAGTTGAAGTCATGAATCGAGGCGTTGAATTGGAGAAATTTCTTTTAATGGACTTCTTGGATGTTTTAGGGGTTTCAATGACCTCTTTGACATCATCTTTGAGGCTAGTTGAGGTTGCAATGTCATCACTTTCCACAACACTATATGTGGTTGATGCGAGCTTTTTACACTCATTTAACTTCAACTCAATCTTCTGTATTTGTTCCCTTAAATTCTGGCGCTGTTTTACGGCTTCCTTGATGTCTTCCTCTAGTTCCATAATCTTCTTCTCCCTTTGCTTCTTCACTTCCTACAGTATATATATGCATGTAGTCAGCAATCTTCTAACAGTTACCACCGAGGAACTTGCTTTAGAAAAAATTCAGTAAATTACCACTGGCATTTCTTTGTTGGACTCTATTGCTCTCGCTCTCTTTGCAAAGTTCAAGGAACAAACTGTTTCGCAAACATCTTCTTCGGAAGGGCTTATATGCACCAACATCAATACCTTTGAGCCATACCCTTAAGTATTTGATTATAAAGATTAGACATTTTATATTTTAGATAAAAAAAAAAAAAACAAAATACTCTGTACAGAAATCACGAGCCATCAATATCAAATAAACTATCAATTTCATTCTTGATTCCTTGAAGCATTACCCTCTCCTAAATCATCCCTAAATGTAAGAAAAAAAATCCCTGAAATATTAGAAATCATGATAAGTAGTCCTTCAAATATTAGAAAACCTTTCAAGTTGATCCCGAACGTTAATAGAATACATCAATTTAGGAACTAAATCGATGGTAATTTAATGCTTAGGGAATTACTTATATAGTGTTGTTACTTTAGGAACTACTTAAGAGAGAGGGTAATAATACTTAGGAGACTAAATTGGTAGTTCATTCCATCTTATCACATTTACAAATGCATGGTTCATACAGATGTTGACACATCAACAAAAGAAGCTGATTGGGTCTCCCTGTTCTTACTCAATAGTCTAAATGAGCTAAAGACTAACACGGGTAAATATTTCAAATTCTATGAATTTCTAATTTTGTAAAAGATTTATCACTACATCTCATGCGCAAAAGTGGGTAGTGTATGCTATCTAAAGAAGAAATAGTATCATACCAAGAGAATCTTTCAGTATTTGAGTCAGCTTGCTATTCCTGCAAGCGAAGTAGCATAAATTAACTAACTATAGATACTTTGATTGTCTAGAAAGAAATAATGATAGTACAAAAAACTAGAAGCAGTAAAAGGGACTCTTTGAAGTTAAATTACTTTTTCAGGTACAGATAACATCTAGAAGCTAGAAGGACATAAATTAAAAATGACAAATCAACACCAGCAGAATACTTACCTGTAAGGCACATGACACCTCTTCCTCTTCAAAGCTGCAACAACATCAGCTAAAGCTGAAAGGGAAAGATTAATGGCTCTGCCCTCATCAAGTGTTAGTCCTTTGGCTCCAGTTTTAAGCAACCGTTCGCTCCCTCCAAGATCAATCATCCACAATTTACTTACTTCACTTTTGACTTCCAAAGCATCCCCGTGTCGAAATATGCTTATCCTCGTCAAGCTAGATATATGAAGCTAAACAGATAACGTAACTATCAAGCTGAGAAACCCATTAAAATACTTTGAAGTATCTAAGTAAACCTATAACCCACCAGTGTGACCTGCTTGATGCCTCATTCACATTAGTCCATGAGGTCGATCTAAACCGTTTGCCCTTGTTGTACCACCATTTGGCTTTAGCATAATCACTTATTTGCACTTCTGAGAGACCCTCAATTTCAATCAATCCCTTTGGATCTGTTTGAATATTGAGATTGCTATAAAAAGGGGTTAGTCATTAGTTGGCTAGAGTTTCAGACACATTATACTGTGGAATTCAATCTTTGAAATTTTAGAGTGAAAAGAAAAGGGGAAAAAAATGTTACCACTTTGTCATATATTGTTCATGTGGTCTACCGGATGGTCTTGGAGATAACAAATCCCTGAGATTGCCCATATAAACTTCCAACATGCTCATTGTAAAGGTAAAAGAAGATGAATTATCCAAAGAGGCTTGACGAAAGAGCTCTTCAAGAGCACGCGGAATTATTCCTGGCTCCTTGTTTGTTCCATCCTAAAAACAATTATTGCATGCCATCATCATACACTAGCAATGCTACCACATTAACATGTACTAAGTAATAAGAGTGTTTAACACATGCACAAATAGCAACACAATGTTGAATTGACTGACCATGGTGAATGTCTTGCCTGTGCCTGTTTGACCGTAAGCAAAAACACACACATTGTGCCCGTCCATTGCAGATCTTAGAATTGGCTCAACATCAACGAAAACACTTTCTGCAGAGGTTCAAACAAGGGCACATACACCCTCTTTAGTAAAACTTGGAACTACAATTAGATAATTAAAATTGGGAAACACACCGACATTTAACACTAACCTTGGCTTGCTTCTTGGTTAAAAACCTTATCAAACTCAAAATCTTTCCTTGTTCCCCCGAACTTAACCTGAATTTTCTCTGGTCCAGCCGATACCGGTTCGGAAATTTTTCTCTTCTCCGTAACCAGATTCGGTCGAATTCTACAAAATACTCGAATGCTCCCTGGATAGCAAATTGCAATTCCTCAACACTTGGTAAACAATTAACATTAACCTTACAACTAAGGCTTTTTAGTCAATACAATATCAGTCTAGTATTACCTTTGATGTCCAATATCTTGCTCAATGCTTCTCTCCGCTTTTTATCCAATTTCTTTTGCTTGAGCCTCAGTTCCTCGATTTCTCCTACACAAACAATTTAGCGCGAGCCAAAAAAACATTAGCAACATTTATCTCCACATTTAAATCCATAAGCCTAAAATAAAATGAAAACAGAAAGAAGGGTGTGACTTTATTCATTCATACCTTCTAAATTGGATATCAAGTGCTCAAGCTCGTTCTTTTGGTGTTCTGGCACGACACCCACGTCAGTGTAAACGGTGGAAACAGGTGGGGACCCATCAACTGAATCTGGGTTCAAATTCAATGAGGGTGACTCTGAAACCTCACTTGCATTTTCAGGTAACAGAACCTGCTCTTCTCCGTTAGGAACAGGCATTTTCATTACCTAAAAAAATGAAATGAAAGTATGAAATACAGCCACCTAGTACGGTATAATAATTAAAAAAAAAAAACCTTATATAAGACACAGATTGGAAAGTAATAGAACCTGTCACTGCTACCTAGTACTACACTAACACAGAGATCTGTTCTTTTCTTTTTTTTATTTATTTATTTCTCTGTTGCTATTAGCTAAAAGTCAATCTAACCGACTCATGAGAAACAACAATCAACGAAACGAAGCTTCGAGACACTCACTATAGATTGAACTCGAACCCCTTAACTTCGAGACATGCAATGGAGCAAGTTGGAACACGCGTTATAATGAAACTGTAATACAGAAGAAACATTTACCATGATTCATGTAGCGTAAACCATAAACTCAAAAATAAAAAAAAATAAAAAAACAAAGGGGACTGTTTTGAAGAAGAAGAAGCAAGATCAAAACGGAAAAGTCTCAAAGAGAGCACGGATTTTCAACTCACAAAGAACGAAGTAAAAGGTGTAGAGAAGTAGAGTTGGTTATTTTCAATGATTGAACTTGAACACTCCTTATTCGGAGTGAAAAAAGGAGTTTTGCAGTATAATAATAATGGTGGCGTAAGAATCTTTTTGGTTGGTCCAGATCAGATCTTAAACTTGAATTGTAATTGTAAAAAAGGTTGGCTTTCAGTCATTGGAGGGAGCGTGAGGAGCGGAGTGGCAGAGTTGAAATTAAAGCCAAAAACATGCTCCTTTTCGTTACGAAACTCACTACTCGGTGTCAGTGCTTTTGAGTTAAACTTTGACTAGAAGCAACGGGGAACGTGGTTGGTTCATCTGTTTCTGTTCTGGCTTTTGTTTCAGACAAATTCTTAATTTTATGTAAGTTATAAATGTTCAATAAATAAGCGTGAGAGATTTCTATATACTATTTATTGCATCACATACTACATTTGCTTTCTATATAAATGATGGTAGAATGTATGTGGATTCAGATGCTGAATTTCTATGTTCAATTTATTTCATTACATTTACATTACATAATATATTTGCTTTCCATATAAAGAAAATACATAAATGATAGAATGTACCATGTGAATTCAGATGCTGCCACATCATATAGATGTCATTGGGTTGTTGTTTTTTTTCGGTCTATTTTAAAGTCTGGCTAAGAAAATGAGAAACTCTGGGTGTACCAACCAAGTGAACCAACTCTTGTAATGGTCCAATCATTTTTAAAAAAAGTAACAATAACTAATAATAACAAAACCTAGTGTAACGTTTGAAAAATGTATGGATTAAAAAGTTTTATATATTCGATATAAATTTAACCAAAATAAAGTGTAAAAAATTTAGAATTTAGAATTTATTTATAAATATTATTAATTTTTAAAATAACTATTTTAATTAATAATAGTGTAAAATATTATATTAAAATCAAATTTATTAAATATTTCAAAAATATAAAAATATTTAAAACTTTTAAACATACTAGTGTCTTGTTAACCACTTAAATACTCTTTTTTAGATTCATATATAAGTAAAAAAAATGATCTTGTAAATAAATCTAATTAATTGTGATATTTAGTGTTATCATTTTTAAAATATGTTTTATTTAATTTTAATTCTATTTTTATTGACTTTTTTTATTCATAATATTAAGTTCTAATAAATAATATTTTAAAAATAATTTTATTTTTTACTTGAAATTAATAAAATTAAATGATATTAATTAATTTTTTTAATAATGGAAAATTAATTATTTTTATTTATATATGTATCTAGATGCATTACAACTGTTTATTTAATACAGTATTTTCTATTTTCTATTCTTTTGACAAGTGTTCATTTACCCTTATTGTTGGCAAATCACCAAAAAGCAATAGATAACCGCAGGATAAATACCCCGAAGCTTGAGCAATGAGCACCCAGGAGGGTCTGGTTTTCGTTTCGAGACCTTGGAACTCGTACCTTTATATATTTTCTGAACACTTTTTTTTTAACAAATTCTTGCACTAATTGATGACTTCTATTGAGTAATTTTATCACATAAAACTTACTGTTGATCATGTATATAAAATTTTAGATTAGTCTACAATTATTTTACACTTTTAAAATTTTGGCTGATATTACACTTTTGAACTATATGAAAATAAGAATCATCTAACTGTATTCTTCTTATTGGTCAATTTTTTCAAACTAAGTAATATATACTTATAATTTAACATTTAGAATGATAAACATCACATCCGGAATGATGACACTTTGATTGGAAAACATGTATGCCTAGTTGAACAACCTCTATGTGATAAAAAGAAATTACAAACATATTAGAATTCATATGGGAAAGTCACGCTAGATTGATTAGCTAAATTGTCCAAACTAACAAAGTTAGGAGCATAATGAAAAACATGAAATTAAAGTTGTTTATCCATCAAGAACCTGATTGGCCTCTCCGACAGCATGCATCCAACAAATGGCTCCATCAATCGTTGCAAGAAGACAAATTCTGGTAATATTGAAGAAACATTTATCCTAATTGAACAACCTCTATGTGTGAGAAAAAGGAAATTAAAAACAAACTAGGATCCATGTAGGAAAGCCATGTTGGATTGGTTGTCTAAACTGTCTAGTCTAGACTAATAAAGTTAGGAACAAAATGAAAAACATGAAAAGGCAAGGACTAATATTAAAACTATGTTTGCCCAAGTCATCAACAATTTGGTTGGCATTTCCCAGTGCATCCAACAGATGACTCCATCAATCGGTGCAAAAAGACAAATTGTGTTAGTAATGAAGAAACGTTTACGCCTGGTTGAAAAACCTTTTAAAAGAGGTTAATAGTTGTTGAAAAATCTGACTAAAGAATGGTGCGAGTAGGAAAGAAGGAATGAGATTTCCCAAGTGAGCTCTAATGTTTTCTCTACAACTTGCTTAATGAGTTAGGATCCTCTCATTAATACATTGTTCTGACACAACATCATTAATATTAACTTTCACATAATGGAACACTAGTATAAGTTGATTTGTCCTTTTGTATATATATTTTATTATTTATTATTTAAAAAATTTTAAACTCTATTCTAATAAATTCTTGATTGGATTTTACTTATATTAAACTTTGAATTAAGTATATGTTTCTTTTTCCAGATGAATCAGGAGATTAAGAAAAAAATTATTAAACTCTTCTAACACATTCTAAGAAAAAAAACAAGTTGCATTAGTAATTGAATATAACCGTTAGAATGCAAAAATAAGGAAACGTAGACATCATAATAGATCATACATTGGTCACGAAACGGTAATACGATAATTAGGAAGCAAAACGTCAAGATCAACTATGTGGATTTGTTTTTGAACTGAAAAGATAATATTGCCCTCAATTAAAAAACACGTACCAAGCCAAATTACTAGCCGTAGTAAAATCAAATTCCATTTACAATTGCATGCATTCTTACTCTCTTTTTTTTCTCCCTTCCCTATCTCTCTCTAAAACAAACTCCTCTCAAGTTGGAGCTTACGCAGTAGAAAAACAAACAAGCACAAAACAGCTGTGTCACCCATTCATAACTAATTGGGGTTGGGATTTTTTTTCCCACTCTTCCATTTTCAATTTATTCTATTATTTATTCGTATCAATTATAGAAAAATTCATGCGTCTTATGAAAAGTTAGTTTAGGTCCAGACCATGATAGAATGCTTAACCTTGTGATCGGGTTGTTAATTTGCGTAATGGTATAAGACTTATTGTTGTTGTTATTATTATTAATTTATTATTGTTTGATTTTTACGTCCACGTACAGTCGTACACTATATCTGGAATGATTTAGGGGTATTCAATAGCTTTGACTGGCTCAATTTGTTATCTCTTAAATGGTTTTGTTTTAGGCGATTAATTATGTAACTGTGTGTTTGATTTTAATTCGCATTAAAAAAAATGTGAATTTGATGTCAAAGATATGCTTTGACTGGTGTATAAGTTTGACCTTCAGGTGGGATATACAGATAATCGAAGAAGGATTGCAGAAAAGAAAACAGGTTATAAGGGTGGAATTGCAGAGTTTAATAAACGTTGAGACTATTGAGCAGTTTTTGGGGAAATTACTAGACGCAAATTTGTAGAAAGCTTTAATGGTGTGTTGTTTAGGCCTCAGTTATGTTATGCAAATTATGATTTTGTGCTTTCATGTTATTTGTGATTTACATGATACCATGATCTTATTTAAGGTTGCATTTATCATGTTTCTGACGTTTTAATGAAATTATTGGTTCTACAACTTTACTGGGCTTAGACGTTAGGCTTTTGAGCTATTTTCTATTGCATTTGATTTTGTCATCATGCATTGTACTACTAGCTACTAAAACTCAACATTTTCAACTTGGTTCAATATTTGCAAAATTTTGTTATTGGGTATTGGATATATATATATATATATATATATATTTATATATTCCAAAAATATATTTCTAGAATTATATATCATAATTTCGGAAAATTTAAAATTGTTAACGTTATAAACATATTTAATGTCTTATTTTCATCCTGTCCCAGTGTTCTTTAAATCATATTTAATGTTTAATTTACTCGTTAATTTTTTAAAACGCAATTAAGTTCTTTACTCTTCAAAAGTTCAATTAGGTTTCTTTTTTCTTTTTTAAATGAATTTAATTTTATTTTATTTAAAAAAAATTCAGAACAAATAAAAGAAAAATTAAATTAAATTGAAGTCATTTTAATAATGTAAAAATTAGTTTAGACTATATTAATGGTAATATGAGTTACAATACATTTTAGTGTTGTCTTATTTGCTTAAGAATTTCCTTTTGACTTAACTTTTATTTCAACGAAATTTGAGAAATGGAGGGCATTGCCGAAATAGCCTTTTATCGCATACTAAAATAGAACCACTGATTTTAATTTTGTGAATAGAAACAAAGAAATTAAAATGATAGGATTCACACAATTAATAGCTATAAAATATATTTAAATTGGCCTTGATATTAATTGATGGAAAATTATAAAACGATGACATAGATATAAATTAGAACATGTTGAGTATGCGATAAAACCTAATAGATTATCAAAGACATTTAAATTTGCATTTATCCCCCATAAGCATGACTTGATAGTAGAAACCCTTAATTAACCTTGAAATAATTAGTGTCCGATTTTTAGGGAATTGTTAGAGAGAATATGATCAAGAAAGAGATAGTCATAGAAAATAAATTTATTTAATAGAATAACAAATTTATAATCCTTTATCAGTAGGTAGGAACCTTTCACTGAACTATTTACTTATTAAATGATTGACCAAATTCATCAAAGGATGACCAAATTCATATTTTTTATCGTGATTGATTGATGATACTAAAAGATAATGTATTAATTATAGATGGATAATAATCCAGAACCAATATTTTAACATATATAATTTCAAACCACTTAATTTCTCGGTGGATTTCAGTTTGGAGGAAAATATCTTCTTAAAAGAATTTTTTCAATAATTTTTTTGAAACTAATCTTTTCAAGGAGAATAGTTGTTTGAAGCTGAATTATTGAAGTTTCCTTTTTAAAATTATTCCTCTCCCGCACTCCGTTGTAAGCCAAGTAAGAGAATATTGAATTCCAATCCAGTTGTAAAGTATATCACGATTAAATTAATGAAGTGGCAGTCTCTGTAAATGAATTCGAAGCTTGTAGATTACTCGGTGGTTTATCAAATAAATATATGGCCAGCATAACTTTGTTCAATTATAATGTTAATTAGTTAATTGAACTGTAGATTTCTACAGATTATTGCCTTTGCTAGCTGAAAATTAAATGGGTTCAGATTCTTTTTATGTTGTAGTCCGCTTTAATTACTTTGTTATCGTTATAACGTTGGATTCCATCCAACACCAACGAACATGTTCATTTACATCCGGGGTAGAAAACGATGCATGTCACTAAACCCAGTGGAATTCAAGCTTCCATCCACTTATTGATGGAATTATATACCATTTTTTACTTACAATCACCAGAGATATCGTCAATATTAGAACATGAATAAAATCCATACCCGTGTCGTGTCAATTCCGCCTAAAGCATATAGCATTAGCATATGATTCTCTTATATTTTGCACGATAAGATTGAATCTCCTTTAGCTATAAAAGGAGGAGGGCTTTAATTAAGTTAAAAACCAAAGGAGAGAGGTGGGTGTAAGAGGCATGGCTCAGTATGGTTACGCATACCGAAGCGCTCAAATATCCACCTACAATACTAGCAATGCGAGGAATATTGAAACAGGTGCAAAGCCATTTGCTCCCTACGTCCCCAAATTTAATAACGGTCATGGTTACTCAGAGGGGCACGTTACCAAGAAAAAAACAATTCCAGTTGCTAGCAGGCCTTATGTTAGAACAATTGTTACAACACCTTATTATGACCATCCACGTAAATTTGATGACTTGACCAATGAAGCTAGCCGCAGTCCACCTGATTGGCCAAAACCTTCTTATAATGGCTATGCTGACTACGGAACCAACAAGCCATTTCAAGGTAAAATTAAGAATTATGATGACCATGATCCTGTCAAGAAGGACAACTATCATCATGGTTATGACGGCTATGGGGACTACAACAACAAAGATGAGCCCAAGCCCAAACCCACTGCCAGTCCTGTTTATAATAGTGGATATGGTGGCGACTACAACAACAGAGAAGGGCCCAAGCCCAAGCCCAAGCCCACAGGTATTCCCGTTTATAAAAATGGATATGGTAGTGGAAGTGCAAGTCCAACTCGACGTGACAACTATGATCATCACAATGATTATGGCAACTACCACAACAAGCACGGTGGTCCGAAACCCACTTCAGATTGGACTGATTCGCCAAGAAAAGGGATCCAACTAACTAAGGCAACGAATAATATTGACGAGGCCATGAAGTTGTTAATGAAAGAAGCTGCAATGCTCAATGGGAATGGAAGTGGGAATGAACTTGTCTACAACGGATCAGGGCCCAAGCCGTACGAATATGACAAAAACGCCCATCATGATGAGCCATTCCCGTTAGGGAGAAGGCCCACGCCGCCACCACCAGCAAGCACATATGACAGGAGCATGAACCTGGTGAATGAAACTGATAGGCTAAAAAATATTGTGACCGGTGGCGGTGCTGCACCTCATCAAACTCAACCCCGCCCCTCCGTGCCGATGAAGGAGGAGACAAACTTCAACCTTGCACCCATGCGACAACGCTTCAATTTTGGTGATGATGGGAGACGTCCTGATTATGACAACAGACGGGGCTATGGTGTCATCAATCATAAGGAAGCTGAGAAGAAGTTTAATGGCGTGACCCTCGATCATAAAGAGCCTCAGGACAAGTTTAATGACATGACCATCTGATAATACACACACACACACACACACACACACACACACACACACACACATATATATATATATATATATATATATATATATATCAAGTAGCAATATGTGTTGAGTATATGCTTTCTCAGGTGTCCTTTATAGTAACTACATGGCTTTGCTTTCTTAAGTTAATATATGTATGAATGTTAAATTTTCTTTATGTTGGATATGTGTAATGATATGATATGTATGTGTACCTGGTTTTAGAGGCAAAAGCATGTGAAACAGACGGTTGAATAAATATATCTGGAGTGCTGTTTAAATAACGATCCTTAATTACTGGCTCGTGGCTATGACATGATGATTGGCCTGGTAAGATGGTCATAGTACAAGAAAAATATTTTAGCGACAATAATGATATATATTCATGCATCTTCTTCTATTCTTAACATTTTTTTTATTTCTATCCGTTTCATTCCCTCCTTTTAACAATTACACTCCAAAAATGAAGCGTACTATGATGATGTTTATTTAGAGGAACAGCAAAATCAATAATCACAAAAGCTGCTATTTTTTCTGCACTTGTTATGTTATGAAGAGTATAACTCAGCAGCGAAAAAAGCATCAATATTTCCGACTTAACAGAATTGATTGAGCTAGGTACTCAAATCACACGTTATTTCTAATAGAAAGAACAGAAATGGCAACTGTTGGGAACCAAAAACAAAATGAATGTCTAAACTCTCTGGAATTTATTTATTTATTTATCACTGTAACAAACAGAAACCGCAGCGTGTGGATGAATTCAATATGAGCTTGGCACAAAGAATACTTTGTCATTTAGTTGTTTGTTATTACCATCATCTCATAAGTCTATTTATAAACGTTAGTTTCAATTTGTTAATTAGTTTGCAGAATTAATCTTAATTCGCACACATGAAAGCATGTACACAAGGAGGATGGTATTATTTGGGCAAAGAGTATGTCTGATCTTTGTAATGTTTTTTTGGAAATGGTAGATTATTGTGGAGAATTTGAAGCGTTGTGTGCATATATGCTTGTTTAAATGATTCTGGTAGCCTGTGTGACTTGCTAGCATAGTTGAAGAGGAGTGTGATGTGTGATCTTAGCATAGCACGTCAGGCTGATCTGTGTTTTTATCATACAATTAAAGAAAAAGATAGGGCAAATAATTAATAATATGTTGCTGACTTCTAGTATATATATAGCAAGTTGATAAATTTCTTATCAACCATCATACTACACCGGGATGAAATAATCTTTCTATTTTGCCTTTCTTTTAAGCATCTGACCTAAACAAACAAAAGGCTGTTAAAATATCATAACTTCTATGCTAATACTAGACAAAT
Source organism: Glycine max (assembly GCF_000004515.6). Classification (NCBI taxonomy): domain Eukaryota; kingdom Viridiplantae; phylum Streptophyta; class Magnoliopsida; order Fabales; family Fabaceae; genus Glycine; species Glycine max. The sequence continues at coordinate 46,332,196 of NC_038256.2, forward strand.
TCACAAGATTGGTTCATTTTTGCACCAAAGGAAATAAAAATAGTAAAATAAGGATTATGTATGCGATCCGGAACAATGAACAGATCATAATGATGTTTACAGTAAAACATTAAATCAATCCTAAAATTATAATTGGTTATTATTTCAATACTTTTAAATCAGTACTTAATTAATTTAGAAATTGTTTTTCAAAAAATACAATAAATATTATTCAGTACTTGATTAGTTAAATAATACAATAAAATTTAAAAAATCAATTAGTTAAATAATACTTTTATCAGGATTCAAAATAAAAAATACTAACAAGTATCAATCATTTCAGTCGAGTGAGAGTCTCACAATTCCGATACTGTGATTCCTTTTCTTTTTTCTTTGGGCACTCCAGTGAAGGGAGAGAAAAGAAAAAGAAGCAAAATAGTAGTAATAAAACCGTTGAATTTAGGAAGCAGGGAAGAGGAAATGAGTAGAAAACAAAAGAAATGGATGTTGTAAGAAAGAGATTTGGAGGGGTTTGACTTTTTGAGAGTTGGAAGATCGTCTGGTCTCAGAGAGAAAGAGAACCAGAAAAGACCTAACAAACAACATCACCAGACAATACAAACGCAGGTAAACAGTGCCCACAATTCTCACACAAGACAACAACAACCTCTTTCTATTTATACAAATTTACTAACCCCAGCTCCAATTACTATTGCTGTAACGCTGTCTGCAACATACCATAAATTTTGTTCATGTTTTTCTTCTTTGCCCCCTTTTCTATCTCAACCCATCACGTGCTTGCTTGCTCTATCTGGGAAAATAATTTTTTGTTTTTTACTTTTTCACTTTCCTTTTGTGTATGTTGATAGATCACTTTGACGCCGCCCTGAATCTTGCTACCTTTGACCTCAACTAAATTCTTTTGATCACTGGGTATGTTTGTGCTCGTACCTTGGGCCCAGTGATCCTTCAAAACGTGAATTAGTTTTACTTTTGATTCCGAATTCCTCTCATCACTTGATGCTTGAGTTTGCTGCTTTCACGGGATGATATCACCAGTTGTTCTAGGATTACCAAGTTGATCAAGGATAAAAAAAAAAGTATGTTATCCATTCATAATCATAATCATAATGATATTCATGCTCGTGTTGTACTTTTTTTTTTTATTGGATCAGTTTGGTGATCATAAACCCTCACATAGACGATCCTTGTCAAGGGAATGAAGCTGGGATTCGAGGAGAGTAAATGGGGTGTGTGATTAGCCGAGAAGTGTCATCGGGAATAGTCTACGAGGTGAAGGAGGACAAGAGTTCGAGTGTTGAGTCCAACAAGAAAGTTGATCAAGTGTCCACAGGCAGAGTTGAGGAGAACGCGGTAGAGGCACAGAATGGTGAGAAGGAGAAGGAAGAGAATGGTGGTGGTGATGATCAGGTTCGGCGGCTGAAGGGTGAAAGAAAAAGATCAAAGCCAAATCCAAGGCTAAGTAATCCAACAAAGCATTTGCAGGGGGAGCAATTAGCAGCTGGCTGGCCAGCTTGGCTAACAGCAGTGTGTGGGGAAGTGCTTAGTGGGTGGATTCCGCGTAAGGCTGACACCTTTGAGAAAATTGATAAGGTAGCTTTGTATATGACTGGAATTTTTTTTTAAACTTTTTTAGTTATTTTTCAGGTGCTTGTGTTACCTTTAACTTGAAATGGAAATGTATTTGATAATGCCATATCAGGGATATGTGGTTTGAAGTTCATCAATGCAGAATTAAAGATTATGATTGATTGATCATTGATGTTGTGATAGTGTTGTTGAAACTCGTGATGCATTGTTGGATTGATAAAATCCTGGGCAAGGTTAAAAGGAATTGAGTCTGCATTATGTGAGATGTATTATTCTGCTCTTCTCATTCATTTTTTCTTTAAATTTCCCTTTGTATTAGATTGGTCAAGGAACTTATAGTAATGTATACAAAGCTAAAGACACATTGACAGGTAAGATTGTTGCACTGAAGAAGGTTCGATTTGACAATTTGGAACCTGAGAGTGTAAAATTCATGGCCAGAGAGATTCTTATTTTGCGAAGATTGGATCATCCCAATGTTATAAAGCTAGAAGGTTTAGTTACATCTAGAATGTCCTTGAGTTTGTACTTGGTGTTTGATTACATGGTGCATGATTTAGCTGGACTTGCTGCAAGCCCTGACATCAAGTTTACAGAGCCTCAGGTTAGGCCAGGTTTGCCTTAATAATCTAAGAAATAAAATATATGCACCCTTTGGTTTATTTTCAATTGGCCATATTTGATGTCTCCGAATACTATGTGTCTCCTACTGCAGGTTAAATGTTACATGCATCAACTGCTATCAGGACTTGAGCACTGTCATAGTCAAAACATACTTCACCGTGATATTAAAGGATCAAACCTTCTTATTGACAATGAAGGAATACTTAAAATTGCTGACTTTGGACTTGCATCTTTCTTTGATCCAAATCGCCGGCAACCCATGACTAATCGTGTGGTTACCCTTTGGTACCGACCTCTTGAGTTGCTTCTTGGTGCCACAGAATATGGTGCGGCCATTGACCTTTGGAGTGTTGGTTGCATTTTAGGAGAGTTATTGGCAGGGAAGCCTATTTTGCCTGGTCGTACGGAGGTGAAAACTTAAAATGTCTTGTTTTGTCTTATAGGCATTTTCATTTCCCTCTAAACTCTGCCTAACAGTTAGTGTGGTAATTCAACAAACCTTCTATTTTGAAATGATCAAAAAGAAGTTATATCTCCTAATGGAACAGTCTGCTTTCTAGATATGCATGTATGAACCTTTTAATTATTGCATTGCAACTCCTCCCCCCTCCCCCAAACCTCTCTTCTCATGGGGGTAGGCCTATGTAAGTTTAATCCAAGCTTTGTGCGTTTTACTGCCATTTAGAAGGTTGGCATTGTGCATATCTGCAATGAATAGGAAGACATGCAATTAATGAGAAATAAATTAAGAAACATGATGCATGATTTGATAAACCATTTTACTACATAGACAACTGCATATGCCTCTGTTGAGCTATGAAACATGATGCATGATTTGATAAACCATTTTACTACATTGACAACTGCATATGCCTCTGTTGAGCTATGAAACATGATGGGTGGAAGTGGAACTAATCAAATTGCTGCCCAGATAATGTAAAATCCAGTAGAAGAGACTGTAACTTCTTGTTACTTCTAGTCTCTCTGATGTAGCCTTTATGCCCTTGGTTTTCATTTTTGCATGTGTACCTTTGGCTTTATATCCTTTGTTCAAGCTTTTTAATGTACATGTACTATTGAAAACAAAAACTGGGTAAAAACTAAAAAAGGAGATACAGATTTTAGAATACTATAGGGGAGCATGATTATTATAGCTCAGTTTAATGATGGTCAGTAAGATATTTACTTGAAAACTTCTAGAGAGGAATGAAGTGGTGGACCATAACTGGATGTTTCCCTACAAGAGAATTGCACACATAGAAGCTGTATACTTGTTAGGCTGTTACCAATTCAAAATGTTTTTACTAAAACATTTTTTCTGGTTGACTGTTATAATGTCGCAGTTTTCCCATATGATTTGGGTGTGGGTTAATGGTGAATAAACCATTCCACCCTCAAAAGTAGAAGGATAATCAAGTCATGCATTTGTAAGGATTTAGTGGTACTAGTGATTATGATGATAGTAATAATAATTTTGGTTCAGTTGTCTAATTATGCAATGCAGACTGATAACTAGAAAACAACATTATCTACAATTTCTGTATTTGTTTAAATGCATTCCCAAGTCTGTTTTCAGCAAATCACCCTTTTAAGTGGTATACTAGATCTTATGTTTAGCTCTACCTTCTCTTACGTGGTTTGAGGGAATTTGTATCGCATTAAGGATATATCACTTGCACTTTATTTGCTGGTTATTTGAAATTTTCATTGGATATTTTCTGACACTTTTTCTGGATGACTTATATAGGTGGAACAACTGCATAAGATATACAAACTTTGTGGTTCGCCTTCTGATGAGTATTGGAAGAAGTCAAAGATGCCTAATGCTACCTTGTTTAAACCTCGAGAACCATACAAGAGATGCATAAGAGAGACATTTAAAGATTTTCCACCTTCAGCGCTGCCCCTTATTGACACTCTTCTTGCAATTGATCCTGCAGAACGGAAGAGTGCCACAAATGCTCTAAGAAGTGAGGTGGGCTTTTGAAAATTCCTGATTTGTTATCGATATTATCATTTCATGCTACTTATAGATCTATTGGATACAGATCTATTCTCAGTGTACATAGATTGCCTAAAGCACGCACTCTATACTCTTTCATGAAACATACAAAATAACCTACATGTTGAACTTCTTGAAGGTCAATGACTTGCTTGTGATGTTCTATTGTTGACACAAAAAGGTGGGGAGCGTGGTTCTTCAGCTTCTTGTCTTTGATATCTTACACCAAAAAGCGTGCATGAATGTTGTAAACTGCTGCTATAGGAGAATGGTCCATCAAATCTTGAATGTTGTCTGAGGAAAACCATTGTAGTTCTGTGTCAACTGGATGATGTGCCTCTCTTGAGCTTTGTTTACTTTAGAATATGCATCCCTTCTTGGCATAGGATCAAAAAGTTTGATTTGATGTAAAATGATGGGTGTCTGGATGACCTTGGAAGTCAATTCACTCTGTCTTGTTTTCTTTGGAATAATGATTAAATAAATGTCCCAAGTGATAGAATGGATGGCATGTTTCAAATGATCACCGTAAGTCGATAAGGGATGTGGATATTCCAAAATTTACGTTAATAAATTGAAACTTCTCTTGAATCTGAAGTAGATGTTATCTTTGTCAAATTTAGATGCTCTATTTTTCTTTTCTTGTTTAAATCAAACCCACATACATTGACTTTGTTTGACCTTCTTATCATTTTGCAGTTCTTTACCACAGAACCTTATGCTTGTGATCCTTCTAGTCTTCCAAAATATCCCCCAACCAAGGAAATGGATGCTAAACGACGGGATGATGAAACAAGGAGGTACCTTTTCTCTCAATTTGCTTGATGCATACTAGAAGTGAGGTGCACATAGGTGTGAATATTTTTAAAAAATGATATTATTTTTTTAAAACAAAGGGAGGGATTAGGACAGAAAAATTGGAGGAAGATATGAACATTGAGGATAAAAATGTAAGTTGTTGATACCAATTCTATTTTATATTATCTGTGAATTATTCAATGACACTTTTTATAAATATCTTTTATTGAGTAACTTACAGGTATGCAAATAATAATGATGACTGTTTTGAAACAAAGAGTGGAGACTGGAAAACTATTTACATGTTATCTTTATTGACAGTAGAAATGCAGGTGGCAAACTATATTTTTCCTTTAAGCATGCTTTAATCTTATGACTGAACATCACTAAAAATGGTGAGCAGATAAAAGAGAGTCTGCTTTAACATGCACACATACAATGACATACACTTTGTTTATAGAGATCAGTAGAGTGAAGAGTGTTCCTTTGATCCTTTTGATTTTTTTTTTTTATCAGCAAAGATAATATATATTAATAATGAAGTACCAGAGGTACTAAGGATACAAATAGCATGATATATCAGTGAACTGGTTCCAAAGTCAGACTTTACTCAGTCTTGATGGGAACCAGAAACTAAGAAAATACAGTAAATGATTGCTGCCATTGCAACTATTTATATTCCCCCCCACTGTTATACAAAAGCTGATGATAAATTTGACGACCAGTGACTGAAGGGGATAGCAAAATTCTCCTCAAAGTTCCTCAGCCAGGTCCACAGTAGAAATATGGCTTCCTCCAATAATTTGTTGCCATCAAAAGTCTCATTAGAAAAAATAATCTTGTTCCTCTGCTGCCACACTGATCCTTTTGATTAACATCTGTGAGTTTATTTAATTTGGTGATCATATTATATTTGACCGATACCCCCTGCAAATATGAATTATCAGATCAAGAGTTGCTGGCAAAGCACACGTTGATGGTGCAAAGAAGCATCGTACTCGTGATCGCGCTGTAAAAGCTGCTCCTGCTCGTGAAGGCAATGCTGAGCTTCAATCCAACATTGATGTATGTTAAAGAAATTTACTTCTATTGTTTGATGCCTTTGTACTGCTTCTATCCTTCTAATAAAATTCATTTTTGTTTTTTATAATTGAAAATCTGTATAATTGTGATTGAAAGTATAAAATTAATGTTGATTAAAATTTGCTGCAATGATTTCATGTGTAACAGAGAAGGCGTTTAATCACTCATGCAAATGCTAAGAGCAAGAGTGAAAAGTTACCTCCACCACATGAAGATGGACAGCTTGGCTTTCCTTTGGGATCTTCTAATCATATTGATCCAGATATTGTTCCTTCTGATGTTTCTTTGGGTTCAACCTCTTACACCTTTTCAAAGGAACCATTCGAAGCTTGGTCAGGTCCCATTGGTAATACTGCTAGCATTAGTGTCACAAAGCGGAAGAAACACACTGCAGGTGATGCATTGGATTTATCAAAACCATATAAAGGTGCCCTCAAGGATAAGGTTAAAGGAAAGAAATACGTAGCTTAGATATTTAGTACATTCTTGTAGAGTCAAATTAAGAAAGAACCTGTCCCTGCTGCCTCATTTTTGGTGCTGGAGTCCAACTGCTTAAAAATATGTCATGCTACATGCTTGCTTCTTAAGTTAACTCCTTATCAAGGGGTAGAACCATTTTCCCCCATTTTTAAACCATTTTATTTCATAGTTTTGATCTATTGGATTTCATTTAGATAGAGGTTTTTCTGGGGGGCTTCCTAAGTCTGTTGGTATTATAGAGAATTACTGTGATGTACATCGTGATTTTTTTGTTTTCATACTCGTGTCAATATCTGAATTCTTTTTAAATTGTTGAGAATTGTAATAAATTTTGAGTTGTTTTTTTAGTCCTCGTTTATAGGTGGTGCACCTCGAGTTGTACTAAAATCAAAATGATAGTGACTTGTTTTGCTTTCTGTTATTCTGTATTTGATTTTTCTTTTTTTCTTTTTGTATTGCTATCACCTCAATAAAGTTCTTAATGAGTAATATCTATATGTATTTTCTTTCTCGTTTTACCACGTTTTTTTTTTCCTTTTGAATTAAATGTCTTTCAATTCTGTTCTTTTCTTTAATTGAATTTTCAAATGCATAATTTTTTTCCTCTTTAATTGGTTCTCCAATAGTAAATATTTATAGAATTTAATTTTTATATATTAGTGTAAAGATTTTTTACATTAACAGTTACTTAGAAAAGTGGCTGTGGTAGTAGCTTAACTAAAGGGTTGAGATTAAGTTTAATTTTTAGATTAAATAAAATATAGATAAATAGGATTTTATATCAGTTTAATTTGACATCTATGTCATTTGATCCTATACATTAAATCATTTAACTGAATTAATTAATTTTATATAAAACTATTAAATAGTATAAGTTTATTTAAGTAAAAAAGAAAATGCAGCTTTAGTGTCAATTGGCACATGTTGCCTATATAGTAATTCCTGTTATAAGTACAAATTCTCCACGTATCTGCAAAATAACAAACAAACAATCCATCACTTCTGAGTACTAACTGCGACTAATTGACAAAAGCGTGATTTCATAAAAAGTAGTGAACATTTATTTCTGACTAAATTATAAACATAAATAACTATGGCAGCCATGTAATGTAAGGCTTTGATCTTATCCTTAAAACGACCTACAAAACAAAGTACTAAGCAGCTGATATAACAAACAATATAAGGTATGAATAGAGTATTGCTTGTGATGTCTGATGTCTACACATTTGAAAATCAATTGCGTAGTCACAATGATTTCATTTATGTAACGTTTGGTAAAGTGGGAAAAAAAATTGAGAAGAAAGATTTAAATTAAAGTAGTATATGAAAGTATGAGATTTTTGAAACTTTTAGTATATTTTCATTTCTTTCCTAAACAACAGAACAAGACCTTGGGTAGGTTGTTTCTAAAGAAACTTAAAAAAAAAAAAAAACACTGATTATTTGTCTCTGTTCATTGACATGCACTTATGGAGTTACAGTTTTATTAATTTTGGGTTGAATATTGGCTTAAGGCATTGAAAAATGAAAAGGGCCCCTACACGAGAAAAAACAAAATTGTGTTTAAATTTAAGTCGTTCCACTTTGGCTTTCGGCATTGAATGAGAATTCACTCTCATGCATGTTAATCAAATATTTGAACTTAAATGATAGAAGTACAAAGCTACCTTATTAATCACTAATTATCTGGTTAAAGCCTTACATTTTATTATTTCGTTATTTATAATATGACTTCATGCATGGTTTATACATAAAGTAAAAGAACAATATGTAATATCCTAGATAAGAAAAAGGTGTTAAGATATAAAAATATGATACACTAGTGTAATTTTTCAAGGTGTAACATTATTTTTTCAAATATGTAAATTTTTCAAAGAATTAACATCAAATGAAGTAACTCTTTTGTTTAACTTGAAAAAAAAAAGTGTTTCTATTATGCATTTTTAAGAAAATTGTTTCAAAATTTGTTATTTTTATAGTGTAAAAAGTATTAAAATATTTTCATTAGATTTTTTTTGTCTCATTTGGAAAGGAATTCATAAAAATTACATTTTAAATATATTTTTAATTAAAATGCTTAAGAAAACAGACAAATTAAATCATGCCATATGACTCCTCCTATTATAATCTATTATGAAAAGGCCATTTTTAAAAAAAAAAAAAACAGATTTCATTGGAAATTAAGGTCCTAATTGAATTTCACCTACCATGCTTGTTTGAATTTATGTGTTTTAGTTAGCGTGCTAAGCTAAAACATTTACTAATTCGTAGTGCAAAGAAAATGTTTGATTAATTCCTGTGTTAGTCTCCCGTACATTGAATATAATCGCTATACTAGATACTACTATTCTTCTCTGATGGTTATGACCATTGAAGAGTGATAATGATGTCTTTAAAAGACAATCTAGCACTTAAACCAGTTCAAATTTCGACATAATGACTGTAAAGAAAACAATGCATACCTCAATCATGAGTTTGAGGTCTAAGCGAAAATGGGCCTTTTGGATGAACCCGATCCACTTAACTTGACACAGTCGATATTGCCCTGGTTGTCACACAATTTTCTTGAGGCAATTCAAAAACAACGCATTCTAATGAAATTGAATATTGTAATTTTATGTTAAATAAATTCTAAAATACGTGAAAGGCCATTCACATTAATTCATTTTGATTTACAAAGAGAAATTTGTTTTTTTTTTGTTGTATTTGATGATAATTAAATTTGAATGTAACCTTGCACAAATTATCTAAATTGGTTACCGTAGGTCGACTCGTGTGAGTTTTTAAAGAAAAATTTGGTATTTTCTTGAAAAAAATGAATTTTGTGTATAAAATAACAAATAAATGCTAAAAGAATTTTGTTGATTTGGCGCACCTTACTTGAATTGAATTATTAAGATTTTAAAATAATTTTTAAATAGCATAGATCTAACATTGAAAAAAAATACATAACATAATGTTTATTGAACTTGACAAAAGGTCTTCCACTAAAAGAAAAAAATTGTAAATCCGTGTGCAAACTATTAGCGTAGCACATTAACCAAAAAAATTATTAATTAGTTTGTTTTACAAAATTATACTAAAATTTAAACTTAAGACCTCATATATTATTACAAATTTCACCACTAGATTGATCCTTATAGTTAAAAAAACTATTAGTTTATTTCTTGTATTTATCCAAAAAAAAAACATTACTAAAATTATAGTAACTAATATTTTTGGAAGAAAATAGTAATATATTATTTGGCACACTTTTTCAGCATACATTTATTATTATTATTATTATTATTATTATATTTTAAATCACATAATATGGTGGATCACAAATCTTATTCAATGAATTTCCCTCTTAATTTTGTAATGTGTATCCAGTTCCTATTTACAGATGTACATGTTATGAATGTTTAACGTCTAATCAGTACAAAAAAAAGCAAAAACTAATCATTGTAGTTTTTCAACTTGGTTGGAATCATTTAGGCATGGCAATGGGGCGGGTCGGGGTCGGGTTTTGTTTACCCCACCCTCGCCCCCGACTCCCCATTTCCCTCTCCGCCCCTGCCCCTAAAACCGACGGGGGTGTATATTTACACCTCATCACCGTCCCCGACAGGGGTCGGGTTTTTCCCGCCCCGTTCCCGACATTTTTATAAAATTTTATTAAAAATATAATTTTTCATAAAATAAAAAATATAATTTTAAATAAAACATAAAATTCAATTCAACATTAACATAAAATTTAATCTAATAGTTTCATATTTCAATGTGTTATATATATTAATAATTAGTGGGACGGGTTCGGGTACGGGTTCGAGGCGGGTATTGAGAATCTCATCCCCGACCCCGAATCCGAATTTGACTATCGGAGAAAACCCGACCCCGATCTCGGTCAACTCAGATTTTACCCATCAAAATTGGGATGGATTTGGGCCCATTACCATGCCTAGGATCGGTCTTGTTATTGTAATCTCTTTACCTGCAATCTCTTTTGCTTAAGAAAACAAACTTTAATATCAGTGTGTTGTATATCAATGTTGGCTAAAAGGGCATTCAAAACACACTAGTAGTATTTAATACTACCTTATAAACAATAAGAGAATGTATGTTAAAAATATATATATTCTAACACTTCTCTAAATTTTTTTAATGAAATTTATAATTTTTATTTGATTCATCAATTTTTATTTACTCCAATTATACAAATTGACATTACTTAATTCATTTTAATCATGGAAAAATTAAAATATCCACTTTTATTAAAAAAAATAACATAATATGAATCATTGAAGCATAAAGATTTGTTTAAGAAATTGATATATTTCAACAAATATTTTTTCATATATCTGAATTTAGAGATCAAATTCTAACTATATATTTGTGGAATTTAATATTATTAATAGATTATTACATGAAATATGTAGTCAGATTGATCTCTAAATTCACATATATAAAAAAATATTTGTTGAAATACATAAATTTCTTAAAGGAATCTTTATTCTTTAAAGAATCAATCTATGAAGAAAAAAAAATAGTCTGTAGCTTTCAAGTAGAGAAATGCCGTAGATACAAATTAAAATAAAACTAAAATTAATTCTCAAATTTCAATTTTACCTTCTTATTGAACTTTAAGAAATGATATTAATTAAAAAATGGAAAAGTAATTTAAGATGGATCCCCCGTGATCCCAGAGGGGGAGGTGCATGGTTAGTTGCAATATTAATTTTCATGAGATCTCCGTGGAGCACGCTATATCAAGTGTCTTTCGACAAAAAGCCAAAAAATAAAGTATCTTCTATATTTTTATTAGTAATAATATATTTATTCTATTTTTTTAATATCAATTTTTTCTTTGGTTTTTTTCCTTCACAGGAATCCACCTCTAAGTGATGTCAACTTTTACCAAAAATAGATAAAATATTGTACATACTTGAATCACAAGTCATTTTGATTCGTTTGATGGAGCAGAAAGAAAACAAAGATAGAGAGCAAATGTGTCTTAGTTGCTAGTTACGAGAGCATATTGAAAAGAAGAACTAGGCATTGTTTGGTTAGAGAAGGGTAAATGAAGAAAATGGTTTTAATGGAAGAAAGGAAAAATAAAATGACAAAAGTTAGATTTATTTTTCAAACAAAATTTGCATTTTATCTTAGTAATAGTTGTTTGTCAGATTTAATTTTTTTTTTATAGAAAATAACCATTTTCACTAAAATGAAATGCCGATGTTGTAAAAAAAAATGAAATGTCGATTTTGATAAGATGATACAATCAACAGTGTCTCTGGTATTATATTTTTTAGCATAATCATAGCTTTATAGGAGATTGTTAGCAGAAATATTATCCGATAGCTTACTTTGGTCATATCGATATTTCTACTAACAATGGGTCTATTCCTATTCTAACACTATCTAAGTTTAATTAAAAAAATAGTTTAATTTAAGTCAAAAAAATTGTTAAAGGGGTGGAAAGAGAAGGAAAAAATATTTTATTATTTTCCATTCTCATATTTGATTTGCAAGGAAAGAAAAGAAAAAAAAAACACAAGGTTACTCCAGTCAACAAAGTACATAAAAAAATATGTAAGAAGAACCTTAATTCCTATCATTCAAAACTCTTAACGTAAAATTATTTTAACTTAATAAACATTTCAAATTCAAATTTTAAACATGTAAGTTCCTTAATATTCGAACAAATAATTTTATAGTCCATGTTAACAACCTACGCTAAACTAACTTTAGGCCAACTTTAAGAAAAACAAAGATAATAATTTAATACAAGATGAAATGCACACAACTAATTATCTTATGTCTTAAAAAAAGTAATCATGTTGTGTGCTAATAAATGATAACGTCACATCATTTTCTAACTAAGGATGTAATCAAATTGCGTTTTATGAATGAAATATGTTCGACTGAATTAGAAGACTATATAGATTTAGTTAGTTTTGATTGGTTTACAATTTTCAAGACAACACTAAGAAAATTAATTTGATCAAATTCAAGTTAGCCTAGATATAGTCATGTATATTTATATATTGTATATAGAAAAAGATTTTGAAATGAAGCACAATTGTAATAATTGTGTTTGGATGGATGATACGTGGTGTGCTAGTATTGAACCTATAACGAGCTAATCGAGAGAAAAACAAGAGATGCACCATGGGATTCTACCATAATGAGAAGAAATAGTTATCAATGTAATGAATAATTGAATATACTAGGTGGGAGCCATCAAAAAAGGAAAGGATGATGACAATGACAACCCAACTCAATAGAAACAGAAAACGTGGCAACAATATGATAGGATTTGAATTTGATTTATAATCACTATACCAAATTAGACTTTTAACAGTCGTTTCACATTTCTAGCCACTACTGTTAAAAGGGGAAAGACCAAACATAGCATTTTAGTACCACCATATTTACCCTAAAAAAACAGCAACTAATTAACAGCAAAATTGTTATATTGCTGTTAAAAATAAATAATGGTGGAACACTTAAAATCAAATAGTTGAACAATTAAAACTCTATTGGTCAATCATAAATTAAGCTACAAGACGGTACTTGCAGGTGATGGGTGCTGATCTTAAAGAGTCTAGATCATCCATAATTGGGGTGCTGATGACGTATAGTTTAAGGTGGGGGGTTCCTCTGGAATCTTCCTATATGCACTGCCAAGTTGTATATACTAAGATTCTTGACCATTTATAGGGGAAGCAATTACCATATTATCACCATTTCACTAATTATTATAAGTCTACACGATTATGTAGGAACAACTCAAACCCGAAGGGTTAAAAGATCCACTTGGCCTTTCATCACCAAATGACATTACTTTGCCTTTTGATTGATGGCTTCACCCAATGGTTCACATCACATCCACTTCAATTAATGGCTTGAATTCCATCATTTCCAATTCAAATATTCACTTCCATCACCTGACACTATTCCCTCGAGAAATTTATTCCTAGTCCCCAAAGAAATGTCTCCATCAAGAAATTTATTCCCAGTCATCTCTTAGCACACCCAATTCATTTTGAACCTCTGTCCACACCCTTCCATTTTTTTCTTTTCTTTTCATCACGAAATCTGAATAATAGAAGTTCATGAATAAAAGAAGGAAAATCATGTGAGAAAAAGAAAAAGAAATAAAAAAAAGAAGAAAACAAGAACCATTCAAGTGTGTTGACTAAATCAAAGTAAAAAAAAAAAAAAAAGTAACTTTGTAAATGTCGGTCATTAAAATTAAAAAAGTTAATGTCACCAACACAAATGTCAGAAAAACAAAAACAGTATTTCGTCTGTTATAAAGACAAACAGTATTTCGTCTCATAAAAAAATAAAACATTAATGGGAATTAAAAAAGAAAGCTCCATGTGGGGTGGGGAGGCAGCTATTCAACGTGGTATTTTGGCAAATTCTATTTCCTATTCAATGTGACAATGAACTCAATAGAGAAGAACTCTACTACGCCAGTGAGCAAATGATACATATCCCCACTTATATAAATGAATGAGTGTCGTATCAAAGATGAAAGCAAATGCTAAGATGCAAGAATATACTAAAGCCAAATAAATTTTAACACAAAAGTAACAAAGAGTACATATGATATAAGAATGATTATCAACCGTTAAATTAAAATTAAAATTTTAAAATATTTAATTTTTTATTTATTAAATCTTATAAAAAAAATTGTTATGAAATAAACATCCTAAATTAAGGACCCATTCAGATTTGACTGTACCTCTGAAGCACGCAAAACTTTAGTATTTTCATATCTTTCTAAGACAAAGTCAGCATCACCACTGTGGTTCCTTTACTCTCCTTGCCTCTTCTTCTTCTTATACTCAGGGCACTCCTTCTTGAGATGTTCTTCACACGTTAACTTGGTCTCACAAGGATATGAAAGTGGAGGTTTTATGTACTTTAGAGGTATCAGTCAAACTTAAATGGATCCTTCCTTATTCACGATGCTCATTTTATAATAGGTTTTATTATTAAATGGTATTTTAATTTAAAATATTTTAATCTTATTTTTATTTTAATTTAAAAAATAAAATTAATTATTTTCATCCTCACACGGTCATCTTTATATATATTAGTCATAACTTATTAAAAATATAGTAATATCTATTCAAACAATAATTTAAACAAACTAACCTTGTCTTATTTTTATTATCTTTATTTAATAAATACATGTTAATCCAAAAATTATTCATAAAACAAATAATAATAAAACGAGTACGGCTGTGTTTTTTTAACAATATATTTATGGATCTTTTAACGATTCTAAAAAATTGCAAATGGTGCAGTTAGTTATTCATCTAATATTTTATATTTTTATGAAATATTATTAATATTTTAATTTGTGCATTGTACGTGATAAAAAAATATTTTCCATACAATTATAACCTATAATAAATAATTTTTTAATCTGTAAAATATATTGTAATTAAATCATAATAAAAAATATTTTGGATTCATAAATTATATTTTGTGTTTATAAAGAATGATTTAAATCATTAAATAAGATAATGTTTAACTATTGAGTATTTATTAATAAAATGATTGAAATTCAATTTATTGATAGAAATAAAAATAGTAGTTTGAGATGAATGAAAGAGAAGTTTTTTTTACTAGTTATGACTTATGAGAGTGATATGTTATGAGTATTTTCAATTTCAAATTATATAATAGAGATAATATTAAAAATATCTATCTCTAAAAAAAAATCTAATGAAAAGATTAAGAGTCTGATTTTTTTTTTAAAAGAAAATCAATGTTACCGTTATAATTTATAATATTAGAATAGATGTTGTATGTATAATTTATATGTTAACATATAGGTTGTGTTGGACAAAAGCTAACTCAAAAATTAGTTAAAAATTGAAAAATTAGTTGAAAAATAAATAAATTAAATTATAAATATTTGATAAAATTAAGTGTTAAAATAGTTAAAAAATATAAAATGAAAAAAATAAAATCTTTATTTATTTAAAAAAATATTTAGAAAATTAGATAAATATAATGAATATAAAAATGAGAGAAAATATAAAAAGTTAGAAGTTATTGTTTTAAAGAAATGTTATTTCAAAAGTATAATTTCAAAAAATATTAAAAACTATTAAAAAAATTATTTACTAAATAATGAAATAAAATTTTCAACTTGTAAAGAAAATTAAAAACTAACCATGGCGAAGTGTAATTTTTTGGTGTGATTCAGAGGGAATTGACGGAAACCAGCCCTACCCATGAAACGAATGAAGAGTAATGACAAGCATTTGGTAAGATTTTATCTTGAATGATGGGATGATATAGTTATTTTAGATTTTTTAACGTGTTTGAGAAATATCTTTTCTCTTCCTATTTGTCCCTTCATTTAAGGAGACAAAAACATTCTTATTTATTTGTTCGGTGACAAATCTTTATAATATGGTTACCGAAAAGAATATAAAGATAGTATCAATCAATAACAAGATTAAAATTTTTCATTGCATTTTTTTTACTGAATTGAAAAATAATATAATATAATACAGTATCAATCATATATATTTTTCATTGCATTTTTTTTACTGAATTGAAAATTTTACATTGCATTTTAATTCAAATTTTAATATTAAAATTTAAAAGTCAATAACAAGATTATCTAATGTAAAGTTAATAATACTTTTTTATTTTATTTTAAATTGTTTTTTTATAATAACATAGATCAATGATAAAAAAAATCAATTAAGACCTGCTTTTTATAACAACAAATTTATTTATTTTTATAATAATAATTTAAAAGTTATATTTATCATAATTAATGATAGACTGATTATTTAAAAAAAAATTAAAATAAGAATGTATTAAAAGAGTTTAGTTCAAATTGACAGTAGTATCATAGTTTTTTTTTTATATTTGAGTTCATTTCTTCGTGATAGAAAAAAAATAAGAATGTATCAAAATTAAATTTAAACTGTTATTATTTTAAATAAAAAATGTAGCATTACTTATTTTTTAAATGAATTAATTAAATCTATCTAATCCAATGAAAATAAAGAAAATCAATCAAAAAATAAAAAACCGAACAAATAAAAAATTTGAATTTTTTTTATTGGATTGAATCGAATCTAATTTTTAAAACCAATCTAAACTAAACTTATACATATGTATATATTTTTATTTATAATTTAATAATATTATTGATGTTTATATTTTTATTTCTTATATATTTATCAAATTATCATTAACTTATATCTATTTATAAAAAAATATTTAATTAAAGATATTTTTTACTAATTATTTAAGTTTATATGCATAAATATAATTATATAATGAGATATAAGTAAAATATTTGATATTTTACATTAACTTTTATTAAAAATAAAAAATTGAAATATTTAAATTTTTTCTTTCAAATCAATCCATAAATATTTCTTATTTTGTTGCTTAGGTATTAATGGCCGCTAAACAAATATTTTGACACACACGTGATTAAAATAAATTGCAAATCTTATACTCACAGAGCGTCAACTACTACATGTCCGAGTTCCGACCAGGCACTCATCTAGTTAACCTGGACACGTCGCACGTTAACAAAACTCTTCCTTGTCTTTGTCTCTCTATCTGTCCACACGCTTCTCGTTCTCTCCGATCGTGTCCAATTTCCAGAGCTTTCCCCCTTTTTTCTCTAAACTCTGATTTCAATACCCGAAACTTAAAACTACGATATTTTCCTCAGCTGTCGTTTATTCCCTTTCCGATTCTCCAACGACATCCCTTCAACTTCGTGTTTAAACTCCTACTTGCTGCGCTGTTAATATATTCTTTATTCTTTTTTTTCCTCCCGTTTCTAGCTTGATCCCTCACACAGAGCTCAAAAGTTGTTCCAATTCCCCAAGAATTCGAACACGAGATTAGTTCCTAGCTCTCTCTGTTCGAGTTCTTTGGACCTTTGATTCGTTGCGTCGTTTCCATAACACTCACGAAATCGTAGACTCTCCGCAATGCTGCTATCGTGACTTCTGGTGAGCATTTTGCTCTATTACTTTGCAGCTATGGCAAAATTGAAATCCCTTTCTGCGTTTGTTTTGTTATTGCAGGATTTCATCTTCTGCTGTTGAAGATTTACCAAAACTAAATCATGATCGCTTCTTAAACTGCATGTTTCTAATTTCCTCACAGAATTATTACGTACTAACATGCGAAGCTTTGGGATTAAATGATTAATTTCCCCCCAATTCTTGTTTTTTTTTTTTTTTTTTTTGCTTTTTTTTAATGTCTGCGCCTGAAATAGGATCATGTTAAGTGACGAAGGTGATTTTTTTCCCTTGTTATGGAAAATCTTAAAAAACACATTTGTTGCTCTGATTGCAGTGATTCTGTTTGATGGCGAGATCGTGGGGTTCATAACATGGGAACCTGGGAGAAATAGATTTGTACAGTAAATTGGCTTTGAACTTGGCGACTCAGCAATAGTCTGAATTTCTGTAAAATCTGCTTGTGTAATTATTTATTGTGGAGTGTGGACAAAATGGTTTTTGAAATCAGTACTGTTGTTTCAAAATTGCAAACGTTATCCACCTCAGACCATGCCTCCGTGGTCTCCATGAACTTATTTGTGGCACTTCTTTGTGGTTGTATTGTCCTTGGCCATCTTCTTGAGGAGAATCGGTGGATGAACGAGTCTATCACTGCTCTTTTGATTGTAAGTCTTCACTGACCTTGAGCTTGTTTGCCATAAGCTGTTGTTCTAAAGAATCGGTTAAATTAAATGTTTACAAAATGATCTTTGTTGTTTGCCAATGTTGCAACAATAATAGATTTAGTCTCTATACTTTGATAATATATTCTCTTTTGTCTGCGTATGAAACAAATTTACATTATTATTTGGCTCCAACATAAAAAACTCTTTGCATTTTGGTCTCTACAGCTAACACACTTTTTTGATTTAGTTCCTGTTGGAAAAGTATTCTAACACCGTTATAATGTTAACAAATGGTGGGGAGTAATTTGCAAATTTTTCCCATGTAGGGACCAAAATGTAGGATTTTTTTCATGTAGAAACTAAAATAGAAAATAATGTCTAAGTTTAAGGATAAAATTTTTAATTTAACCTAAAGAACTGAGCTCCTCCAAATATTTTTCCATCCTTTAAGAGGCAATTATATCTGTGTATTGATGCTTTGTTTGAGCAATAGTGGGTGCAGCTTTTCTTTTTCTTGTTTCTATTGGATGATGATTAAATTTCATTTTTGTTGTTCTCAGGGTGTTTGCACTGGCATAGTCATTTTGCTGTTTAGTGGTGGCAAAAGCTCGCATATTCTTGTTTTCAGTGAAGATCTTTTCTTTATATACCTTCTGCCGCCTATAATATTTAATGCCGGGTAATTTTATTTTTTGGCAGCATTTCTTTGTGTAGTGAGGAATCGATGCTTGATACTATTTATCATTGTCTAATTAAAGAAGGGGAGGTGTTTTGTTTTGCCTCTATACAAATTTAGATTTCTTTGCAGACATCCTTTGTGATAATCTGAGTTGTCTGGTAGATGTTCCTTGATACAATATCTAATAGCATAACGATTAGTGCTCATCTTTGATCTTTATCTTCTTTTTTGGGGTTGGGTTGGGGAGGGCGATTGAATAGAACATATTTCTGCAGAACCAGTCATAATAAAACAATGGATAACTTTTAGGAGCATATTTCATCTGCCTCCCAGTGTTTGAATTATACCTGATATGGGCACTCTGTTCACTTGCTTGTACTTGTATGAGTGACTATGTAGTTAAAAACATAAATTCTGTGTACTCATGATATGAACATGAATTGTATTAATGCCATATGAACAAACTTGAGAATTGTTTTTGCCTCCTAAAACCCTGTTCTGCCTTCTGAGAATCCCTATTTTATTCTCATCTTTTGACTTCACAATTTACATGTACGATAGATTGCAGTTATTTTTTTGTTATGAATTTGTTCCCTATAATTTATTTCAGGTTTCAGGTGAAAAAGAAGCAGTTTTTTGTTAACTTCATGACCATCATGTTGTTTGGTGCTATTGGCACATTAATATCTTGTACCATCATAACTTTGGGTATGTATTGTTACTTTAGATGTATTTATCAGGTTGTTATTTAAGATTTGACATAGTAAGAAAATAATTTATAATCTGATTCATTACTAACCTAAATTTACCAATTGGAAGTTTTTTTGGTTTAAAGGACATATTGATCAAGTAAATTATATAATTACTTTGAGCAAATTAACCATAGAGAAATTTGCCTACTTCAGCCGACTTACATTTGAGGCATTATTTCAGGTGCCACACAAATTTTTAAGAGGTTGGATGTTGGTCCACTGGAATTAGGGGATTTCCTAGGTATTTTACTTGCCAATCTCATCTACCTAGCAACCTCTCATTCGGTTTTTGACTTTCTAATTTATGATAATTTCCAGCAATTGGTGCAATATTTGCTGCAACGGATTCTGTTTGCACATTGCAGGTTTGAAAATATATTTTTTAAATTCTTCCTTCAACTAAGGTATCACTGCTAGTTACTGAACTTATAAATGATGATGCAGGTGCTAAATCAGGATGAGACACCTTTGCTGTACAGTCTTGTATTTGGGGAGGGTGTTGTGAATGATGCTACATCAGTGGTGCTTTTCAATGCAATCCAAAGCTTTGACCTCAACCAAATCGACCCTTCAATTGCTGGGCACTTTTTGGGAAATTTCTTGTATCTATTTATTGCAAGCACAATGCTTGGAGTGTTGGTAAATGTCTTTCTCCCTCTTATTCTCTCATGCATGCATCACACAAACTCAAAGACAAGATCTATATCAACATCACATAATAATAATATGACTTGTGGCTCTGGTCTAATGTATCTTCATTACCTTGCAGACAGGTCTACTTAGTGCTTACATTATTAAAAAGCTGTACATTGGCAGGTATCTTTGCATTTTTCCATTTCTATTGTCTGTTCAGCAGTAAATGTGATGATATTCCACTGTTTTGTTTTACATATGCAGTTTATTCATAATGAACTAAACTTGTGGACGATTTTATGTTAATAAATAAAATTCCTGCTTCATCCAATCTCAATTTTTTGTATTTGTTAACTAAACAAAAGTCTACAGTTTAAGAAGACTATATTGGACTTGCTTTGATTGTTTTAACTTTGAAGTAGCCCATCTTTGTTAACCACTTCAGTTGAGCTTTTATTATTATTGTTATTGTTATTATTTTATTGTGGCTGTTGTTATTATTATTAACTGGTTTTAAATGTTATGCTGTCCATTATAAATGACTTCATACCACAAATAATAACCTGATGAAGAGTTATCAATAAAAAAGAAATTATTTACCAAGGCTGAACAAAATTCTCCTTAATTCCAGGCACTCTACAGATCGCGAGGTTGCTCTTATGATGTTAATGGCATACCTCTCCTACATGCTTGCTGAAGTAAGTTTTAAAGAATTTTAGTAATGTTTTATGGATGCTGCAACATTTGTCATTAACATATGCTGATGTATCTACATCTTCTGCAGTTGTCCTATCTGAGTGGCATTCTCACTGTATTCTTTTGTGGGATTGTCATGTCTCATTATACCTGGCATAATGTGACTGAGAGTTCAAGAATCACTACCAAGTATGTCTTCTAAATAGATTTCCTCAAGATATACGCACACTGTCCAAGTCTATGCATACCTAAACATATTTTTCATCCAACTCTTGCAGGCATTCTTTTGCAACCTTGTCTTTTGTTGCTGAGATCTTTATCTTCCTTTATGTTGGTATGGATGCCTTGGACATTGAAAAATGGAAATTTGTCAGTGATAGGTATTCTTTAGACTATTGAGCAATCATTTATTCATTAAGCTTTCTGAACTCATGAAAAATTGCTGAATGGCAATCTTTCTTGTCAACAAATCGGTATGACATAACTGCTTGATGCAGTCCTGGTATTAAATTCGTGTGACTGGAGAGTTCTTCTATAGTGCTGTTTCTGTTCTTTCTCTTTCTCGAAATATTATCTTTCACTCATGAATCTTTCCTCTCAAAACTTCCTTTTGTTATAATAGAAAAACAGTTAATTTGCTATACCTGGTTCTTTCTGCAGCCCTGGAACATCTGTAGCAACTAGTTCAGTATTGTTGGGTCTAATTCTTCTTGGAAGAGCAGCTTTTGTTTTCCCCTTATCCTTCCTATCCAACTTGGCTAAAAAATCACCAAATGAGAAAATCAGCTTCAGACAGCAAGTATGGTTAAATATCTGCCAGTGAGTTCCCTTTTTCAGGTTTCTTGCGCTACTACCATGTTTTACTGATAGGTTTCTCATTGTTTCTCAATTCTAGGTTATCATTTGGTGGGCTGGTCTTATGAGAGGTGCTGTTTCAATCGCACTTGCATATAATCAGGTAGGAGCAACAATGCTGATTATGGGTTTTGTCTTTTGGAAAATTGAATTATCAGTCACTGGTTCAGTTATAACCAGATGCTTTAAAAACTGATACTCTTAACAAATGCAGTTCACCATGTCGGGGCACACTTCACTAAGAAGCAATGCAATCATGATCACAAGCACCATCACTGTTGTGCTTTTCAGCACAGTGGTAAGATATTTGTTTTGTAGTTTCTGACATCCTTAGCCAGTGTCCATTGGTTTTTTTTATCAGAGGAGGTTATTTTGTCTTTGTTGCATCACTGATAATCATGCCATTAGATTAACCATTTGACTTGCTTTCTATGATAATAGAAAGATTGATTTTTCCACTTAATATGTAACTCCGAAGCTAAATGACTTTGCCCACTTGCCCTACTTTGCCAGTCTGCACCATGTGATTCTTGCAATTTATCAAATTTTCTTCAAATTAGACGTGGTTAAATATTATTCGAATTTCTTTAAGGATGGTGCTGACTCAACTTAATTCCAATTTCTCAGGTGTTTGGTCTGTTGACTAAGCCACTAATAAGGCTTTTACTGCCCCATACTCCACATCATAAAGAATCAAGCATCACGATAACCACAGATCCATCTACTCCAAGTCCAAAATCAGTCACTGTCCCACTTCTTGGGAGTGCCCAAGAATCTGAAGTCGATATTGATGGCCATGATATTCATCGTCCAAGCAGCATCCGTGCTTTACTTTCCACTCCAACACACACTGTTCATCGCTTGTGGCGTAAGTTTGATGATGCATTCATGCGTCCTGTTTTTGGTGGCAGGGGTTTTGTTCCTATAGAACCTGGCTCACCAACTGAACGTAATGGCCATCAATGGCGTTGAGAAAAAAGCCAAGAAATATGTAATTTGTTTGTAAACTGCATAAGTTTTGTGGAGTGAGCAATGCGTGTATAAGAATCCTGTCCTGAGATTTTGTTTAGCTCTTTGGGTAGTGAGAACGCTGTGCAACACCATAAGCATCTCAACTCATCTCTACGTCTTCCGTAAAATGTAATATTTGATTATTAGATTTCTTGTACTAAAAGTTTGAATAGCTAAAGCTAAATTATTTTTATTTTTTTCAAGTTGTATTTTGTTGGGTTTATCGTATGCTGCTTCTGCCTGTAAGAGATGAATTTTTAGAGCACCTGATTACCAGCAAACATCTCACAATCACATTCTTATATGTGCAAACATGATAGTGCACATTAACTATGAATCATGACATTGCAGAATTGGCAAAATTTATTCTAAATAAAGAGCTTCCAAAGGCTCATCATTGTAATTTTTAACTGGCAAAACGGATTCTTTTGGTCTCACCTTATTCTTTCTTAGCTGAGGTTGTTGACACTAAAGAGTTGCAAAAACCAAGGGTGTAATACTAATAGACAAAGTATTTCAGAGCTTCTCGTTGATTTTTTTGTTCTTTCTCCTGGGATTATTTGTACTTCGTTTTCACCCGAAGAGGTCAAAATGTTACAGCTTGCAACACCAGAGGACGAACAATTTGGAACACTTGAGATGACCCACAAAATGTTAGAAACGTGGAGGTAACAACTTTTTTTTAGAAAAAAAGATACCTTAAAAATATGTTAAACTGCTAATCATATACGAACTTATAACAAATAATATTGAAACATTGGTAGATTAACATATTACTAACAAGTTTTCTAAGCATTGGACGTGAATTTTTAATTTTTAAAAAAATGTATATACAAATAAATAGTATATGTTTCCAATATTATAATAAATATTTATTAAATAAAATATTCTAGAAATAAGAACTTTTAAACTTATAGAGTAAATTATAATTGTTAAAATTAAAATACGTAATCTTTATTGATAAAATATGTTAAAATTTAAAAATCAAATTTAAATTTAAATTTAATTTATCAAATGTTATTTTAAAAAAAGATTATCAAATGTTATCAATTCATTTTATGATAATTATTAATGCAGATCTAATATGCTACTGTTAATTTCTTAACCATTATTCATAATGCATGATCACAAATTCACAATATCCTAATGCTAATAAAGACGCTGTAAAATTTTGGGGTTATAAAGATTAACTTGATCATTAAAATTATGTTTGAGAAAATGAGTTGAAAGTTAGTTGATAGCTGAAAAACTAATTTATAAATTATAAGTATTAGATAAATCTAACTATTAAAATAGCTGAAAAGTATAAAATGATAAAAAAAATCATGATTTATTTTAAAAAGATAATAAAGAAATTACATAAATATATTGAGAATAAATATAAAAGAAAATATAAAAAATTAGAAACTAACGTTTTAAAAAATATTACTTTTAAATAATGTTTCAAAAGATACTAAAAATTACTCAAACAAAACTTATTTATCAACCAACTAAATAAACTTTTCATCTAATAAAAAAGCTAAAATATTTGCATCAACATAACTTAAGAGAGAAGGGAAAGAGTGAGGTAGTCTGAATAATTTCTTCTAACAAATAATAAATTAACAATTAATATTGATCTTAAAAAAACCATGCAAAATTTTAGTTTATTAATTATTATTAGATTAAATTAGTCAATAAGTTCCTAAATTATTTAAATTTTTTTAATTAGGTTCTTAAAAAATAAACTTGTAGTAATGTCTTAGATCTTGTACATTTTTTGGAACAGATCCCAGAAATTAGTTTATACCAGTGACTTGAAAGTTAGGCACCAGCCGATTAATTTAAGCTTATTATTTTTATTTTGAGGGGGTACAGAGGAAGGAACAGTAGTGGTAGAAAAATAATTACAGAAGCTGCCCACACAAAAGAGGCATCGATGATGTTTCTCTGAGTCCCAGGATTCACGCATTAACCAACTGTTGCTGTTCCTCAAAACTCAATACGCTACACACTCTTCAACTCTTATTCCCTTCCTCGATTCCACTTCTCCGGATTAGGGTTTTCTTTCTTTCAGTAGAAAAAGAAAAGGGTGGTTTGGGAGAAATGGTTGAGCAATCGGTGCTGGCACTGGAAAAGCAGCAAGGGTCAAATCCAGTGTTATCAGAAGGAATCCACGATTGGGTGTTTGAGTGCCATGGGTTTTTGCACAATGCGGGTTTGATCATCGCTTCC
Organism: Glycine max; assembly: GCF_000004515.6. Taxonomy (NCBI): domain Eukaryota; kingdom Viridiplantae; phylum Streptophyta; class Magnoliopsida; order Fabales; family Fabaceae; genus Glycine; species Glycine max. The sequence goes on from NC_038256.2 coordinate 46,357,296, forward strand.
TTTCTCTTCCTCTTGTACTTAGCACTGCAAGCTAAAAAGAGCTTCCTCAAACTCTCCCATGGCCGCTCTTATATCATTATTTCCTATTACGCTTCCCTCTGGCTTGTCAGCATCCTCAATCTTCTTTGGTGCTTTTCCCAGGTCAACCTATTTTTTCTCACAATTTCTTCAATTTAGTGCATGTTTGGGTTCAAATTCCGGTTAACGTGTGATTTTAAATAAAATGTTCACTTTTTTATTTGGTTTCACGTTGAAGAATAGATTGATTCTGTGTCCAAAATTGATTTTGAATTGAAGTAACTTTGTGTTTGGATAAAAAAAATCATACTACTTACTTGCTTTTAATTTTTATTTTTTAAAAAAAACATCATCAATTTTGCAAACATTCACCCAAACACACACTTAGAGGATGTTTGGTTCTGCAGTAAACCTCCCAAAACCACATCAAAGACGTGGAAACACTGTCATGATCCCAAGTAGCTTTGCATTCAGTGGGTATATGGGCACTTTTATTTTTCAGCACACCGCTACGCCAAACATGCACTTAGTAGGGTAAAACTTTTAGTAGTAATTTGTATAGAGGTACGATTTTGGGATCAAATTGAATATTTTTTTTAACTATATCTTATTTTGTTGTATAACGGTGTTAATTATTATTTGTGATTTGCTTGCGTCGGTGAATGTTTAATTCTTTGGTCGATGCAGGCGTGGGAGTGCTCTCCTGGGAAAGAGTTTGCGTGGAACTTGTTGTCCCTCTTTACTACTTCTGGAATGTTGTTTCTAGAAGTGAGCTTGCTGGCTTTTTTGCTTCAAGGAAATAGTACCACTGGCTTAGAGGCGTTGACACGAACTTTTGGTATATCAGGGATTATTGTTGGTTTTGATATCTTGTTGAAGGTAATTCTGTCGTTTTCTCTGTGAGCTTGCTGCTTGTCGTTATTATAATTAAAGTGTATGAATTGTTGCAATTGCACCTTTTCCTTGTTAGGCAATATATCTGTTTGCATTTGGGATTCCAATTTTCATCAACAGTGATTACCCTACTCCTCACGTGAAGTGGAACTTGTGGGTTGCCCACAAGCTGTTGCTTACCCTTGTTTATGGTTTCATATTGTTCATGTATCATTCTAGGTGGAGAGAAAGGTTACCTGGTAAGTTAGTTGCCTGGATTGTTATATTGCATCTTTAATTAGCTTTATGATACCATAATTTCTCTTCCCCTTTTTTACAGCAAGGCCTGCATACTACAAGTATGTTACTATTATGCTCATCTTGAATGCAATTGCACTGTTTGCTTGTGGTATTACAGGAAACGGCACTGCATTTGGTTTCTGGTTAGATTCTTCTATTCTATAGCTTGGTAGAAAAGTGATTCTTTTGAACTTTTTTCTTTGCCATCTTTCTCTAAAGCTGTTTTTTTATTTTTTTTGGTTCACAGGTTATATCATTTCACGGTTGTATGTTACCATGCCGCTTATCTTCCCCTGCTGTATATAACCTTCCTGGCTGACTTTTTTCAGGTCATAATGCCCTTCACTTAATGCCTGGGGTTCAGTTTTTACTAGTCAAACCATGTTATTGTTTGTAGTTAGGACAGTCTTCCTTCTTTCATTGATCTGACTAGTTGTAGTTATTGTGATGATTACAGGAGGAAGATTTGCATTTGGAGAATGTGTACTACTCTGAAATGAAAGATGCCGGTTTCTTTGAAGCAGATTGGAACTGATGTGGTATCGACTGCTAGATTAGATTAATAAGGCCTCAATGTACTAATTGCTGGGCATTCGTTCACGAAATTTGTAAATAAAGTAAATATTTTAGTAGATAAATTTTTTAAAAGAAAAGCCGGTAGCCTTATGTTAATGTTATATTAGAATATTCTATGCGTGATTATATTGAATTTAAGTTGTTTGTTGGTGCAATGAATCATTTTCTTAAGATGAGTGCTAGAACAGTTGTAAAAAAAGATGAGTACCAGAACAATGAATTACCTTTTAAGCATTTAACGAGTGTAGAAAAATGTTTTTATGCAGATTTTTTAGATCATGTTACATTTCATGGTGCATCAGTGACTATTACGCCAGAGATCTTACATGTCTTGCATAAATATAATGTTTGGTTGGAGGGAAGAAATAGAAGGGAAGAAAGGGGAGGCGGAGGTTATAGAAAGTGTATGGTTTAAGTTTTAAATATTGGGAAAGGAAGCAAGAGGCGTATAGTTTCTCCCATCCTGATTTTTCTTCTTTAACATTGAGGACTTTTTTTCAAGTTCAATGGAGGGGCGAGGCCCCTAACGAGCTTATCCAACATGAGGAGACCAAGTTGGGTGTTGAAGACCAATATTGAGGGGTTTGGATACATAGAAAAATTAAGAGTAATTCATGAAGTGCATGTCAACTGAGGAATTTGGAGGGTGAAAAAAAATAGAAAATAGTTATTTTTATCTTTGAATGTGTAGAGATAAATTTATCCCTGAAAGATGAAAATTTAAATTTTAATCCCTGAAAGCGAAAAAAGTGCGATAAATTCATTTATTTGTTAATTTTCTTTTGTTACCGTTATTGAAAAAGTCTGTGTGACACAGAACTTGAGAGCGTCCTACACATTAACATTACATTAAACAGTTAAAAAAATAGGAAAGCAAGCATAAGTTAAAATAAACATAATAATAAGCATAATTTCTTTATTGCTATTAAATTTCTAATGTGACATTATCTTACTCAAAATATGAGACTAAAACAAAAAATGCACAGCCATTAAGTTAATCTTTACAAAAAAAATGAGACCCAACTTGATTTTACTACTACCTAATATTGTCACAATAAAAATTTTAGAGTAACAAATAGATTATGTTTATTAATTAAAGTTATATTTATTATTATATTTGTTTTAACTTATGTTTCCTTTCCTAATTCTTTTTAAGTGCTTATTATAATGTTATACTTATATGAATGTGTAAAGTGCTGATAAATTCGTCACCGAATGTGTCATGTAGGCTCTTTCGTTAAGAGAAGTTCACAGATAAAATTGTCGCACTTTTTTTACTTTGAGAGACTAAAATTTGGACTTTTATCTTTTAGGGATGAAAATGACTATTTACTCAAAAAAATAATAATTAAGAATGCATGTTATGTTGCTAAACTTATTATAACGTATTAAACATGAAGTGGGGGTCATTACGCTGACACACCATCCACTCTATCAAATAAAAATATCCAAGGTTTAGTGTGTTTTTGGCATTCGAAAATTGATTCTAGGTTCAGAATTAATTTTGAATATATTTTCATATGTTTGATTTTATGTTAATGAAAAATTCAAAATTGATTATGAGTTTAAACAATTTTGAGTAATTTTTGCGTTAGATCCAAAATTTTATATTGAATTTTACTCATAACTTCATTTTTTTTATAAAACATCCAAACATAAAGTGCATAATTTCAAAATCATTTTTAACTAAAATTAATAATACAAAATCAATCTTGTCAACGGTCGTCCAAGCATACTTAAAAATTAACCTTTTCTCTTTGATTTTATTAATTCATGTTTCCATGCTATTATGGAATATAATGATCAAAGCGAAAAGGGTTATTTTCTAAAATTGAAGTAGTTTAGTATAGGATGTTAATCATGCTATAGTTACATTGTTACACTATGTGTTCGAATTTTCTTTAGTTGTTAGAACTATAATAAAACATGACATCATGTTGCCTTGTATCAGCGAGTATAGGTCTGTGAATATTATTGATAAAGAGGATTCCCTTTTGAACACCACGGGCACACAAAATATGGGGAAAAGGAGCAAAATCTACTTTATTTCTTAGGTTATGGTATAAATATAGATAGATTCCGCTTGTATTTTTCTCCAGCTTCTGTCACAGACCTTAAAGTAGTTATTAAAATATATTTACGAAGAATACAATGGAGAGTTTGAGGGTGGAGGTGGGAGTAAATCTACATCCCCATGGGATTTCAGGGGCAGGGACGGGAAAATGGAGAGTTTGAGGTGGGGGCGGGGGTAGGATAAGCAAAAACCGTCCCAACCCGTCGGGTAGCCATGCCTAAACAGAATATGCAGATAAAACACCCAAGGCTCAAATACCCCCCAATACTAAAATATAGAAAACTATGCATGTCTACCAGAGATAGGTACATGTTTACTCTAAGGACTCTGTTTACTGATGATCTCCTCAATAAGATCTGCAGCTTCCTGAACTATTGGGATGCTCTGTGCACTATCTTCTTCTACAGTGATACCAAATTCCTCCTCAAGCCCCATCACAAGCAGAGTTAAGGTGGCCACAAAATTCATCATTGTATCATTCTTTAAACATAAAGCAAATGCTACAGGCACTAAGGCACTTTCTTTAGGCTGTATCGTTCAATTGCACATGCAATAAATGAAAATTTTATGTTTCACATTTTTTTCAAAAAAAAAAAAAACCACATGTCAATTAAGAAATCAAACAGATTTTTTCCACAAACACATGTTCTACGCAAATCCGTACACACGTAGTTATTATCATCGTTGTATTACATGCACAGTATTTGACAAATTAGATATAAAAAAATTTCTAGAAACGAACCTCTGCAGAAGTGGATTACAGAATTGAGAATTCAGAGAAAACTTGCACGTAAGAACAATAATAAAGAAATAGAAACAAATAAACAGACAATTGGAGGAATCATAAAGCGATCAATCACGAGTTTATCACAAAAAGAATGAGTAAAGCAAATCGCAGAATAACAGTCACAATTAAAAGGTTGAAAGCGCCAGGGAGGATCAAACGGAAAATGAAAACGATACCAATCTCTTATTCAAGTTGAGACGGAGACAACGTTCGGAGAGTAATGCTCCGGTGAACGTGTTCGTGGCCATGGAGGTTGGTGCAAAGATGCAAAGATAATCGAAAGAGAATTGAGAAGGTGGCGGAGAATGCGAAGAGCGTGAATAGTGAAGTGAAAAGGGCGTCGTTAAAGAAAGAATAAATAGAAACAGCTCTTTCCTTGCGCTGCTTTTGTTTGGTTCCTTCTCTCTCTCTCTTCCAAGTCAGACTCAGCTGAGAACTGAAATAGCCGTCGTCTAAGATTTGGGCCACACATTGAGCCCAAAATAGTTGGGCTAGAATCAAGGCGCGAGCCCAAATTACCAGACTGGGAGTTTGATTTGCTTCGCGTAGCTCACATGCATTCCAACAATTACTGTGTTTTCATTTATTGATTCTTCAACAAGGACAAAAGATGACTTTTTTTCTTTTAGAGAACACGAGTACCTTTCACTGGAACTAATTTTATTTGAGCCAAATAAAATAACTATAAGCTACAAACTACATGCCAGAACTACCTCGAAAATATTGGTTAAACTAAAATAACTTTATGTTAATTGATTCATGTGCTAAGGGATGCAAAAGATTGTTAAGTAAGTATATAAAAATGGTAATATTAAAAATAAATAAAACTAAATGTACAGCAATATCTTTAATTTTTCATGTGAGTTGTACATACAAATGCTAACATGAATTGGGCCGTATCGAAATGAAGGGAAGGAGTCCACTCACGGGGCATGACTCACAGGAGATGGGTTAAAATTTAAGAATCACCTGAATCAGTACATAAAAATCTATGTAGGACTATAGTTTATTCATGTGAATATGACCTGACATAATTTTGATTAAGAAATCTCACTTTACAAAAAAGGATACGATTATTTGATCCCACGTGTGCATTATTATATCATTTTCATAAATTAAATCAAACACTCTTGCTTCGGAAATGGATTTTAAAATCAGACTGTTTTTGAATGTAACTTTAAAACTTTTTTGTTTTATATGAATAGAATTTTCGACTTGTATATATTTTTAATTATGACCTGAATGCTGAATGTGATGATGAAAATGTACGTGACCCTAAACCACGGCAAAGTTATGAATGAGAGAGAGGAAAGGGTTCACGTTCGTTGAAGGTGCTTCGTTGTGCAATTTGTGTGTTCTTTATCATCATTTAATGTGAGTGATAAACATTTGGCAGAGGTTTATTGAATTGCCTTGTCAATCATGACCAAGGTTGCTAGGTGAACCATCTTAATAGGTAATTTATTGTGGACCGTGTTAGAATATAAAGAGAAGGCAAAATTAGTTAATATAATTAAACTACTGATGATTTAGTTAGTTATTTAAAGAGATTTATTAGATATAAATAAATGAAGAAAAATAAGAGAGGATAAATTTATTATGTATATTAAACATTAGTTATTTGTAAAATAAAAAATTCTTTTGTGAAGGAAAAATTCTTAAAAGAGAATTTTGTCTCTTATTTTCTATTCTTTTTCTGATCGGTTAATAAAATTTTCTTTTCTTTTTCTTTCTTATTTCAATTTCTAACATACCATTATTTTTAACCATTGATTTATGGGTAAATAATTATTTTTGTCTCTCAATGTGTAATTTGTTAATAAATATGTTCCTCAAGGATGAAAATACAAAATTTAGTCCCTGAAAGTGTAAAAAGTGCAACAAATATGTCCTCTTGTTAACTTTCCGTCTGTCAGCGTTAATAAAATAACCTATGTGGCACGAAGGGACAAATTTGTCATTGAAATGATTGTCAACGTGGATTGTCAGCATAGAGACATATTTGTCATAATATTTTTTTGACTTTTCGTCTTCCCACTCTGCTAATAAATGTGTCCCTGAAATATGAAAATGCAAAATTTGGTTCTTAAAAAGTACAACAAATATATTCAGACGTTAATAATAGATTGTGATTAATTATTATTATTATTATTATTGTTGTTGTTGTTGTTGTTCTTATTCGTTTAGTACTTATACAATATATTTTTTAAATTTCCTTTTAATATATATTTTTATTATTTTGATTTCCTTCTCAAACATTAATCTTTACTGTTAAAAAAAATCTTTATCTTATATCTTATAATTTTATCAAATTTCTCACTTTTAATCTTTAAAATTATTCCATATCACAATTCCAACTTAAGTGCCCTCATATTTAGATTGAAAATAATATGTCAAGAGTTTTGAGTAGAAAAAACACAACCGACCGCGAGACCAAATTTATTTATTTATTTATTTTAAAAAAAGAATTTAATCAACTATTTTTTTATAAAAAAAATCTCACAAAATTTAAACTAGATAAAACTAAAGTAAAATTATAAGTCTTTTTTCTTAATCAATAATATATATATATATATCAAATATGAAAGAATCCCTTGGATAAATCTTATGTTCTTCCATTTGAGACAACACTTATTATACATAATATGAATGAAATGAAAACAGTTACTAACAAATAAAGAACCCAAATAAATTTAAATAAAAAATACAATAATGTTGAAACTAATATAGAGGTTAACTTTAAAAAAAAAAAAAAAAACTAATAAAGAGGTTTATTCTTTATCTTTGAGATGTGGAGTTGTATCTCTCACTGATCTAGGGGTTGCAGCGACCTTCAAAAAATAAAAGGCTTTCATTTTTTTAAATGGTAACTCAATTTTTTTATATCATAAGACTAAAGAATTTTATTTTATTTTGGAAAATAAGTAGTTATATTGATTAATTAAAAAACTAATTAACAATTTAATAGATGGATAAATAGATAGTTAATCAAAATATAAGAGTTCAAATCTTAAGTTGTATTTTAGTGTTTTTTAATCCCTTTTTTCATAGCTTCTCTCCTATACAATTTATTATTAATGTCTGGATATATTTGTCGCATTTCTCATAGTCGGGGACTAAATTTTATATTTTCATCTTTCAGGGACGTATTTGTCAGCGTAGTGGGAAGATGAAAAGTCAAAAAAATATTATGACAAATATGCTCATATGCTGACAATCCACGTTGACATTCATTTCAGTGGCGAATCTGTCCTTTCGTGTCACATAAGTTATTTTATTAATGGTGACAGACGGAATGTTAACGAAAAATATATTTGTCGCACTTTCAAGGACTAAATTTCGTACTTTTATCTTTTAGGAACGCATTTGTCAGCGAATTACATATTTAGAGACAAAAGTAATTATTTAGCCTTCATTTAATTTCATTATCATGAATCCCTCCACACCAGATACCTTCATCTTTCTCCCATAAAATTTTCCGAACACCGTTAGCCGTCACTAGAGGTAATTTTTGGTGGCCGCATTTTTTCTTCTTCTTTTCTTGCCACCTCTACCCTCTTCGCCTTATTCTCCGACCCTGACTACTCCATCTTCTCTCACACCGAAACCCCATCCTATGCATTCTCCACCAAAGAAGATGCAACGATGAACATAACTAAATTATCAGGTGGAGAACCTAAATAAGAGCCTTAATCCGATTTTCATTAATTCAAAGTGTTGATGTTGTCCTCAACCAATTTTCCAAGGACCAAATCAAGTTCCAGGAGCTCTCGTTGTTTGTTTATATGTCAAAAACGAGTAAAGCTATTAAGAAAATGATTGAAAATCCCCTGAAAGTGACAGACCTATGGTTATCAGTAATAGAACACCATTGAGCATGCGAAGCTCATCCTCCCTCGCCTCGATTCTTCACTCTGAATATGATCATCTTGTCGGCGCAAAGCTTGGTGAAATTGATTTCGTCGACATTGATGTTTATGAACTGGTATTGTCCTCTACATTCAAGCTAGTGGAGGCACGAATGCCGTGCCCGACAACACGAAGACAAGAGGTCAACTTCGAAGAAAAAGAGGATGGAGGTGGTGAGAAAAAGATGAAAAATAAGAGAAGAAGAAAAAAACATCGCTGCCAGATATCGTCTCATCAGGGGCGAATGGTGGTCGGAGATGAGGCGGGAAGGGTAAGAAAATCAGGTGTTAAAGGACCTATATAATAACATGATTCATTTGATGGTTAAGCATCATGATATCCATTATAGCCTAAACCTATTAAAGTTGTCTACCCTAGTATTGAGGGTTAATCATTTATGTAGTTTGAACTTTTTTTTATATACAAGAATTGAAAATAATATAAGAGGATTTACAATAATTTATATTTTTTTATTCAACAAATAGATTAGTTTGAATTTTGAGGTATGTATGTACGTTTTTCTTTCCTGTGCGGTAGGTTTCGGAAAAATGTTGTGGTAGCTTTAAAAGAAAAGAAAAATAAAGAGAGGTGAAAAGTGGTTTTCATTTTTGGCCATCTCAAGTCTTTTTCAGGTTCAGGGTTTCTCAAATAATCATCCAACTTCCTTCAGTTTTGCCATTTTGAAATTAATGTCAAAAACAGGTGCACTGATTGTATCTAGATGTTAACTCTCCCCCTGTCGATGCGTGAGACATATTTGGATTGTTCTATGAACTACAAGAAAATAATTTAATATTGATGATAAGGACTTCTTAGTAATTGCATGCATTATTAGTTTTGGTTAGATGTTGATTTCGAACCCATCATGCTAGATATAATTTTTTAATTACATGAAAAAGAAAGAAATTAAAATGGTATAATAAACTAATTTTCTCACATAAGTTAAAATCAATTTATGTATTTTAATAAAGAGATTTTTTACTCTCAATTCATATTAGTTATATATATACTTTTTTTCTTCATAATTGATCTTTATAAAAAAAAACATTTATGTTTAAAATATGATTAGATATTATAAATGGACATCTTTTTCTAAGAAAATTTGAACCTTAATTTCCACTTTTGTAAGAGATTAGCTTTTTTTATTGGACCAAATGTCATTGTTAAAATAGGAGAAAATAAGTTTGATTCTCTCTTGAAACTCTTTGACCTAATCCATTTAAGGCATAATATAGTTTAGCTTATCTAGCAAAAAAGCTGATATCAAGTTTTTTTTTTTAAAAAAAAACAATTTTTTTAGTTAAGTAGATTAGAATTGTGTTTCTCAGAAAAGCTTACTAGACTTAACATACCGATATGTTTATAAATAATATTAATTTTAATAAAATAATAATAATATTCAGTATACAATATAATATCATGATTTTAACAATTAAAGTATTGTGTTTATGTTTTAAACTAGTTTTACTATTTATAAAATACAATACGTTTTTGTGGTTTTAACCATTTTTAGTTTGATAAATTCGTTGCCCCGTATACGTATGCTTATTGGTTTGTTTAATGATAAGTCTTAGTCCATATATAAATCTATTGGTTTTTTAGTGATAGAGCTATTAGTTTGGAAGTATATATATTGAGATATTTAGATAAGTATAGATCCGCTGATTGATCTATTAAAGTCATAATATGAAATAAGCTTTTAACATGCTAACAAGCAATACTAAACTTACACAAATATCATGTCAAGCCTAAAAAACAATGTTATGACATACTATAGGAATTTTATTTTATTATAAAAAAGAAGTTGATTAGTAGGAGATTTAAAGGAGAAAAAGGGTAAAAAAAACTAAAAAGCATGTTGATGTTACTTTGCAAAAGGAATAGATTCAGGAAAAGGGTAAGGGTACGTAAGTGGAAGATATACATCATAAAGTGAGCTAATAATACGTATCATGACTAACTTTCTTTTTTCTCCTAAACAATGGACAGATTTTGAATCTTTATATTCATGTTCAAGAAAGATTATTTCAAAATTGATACTAATGCAAATTATAATATGAGTAAATTACGAATAATCATCCTAATATTTCGTGTAACTATATAAATATTTGTTCTTTTTTTTTAATCATCACCGTCATCTTTCTTATAAAGGGTGCTAATCTAACACATAAGATATATCAGTCTAATATTTTTAAATATACATAAGAAAATATCAATGTAATATTTTCAAACATAGAGGAATGTTAGTATAGGAATATTTTTTTTTATATTATGTATAATTTGAGAAAAATTCAACAGATACGAGGATAATTTACACTTATAATTTTAGTAATCAATTATTTTTATATGTTAGCTCAAGCTCATTATTTGTATTTTATTCAATAATATTTATTTTAATAGATTTTCTTTTTTCACTATATCCACCCAGGTTTCTGGTATGGATATGTTAATTAGTTCTTCATTTGCAAATCAATTGATCTCAAAATGATCTGACAACGTAGCTTTTTTTGCCATTCGCGCTCTACGTTGGATGATTGTATACTCTCCCAAAGGTTGATCTATCCAAGACTGATCTCTCTAGGGTCAGGTACTCAAAGGAAAACCTTTCTAGGTTGATCTTTCTTAGTGGTAATATTTGAAACTGATCTCTCTAAACTAATCAGCTTAATCTATCACTAAGTATCTCACAAATTACATATAAGGAGAATCCCTTTCATGATATGAGATTATTTTCTATCTCCGCCCACAATACAAAGAACTAATTCTTCACAATAAAAAATCATTCGTTAGTTTAAATTGAGTATTTATATCTTTTCAGGAACTCTAAAAAGAAAATTACACACTTTTTAAATAGTCACCTTAAACCCAAAAGAAAACCTACATCAAAACTCCTATGAATATAATAAATCAACAAAACAAAAATATTAATTGAAAATACATTTATTTTCATTAAGCAATATTTAAATACATTCTATAATCTAATTATGAAACATAAAAAAATCAAATGCAATTCAATTTCAACACAATAAAGTAATTATAAACAATCAATTACAGACTTATAAACCCTGTATTAGATTCATGTATACGATTACCATCTCTTGCACTTATTTAGTTATATACTTCCGGTAAAATGTAAAATAAGGCGCTATTTATCGGTTCAATTTGGATGTTCATGACTTCATATATGGCCAGAAACGACACGGAAATAATTCTATAATAGTAAATTACTGGGATTGAATATAATAATAAACCAAATCATGGGAGGGATAACATTTGGAAAGTCCTAACACTGCTATATGATCGTTGACAACGCCACTACCTGAGTGACCAACAATAAAATAAAGGAAAAAGTGTTCCATTCCATGCATGATCATGCTTTCAATTGTAAATTATTGAATGATCGCCTTTCACGGAATAGGAGCCAGGCTTAAGAGCTTAGCTAAAGGAATGAACAACAATTTTTACTAATCATTAAAGGATGTCAATAATTTTATGGATTATTTATTTATTTATTTATTTTTAAAAGAGAAGTTTCTCTCTCGTGAGAATTCCTATATTTGAAAAATAAATATTGTGAGTAGTTATTTCAACATAATAAACTCAAATTATTTAATTTCCAAAATACTTTTTGTTTAAGTTTTTTCATTTTTGTTATTATTTCCATACAGGCTCTTAGGATTTGAGGTCACCTTACCCAAGATATGTCTATCTTAGTACTTATGATCTAATATGTTTATATAATGATTCTTAAGAGATAATCTTATCATATCTTATTTCCTTTCTTAATTTCAGGAATAAAATATAATAAAGACAAGAAAATATATTATCAAATACGTAATTATATTACAGTTAAGATATGATTAAGTAATATAATTAGGTAAGATATCTTTTTTTTTTTCTTTAATTATATTACAGTTAAGAAGTCGTCGAATCATGACCCCAGTTGATAAAATTGATGGTGAACCTCAAGGCTTGACTTTCGATGGTGATATTTTTAGATGGTGGTGATTAGAGCAATCACCTTTGCTGTTTTTCTGCGGGAAAGCATTTGTGTGCAAAATGGGAAGGGTTTCCACATGCAAGGGGTCCATCACGGAGTGTTTCGGAGGAACACTGTTTCGTGCTCCCGACACAGTGCATCCTATTGCGGTCTCCATTATAATGCCATTACGAGGTGCAGAAGCTTAAATTTTTTTTATTTTTTATTTTTCTCCGGTGGGATTTGAGATGTTTTTGTTCATTTGCTTGCTATTAACATATAAGTTTTTTATTCATGAACATATGTAGTAATCCACCTTTGGGTTGTTGTTTTGACTTTTGAGAATACACTACATTTAGTGTTTGCTTCCAAAGTTTGAGATGCAGCGGTCTTGCATCAATGGAGGAGGGGCCACCGGATGAAAGAAACACTAAAAAAAAAAAAAAGGAATGTCGTTGTCGCTGCCAAAAATGGCGTCTGATAGTGGCGAATGGAGAGTTGTTGAGAAAGAGTAAGAATCTAGTGCAAACAATCCTATATTATAAGATTAATCTAAGAATTAAAAATGATGATTCATAATAGGCCATTTATCAAGGTGGCCTACTCTAGTCTTAGACCATCATTGATGGGTTGATTTTTCAAAATTTACCCCAGTTGGTAAAAAAAGCCGTTTAGTTGCTTTTTGTCCCAAATTTGACTTTATTTTCTCATATCTTTCTTCAACAAAACTATACTGGTATTTTTAGTTTTTTACAGATGCCATATGCCAAATTCTGACAGACAGTAGTAGTAGTAACTGTTAAGTGTAGCTGGCTGCGCCGAGCCAATAAAAAACGGCTCCGTGTCGGTAAAAGGTCTTCCGTAGGAGTCACTTTCTTTTGGGATGCTACGTGCTCCTCACTTGAAAAAGGCATCAAATTGGAAAAAAAAAAAAAGAAATCACAATATTTCAAGAAAAAGCGTTTTTTGTTTTCCATCCCCTCCTCCCCCCTTTTTCTGCAACTCAGTCGCTCTGTTTGTCTGCTCTCCTCTCCGTTTCGAAGAAGATCACACGCTTATTCCTATTCAATGCATCCACTTTTATCCTAACCTTGCATGTAAGAAAAAGAAGAAAGAAAAAAAATATCCAACTACCATATAGGCATATACGGCTAATTCCATTTTAGCGCATCTTTGATCTCTCTCCGCGCCCCGTGTTTAAACGCTGCCGTTTCTTCTCGTTTCCCAGCTATTCTTTCCACTTTGAAAAAAAAAAGAAGAAGCTACTAATACTACTTTTTTTCTCGCTGCGTGGTATGTTCTTGCTGAATTTTAGGTCTTCATGTTCATCTACAATTTAATGCTTATTTTTCTTTTTTTCTTTTTTCCGTTTTCCATTGTTCGAGTTCAGTTCATTTGACTCGTTGATCTGCCACGACTTGACTCGGCCCCCGCTTCTTCACCGTCTTCTGCGTCGAATCGAACGGCTTCACTGAAACACTGCCGTTTTAGGCGACGATCTCGGTTTCGGGATAATCATGAGTAAAGCGCCGCTTCTCCAAATCGAACCCAAGGAACTCAAATTTATATGTGAGGGCATTTTTCATTTTTCGAATACTTCTATTATTGTGTGCGGTCATGCATGCTGATGCTGATGTCATTGAACCTAATATAGTTATGCGTTTGTATATGATCAATTGAATAATATGTGCCGTGATTTTTCGCCTATTATAGTTGAGTTGAAGAAGCAAAGTTCATGCTCGGTTCAATTGACCAATAATACCAACCACTATGTAGCGTTCAAGGTCTGAGCACCTTTCTTTTATGATCCCCATTATTATTATTATTATTATTATTATTATTATTATTATTATTAATCGTTTTTGTATCATGTATGTTTGCAGATCAAGACGACGTCCCCTAAGAAATATTCAGTGCGTCCAAATGTTGGAGTTCTCGCGCCGAAAGCTACTTGTGAATTCATAGGTATAGCTTCGTCTTATGTGTGTTTGTTTGGTATTTTTCCTTTTGAGACACTTGACTTATTATTCTATACATTAGTTAAGCTCTATTGAGAATAAGTACAGTCATTGTGGGTTGGATGGTTAAGGGAGAAGGGAAGAAGGGAATGGTCGTGGGTTGGGTTCGATCCCTATGCTAACAAAACTAACATTCTAACAAATTAACATTTGCCTATAAAAAAAAATTGTGGACTTGTGGTGGATGATTTTGGGATATATGCCATTGCCAAATGGCCTGAATTTGGCACGAAACTGTTTTCTTTGAGTGCACAATGTTGCTTTTCAATTTTAAATTGTTGTGATTGCAGCCCTTAACTTTTTAAGGAATGTCGTTTTTCCAGGAACAACAGTTGAAGATGAATCCACACACGTGGAAATTAATTCTAGCATCTTAGTTTCTGTCACCCCCTCCCTCCCCAAATTCAATTTTCATTGTATTTATTTTGTCATCAAACAGTTACAATGCAACCCCAAAGGGAAGCACCTGAAGATATGGTGTGCAAGGACAAGTTCTTAATCCAGAGTACAAAGGTTCCTGCCGAAACAATCAGTGAAGATGTTACTTCCCGCTTGGTATGGATATTTATTAGTCTGTGATTTTGAACTCTGGTAGATTTTGTATTAGTTTATATCTTTTGACTTATTTATTTGCTGATGGCAGTTTGTTAAAGATGGAAGTAAATATATAGAAGAAAATAAGCTGAAGGTGACCCTAATCTGCCCACCCAATTCACCAGATCTCTCTCCTATTAATGGAGATTTCAAGAATGGGCTTGACCATGAAAAAGTTCAGATATATAGTAAAGATGAAATCCAATCCCCAGAGACCATGGTCAGAGGACGCTTCACTAATGTATGGCTCTAAGCTCTTTTCTTTCCTCCACTTTTTCTCTCATAGATATTTGAAATCCCTGAGAAAGATACTTGAAGAATTTCTTAGTTACATATTTTAAGGGTTTTGTTGGTTTTTATTTCTGGATTGTTATTTTCATAATTTAAAAGGTGTATCATTATAGAGTTGCAGACTGTCTTCACCTTTCGTGTTTCCTTGAGAATGCATTCTT
Organism: Glycine max; assembly: GCF_000004515.6. Taxonomy (NCBI): domain Eukaryota; kingdom Viridiplantae; phylum Streptophyta; class Magnoliopsida; order Fabales; family Fabaceae; genus Glycine; species Glycine max. The sequence continues at coordinate 46,372,876 of NC_038256.2, forward strand.
TTAAATTGCCATAAGTTTCCTTCTTTTCCGGTGTTGTCATCTCTGTTGTTTTTCGTAGTCTTTGTGCATGTGTGGATGATCAACTTTACAATTTCAATTCATACTTTTTAAATAAGCCATTCACATTTTTTGTTCTGTGCCTGGTATATGTCAGGTTCTTAAAAATCCAGACATGGTTCATGAGGTATTAGAACTAGAAGAGGATATGGAGTTGAGGCCAGAGTATTATGTGGGACACACCATGAAACATGTAGGGGAGCCAAAAGAAGAAGCAAGGTTGAAAGTGTCAAAAAATAAGGAGTTGAATATGGTCAAGGATTTAGAAGAATTGAAGCCACAAAAAAAGTTAGAGGTTGAAGTGCCAAAAGATCTGGATTTGAACAAAATAAAGAATGCAGAGGAGTTGAAACCAGAGAAAGCAGCAGAGTTGAAAGTGTCAAAACTTCTGGTTTTGAACAAAGTAAAGAATGTAGAGGAGCTGAAACCAGAGAAGGCAGCAGAGTTGAATGTGTCAAAAGTTCTGGATTTGAACCTCGTAAATAATGTAAAGGAACTGAAGCCAGAAACAGAAACAGAGTTAAAAATGTCAAAAGATCTGGAGTTGAAAACAGTAAAGAATGCTGAGGAATTGAAGCCAGAAAAAGAAACAGAGTTAAAAATCTCAAAAGATATGGAGTTGGAAACATTTAAAAATGTTGAGGAACTGAAGCCAGAAAATGAAATAGAGTTAAAAATAACAAAAGATAGGGAGTTTAGAACAGTAAAGAATGTTGAGGAACTGAAGCCAGGAAAAGAAGCTGAGTTGAGAGTTTCAGAGAGTATAGAGCAGCTGAAATTATTGAAAGCTATCGAAGAGATGAAATTAAAGCTAGATGGACTTGAGTCAAAACTAAATGAGGTCAGGCATGCTACTATTCTTTTACTGTGAAACTTTTTATCTGCTTGCATATGTGACATGCTTCCTAGCAAGTTGCATGTTGAAGCAAATTGCTTTATAAATTTTCCTGCAACGAGATCAAGAGTTTGATTATTAATACCTTTATATATGTTTTCATTTGAGAGGTTTGAAGTATAAAGTATTATTTAGACCTTGTTTTCACAGACTTTTGTATGATTGTGACTATTGATGAATATGCTTGATTGTTATGTACATTACTTTTTCCCATCCTTTCATTTGATTAATTTGTATACACATGGTTTGAGACAGCCAGGGGCTAGGGTTGCTCTTTTATACATCTTTTTGAATGTACAGGGTGCAATATGTGGCATGATTAAGTTCCACAATGTGGTATAACTGCTGTTTTTTACATCCTTTTAGGCTTGATTAGTTGACATCCTATAGACTTAATTCTATGAAAATGTTTTCTTTTTATTGCATATAGCAATGAAGCAATTGTGCCTATGGGTTTCCTCATTAAAATGGGGCTTAAAGTAATAGTGGGTCTCGACTTTTATGCTAATCTGAACTGATTTAACTAAAGTGACGATAATGTTTCTTATTCCTTGCAGTCTGGAGTAACAATATCAAAGTTAACAGAGGAGAGGAGGCTCAGCAACCAAGAGACAAAAATCTTGCAAGAAAAATTAGTAAGCTTGGGAACTACTGTTATTAGTAATGTTCTTTTGTGGCCATTATTAATTGGTTTTTGTCATAATCCCTGAGATGCTTAACATAAATTGTCTGTCATTCTAGAATTTGAAGTACTATCAATTTATAAATGGTGCAACGAGAGAAAACGGGGTCAGGGGCACCCTTATATTTGATTACAATGACAAAACTGAGAAAGAATTAATCAAAATTTTAATTTAGATTGGCAATTTCATTTTTTTCTTTGTTGGGGATCAGTATAAATGTTGTTTGCTGCTTTTGAATTCTTCTCCATTTACATGCTTGAACTTGTGCAATTTTGTACTGTTTCAACATTTGGGGCGAGTAGATTTCATTTCTTAAATGCTGGGGTTGTATTATTTTTTGCAGGCAGATCTTATTAATAAAGGTCCAAGAAAAGTTCAAGTCGGCTTCCCACTTCTATATGTCTGTATGGTGGCACTTATCTGTGTCTTCTTGGGATACCGTTTACACTCTTGATACCTGGACAATCAATCGTCTACAGGAAGCTACTGACATTTTGAATTTCCCCGAATTTGTTAATAGCGGAAGTTTAGGCATAAATCCCCTTTATATCTATGAATGTAATAGTAGGGGATCTGTATACTTGACGGTCTGTGATATTCGATTTAATCTGTCTAGTCCATATTCATGTACGTTCCTGGTTTGTATATGCAAAAATTACCCAGGTGTACAAGTACAAATAATGAGATATATAGCCCAGGTAGATGACCTTTTGTGGATAGTAGAAAACTGAGTGTTGTGTACACATACTTTAGACTGTTCTTCACTTCTTTATGATTTATATTCCCTCGACGTTGATCAGTGTTTCTCTGTGGGGTGGTGGCATGAGTGACTACCAGCCGTGATATAGCATCTAGTTTGAATGTTTAAAAAAGTATTCATAATTACCTTTATGTTAACGTGGAATACTTTGATTCTGTCTACCTCTGCAGCAATTATTCAAATTTAGGAACCTGTAGTGTATGCACATTCCGGCTAGAACTTTTTTTCTGAATTTAACATATTTTCATCTTTTTTTTTTTTTTTTTTTTAATTTAGAAGCTAGGTTCAGGTTTTCTATTTAAATTTCTTGTTAATACTTTACTTTTCTCATAAGATGGGAACCTGTACTGATTTGGCACAACCAAAAAAATATGTTGCATGTACTTGTTATTTATTGACCACGATTGTTGATTTAGGACTAGTCCAAAGTAGATTGTTTATCCTCCTAGTATCAAAATTGAGGCTGATGCGGCCGTGCTTTCGTGTATAAAGTATCTTCCTAGCACTTAATAACACTTATTATTGTTTATCTATTATCACCAACAACTCTCTATAATAACCTCTTCCTTCAAATAGGCTAAATCTCACAAGTTGTGCGGATTGAAACTGGCGAATAACTGGAAAAAAAAAAAACCAGTTATTATCCCAAGTATACCCCTTCATTTCAATATATATAAAAACTGTTCAGCCATATGTCACGTGTTGGTTGGATAATATTATCAATATATATTTTTTAACTTCTTTCTTTTACTCTTTCTGTGATCTGTACTTGCTTTTTTTGTTTTATTTTTTAACGTGCAAAGCACGGGCATTGCACCCTAGTTTTATCATAAAATTGGATGGCAAGCAAAGAAATTTTTATACTACCATTAGTTCATTACTTTAATTGTTAGAGTATAAAAGCTAAACCAAAAAACAATAGTCCTAGTTAATTTGAATAACAACCTTCTCTCTCTATATATATGTGGGATGTTTCAAATGAAAACACTTCTTAAATGAGAAATGAGAATTAATCATTAGCCATTAGATCACAATTAAAAAAAAATGAACAGCCAAGATTAAAACACAATTAAAAAAGTTATGTACCTCTCTTTCTCTCTCTTCTGCCTTTTCCTTCCTGTTTTGTTTTCACGTCATCACAGCAATGGCTTTGTCACTCTAATATGAGAGTCCATGACCCAAGCATAATAACTCTCTTTTGATTTCTTCTTCTTCAAGCTTTGAGCTTCTCCAAACCTCTCTTTGATCATGTTTCAGTTCATCTTCAATATGGTATCAGAGCTCTGCTGCGCAACTCTATCTTCTTCCCCGTTCTTCATATTTTATTGATCTTCTTTTCTTCTTATTCTCATTCTTTTGATTCTTGATTCTTCGGCTTCATCATCATGAATAGAGAATCAAATCAATCCCTCAATGTTCATAGCCCCTACTCCCTGCATCCTAGTGAAAATCCAGCTACTGCATTGGTTTCACCCGTCTTGGATCCAACTAATTACAATTCATTGAGGAGATCCATGTTCACAGCTCTAAGTGCGAAGAATAAAGTGGAATTCGTTGATGGATCTCTTCCACAACCTGCATCGAATCATATTCTGTTCTCAACATGGAAGAGGTGCAACGACATGGTGGTATCGTGGCTGGTGCACTCAGTTTCAACATCGATTCAACAAAGCATCTTGTGGATGGATAATGCTGTTGATATATGGAAAGATCTGAAGTCACGCTATTCCCAAGTTTGCACTCATTGTGGCATCAATGGACACACGGTGGATGAATGTTTCAAGAAACATGGATATCCTCCTGGCCATAGACTCTATAAACCTCAAGGAGCCTCAATCAACAACACAATGACAGATGATGCAAGTAACTCAGAAAGCAATGATCATAAAAAACAAGAGACTCAGAATCATGAAATTCGATTCACACCACAGCAGTATCAAGCACTCGTGGCATTGCTTTAACAACAATCTAACCATGGGATATCTACCTCTAATGCTTCTCACATCCACTAGATTGGTACTCTCCCTCTTCGTGCTCACTCTTCTGTTATAAGTAATGCGGTTCCACTTACCTGTACCATACACTGAAATGATCCAGCTACATGGATATTGGATTCAAGAGCAACTGATCCAGCTACATGTTGCTTCCTCTCTGAAATTCTATACAAAGTATAAAGAAATTAATCCTATAGTGGTTAGATTGCCTACAGGCCAACAAGTTTTGGCAACACATTTAGGGACAGTAAATTTCACTGAATTCTTACATCTGGAAGATGTCCTATATTTACCCAGTTTCAATTTCAATCTCATTTCTATTTCCAAATCAGTCTCATCACTAAATTGTCAATTGACCTTCTCTGCCAATAAATGTTTGATACAGGACGTGACCAGCCTGAGGATGATTGGTATAGTTGATGTTGTGGGTGGCCTATACAAAATGTTGATGCCGTCTGCTAGTTCTGGTGTCAGTTCTGTTGTTGGTTCAGTCAAAGCCTTTCCAAATCAAGTTTTTTCAAATTGTCTTTTTCTGTAATAAAGTGCCTATAGACTTGTGGCATTTTAGATTAGGACATCCTTCACATGATAGATTACACATCATGAAACAATATTATCCAATTCTGTCTAGTGACAAATCGTTTGTCTGTGATACTTGTCATGCAGCTAAACAAAGAAACTTCCTTTTCCACATAGTGATTCTCATGCTTCTGCACCTTTCTCTTTACTGCATGTTGATATTTAGGGCTTGTGTGCCACCACATCTATAAATGGACATAAATATTTCTTGACTATTGTTGATGATCACACTCGCTATGTTTGGACTTTTCTCATGCTTTCAAAAGCTGAAACACAAACACATCTCAAAGCCTTTGTCACTTTAGTTGAAAGACAATTTGAAACCAAAGTTAAAGTCATACGATCTGATAATGGTGCAGCATTTATCATGCATCAATTTTTTGAATCAACTGGCATTGTTCACCAAACATCACGTGTTGAAACACCTCAACAAAATGGCATAATTGAAAGAAAACATCAACATCTTTTGAATGTTACTAGAGCACTTCTTTTTCAGTCCAAACTGCCACCCATGTTGCTGCACACCTCATCAATTGCCTTCCTACCCCTTTACTTGGCAATATATCACCATACCAAAAACTGCATCAAGTACCATATGACACTTCTTTACTTGCAATTAAACTACATCAAGTAATAATTTATATATATATATATATTATTTTTACACATAAAATTAAAATTAATTTTTATTTTAAATAATAAAAACCTTAATCGTTATCATAAAAACAACAAACACACAATTAGTTTTATATAAATTTATCACCATAATAACAACAAACACAATTAATTTTATACTAACTAAACTTAAACATTAATAATAACATAGATAATTAATTTTGTAAAATTTTACATTAACTAACTTAGAAATATATACCTCTATACATTAGAAGTGTCAAGGGGGGCTCAGGCCCCTACCTGCTCCTTCTCCATCCGTCCGTTACCTGCTCCTTCTCCATCCGTCCGTTCTTGCGTATATCACTTAATTATGTTTGCACATGTTAAAATTCAAAGATTTTGTAAATAATATGGATTGGTCCTTCATCCTCTAAATTATCATACTCTAATATTGTTTATCTATTAACACCAGCAACTCTTTATAATAACCTCTTCCTTCAAATAAGTTAAATCTCACAAGTTATACTGATTGAAACTTGCGAATATCTGGAAGAAAAAAACCCGATTATTATCCCAAGTATACTCCTTCATTTTATCATAAAATTTTTATACCATCATTAGTTCATTACTTTAATTGTTAAGAGTATAAAAACTAAACCAAAAAACAATAGTCCTAGTTAATTTGAATAACAACCCTCTCTCTTTTAACAATATAGTTTGTATACATGAATATGTACGTTAATGATACCCCACCATCCATTATTCCATTTCCCATTTACATATTTTCCTAAACAAAACACGAGTGTTTTTATCTCTCTTTTCCTCTGCAGCATAGTGCGCGCACACACTCGTTCAACCTCGTCTCCTTGCAAAATGTCCATCAGCAGCGCGCCGGTATCGATTTTCTTTTGCTAATTTCTTTCTTTCTTTAAAGAAGATATTGTGCATTACTTAATTAGAAAGTTGGAATAATTAATAAAAAAAATGTATCTTGATAACATAACGCAAATATCCAGTTCCAGTGGGAAGCTGGAATTGGAAGTGGAGTGAGAAGAAACTCAACATTAATATGTGCTTCGACAAGCGCGGAATCAGTGGAAGAAATGGTGTTTGAGATGGTGAAGGGAAAAGAATTGGGTGCTGATCTAGTAGAGGCTCGGTTGGACTTCTTGAATGACTTCCATCCTACTCAACATCTTCCTTCTCTAATCAATAACCGTCCTTTGCCCATTTTAATCACTTACAGGTATACATATAAATATCCACAATATTTATTTTTAACTCCATCATTAATATAATCTGTGCATGCATGCATGTTTTAGACCGATATGGGAAGGAGGAGAGTATGATGGTGATGAAAGCCAGCGACAAGATGCTCTACGTCTAGCCATTGAATTGGGATCAGAGTTTGTTGATGTTGAGCTAAAGGTAATTTAATTAACTGCCTTACTGTTTTTACCTACCATGCCAAACATAATAAATACAACAATGTTAAATAGCACGATACTATGAAAAGTGTTATCCGTTTTCGTACGGATATTATGCAAAAGAAAATTGTTCATTTATTATCCACCTAATACAAAATTTTAATATATGTTTGTATTATTGAATATAAAATACTAATATCATAATTTTTAGGAGTTTAAATTTATTTCTCTATTTTTTATAAATTAATCCTTCTTCTTTTTTTTTAAATTAATCCTTATGTTCAATAAAATATCCTCTCGCCAAAGTGTTTTTTCTGGTTCCTGCAAAAAGTATTTTTAAGGAAAAAAAATAAATGCCCATGCACTAAAAATAAATAAAAATGAATTGATTTTAAAAACTTTCATTGTTTTAAATATAGAAAATTTTAGATAATAATGTTTGAATAAAGTTATCTTCATATATACTACGCTTTTATATTTTTCTTCTCTTCGTTACCTAATATAAAAAATATCTTTTTAATTTTTGGTCTTTTATTGCATTATTCTTAATTTATAATCAATATAAAGGAAAACATTTATGTTAATTATCATATGTGCATGTTTACTTATTTTATTGTTTTTGAAATAATTTTAAAAATAAAAGGGAAAAAATACAAATGAAAAGAAAAAAAGAAACGAGACTATGAATTGTAGCAGTACAGTGCCACAATAAAGAGTCTTAGAAGTTAGAACATCAAATTTGTAAAGTAAATAGATAGTAGATGTTAGTAACTCTAGCTAATATTATTGCGCATGTTTTTGTTTTTTATATTAATGTGATGCCATTTATTTTTTAATAACAAATAAAATAAAATACTAACAGGCTTAATTTTAATAAACTATTAATATAAAAAAATATGCATTTCAATATCAGTCAATCAAAAATACCCTAAACATAATTTTTAAAATGATTATCGTAAAAAAAAAAGATTACATTAATAATCCATAATTGATACATTTTGTTTGCATTCTAATTAAACTTGAAAGGATTGCAACAAACTCTGGTTTTATTTTGCTAATTACGTAGGTGATTTTTGTATTGAAGGTGGCTGATGAGTTTTACAAATCCATTGGAGGGAAGAAGGCTGAGAGTGTGAAGATCATTGTGTCTTCACACAACTTGGAAAGTACTCCATCCGTGGAGGAAATAGGCAACCTTGCTGCAAGAATTCAGGCTACCGGGGCAGATGTGGTCAAGATTGCTACAACCGCCTTAGACATCACAGATTGTGCACGTCTTTTCCAAGTCCTAGTGCACTCTCAGGTAATTCATTTATTAATTAGCAAGAATCAACACCAGAGTGTTGCTAATTCATGCGTTTTTATCTTACATTAACATCAAATGCATATTTGACAAGCTTAAGTTATAGGTCCCAATGATTGGAATTGCAATGGGTGAGAAGGGATTTATATCACGGGTACTCTGCGCAAAATTTGGAGGATTTCTCACGTTTGGTTCAATTGAGGCCGGAGCTATATCAGCTCCAGGTCAAACAACTATCAAAGAATTGTTGGATTTGTACAATTTTAGGCAGATTGGGGTTGGCACCAAAGTGCATGGTGTTATAGGAAATCCTATTGGTCATAGCAAAAGTCCTCATCTTTATAATCCAGCTTTCAAGTCAGTGGGATTTGATGGAATTTACTTGCCTTTGTTGATCGATAATGTCTCAGATTTTCTCAACACTTACTCGTCTCCTGATTTCGTTGGATACAGGTATGATAATATCCTCCTAGAATCTTCCATTCTGTAACTTATAGTTGAATTAAAGGAACTCCAGATTATCTATTTTTTTCTTGCAATGTTGACTCGTGTGAGTATTCTTAATAGACTTTAGGGACATAATTTTATGGGCTTTTGTATCAGATTGGGGTAATTTTTTTAAAATAATTATCAAGTGTAGTTTTTGAATTAATTACGGAAATGGATAAATTGTGTTTTGAAAAAAATTAAAAAATTATCCCAATCTAGTACAAAAGCGTAATTTTATGATCTATAGTTTATTTATGGAGTCCTGCAGTTACAAAAATTCGGCAGGACAACATTTTTTTTGTGTGTGTGAAAAGGGCCAAGTAATGATTCTGTCAAAATTATGGTTTCAATCTCACGATTGCTTAGAGTAATTCTTGGTTATTTAACAAAAACAGCTACACGATTCCTCACAAGCAGAATGGACTTAGATGTTGCGATGAGGTCGATCCTATTGCCAAGGTATTTAGCCTTAAAACCTCTTTCCCATCTTTTCTATTATTTGAACTTAATATAGCTTCCTAATAAAATCATTTTAGTAGGCAATAGGAGCTATTAGTTGCATGATTAAGAGACCAAATGATGGAAGGCTAATAGGCTATAATTTTGATTATCTTGGTGCCATTGCAGCTATTGAGGAACGACTACATCTACAAGGTTTCTGTGTTTCTGTATTTTCTTTGTGGATATTGAGGAATAAGGACTATACGAGGTTTTGGATTTATTCATAGGCTTTTCTTACAACTGTTTGCAGATTCAAACGGAAGATCCATATCTGGTTGTTCACCTTTGTATGGCAAACTGTTTGTGGTTATGGGAGCTGGAGGGGCTGGAAAGGCACTAGCTTATGGTGGAAAAGAAAAGGGTGCAAGAGTAGTTGTTGCCAATCGTACATATGGTGAGAAAAATGTTGTTGGTTTAGTTTGGTTACTATTCCTGAGGATGCAGAGCATGATCTGTTTTGTTTCTTTTCTTTCGACTATTAATTTATCAGCCAAAGCCAAAGAACTTGCCACTAAAGTGGGAGGAGAGGCCATTACTCTATCTGAATTAGAGAGCTTCCACCCGGAACAAGGGATGATTCTTGCAAATACTACATCTGTTGGAATGAAACCAAAAATTGACCTGACACCCATACCAAAGGTTTGGTGTTAGTGATGCATATTCTGGTATTAACAAAAGATCTATAAATAATAATGTATATGCATTTGCGTAACAAATAGTTTCTGCTTAGTTTGCACTAAAACATTATAGATGTCACGCCACATGTTGTTTCTGTTTTAACAGGAAGCCCTGAAACACTACTCCTTGGTATTTGATGCCATCTACACACCCAAATTGACAAGACTCCTTCGAGAAGCACAAGAAACTGGAGCTGCCATCGTCTATGGTACAGAAATGTTCATCAACCAAGCATTCATGCAGTTTGAAATGTTCACAAAGTTGCCAGGTTAGACAAAAAGAAAAATAGCATCGTAATTTTCTTTTTTTTTTTATCGTCTCCACTTTCTACATTAATTCACTTCACAATATCTGTCACAGCACCAAAGCAACACATGAGGGATGTGCTGGCAAGAAATACGTGAGAATAAGATACTTCAACTTATTTGAGGTATCAACCAAGTTGACTTTTGTGAGTGTTCACGATTTTATTCGATGTCTCCGTAGATTAAAGAAGAAAAGGATTTATAATCTGTAATCAACCTTAATTCCCATCGAATGTGGGACTCTTGGTTAGAGTAATTTAAGCAATCTGCTTGGTTCCCCTCAAATTTATTTCAGAGGTCAAAGGCATGTGTGTGTGTGTGTGTTTCTTTTTTTTTTAGATATATATATATATATATATATATATATATATATATATATATATATATATATATATATATATATATAAATACATGCATAGAGATAACTACAGTATTCAGTACCTGTGATTGTGATTGTGATTCTGATCGTTCAATCTATGTTTGGTGGTCTGCTAGGTAGGTAATCGGGTGGTATGACAAAATCGGAAAATGATGGTATACACCGTATATTATTTGACACTTAAAAGATCATGTGATGGGAGAAAAAGAAATTAATATATGGTAGGTGATATAATATATAGAAAAGAGAGATAAAGAGAAATGGTGCATATTAATGAAATGCTTATTCATATATTATTACTGAACAAAAATATATAAAAAATAAGAATGTCAAACTCAAAAATCATACAGTGGATCGGAGTTAATATATTTTTTTCTTACCACTAAAGGGTGTAAAATAGGTATAAGTTTTGAACTTGACTTCTTTATATATATCTATATATGATAAAAATAAGGAGGTTTTGAATTTATTACCCGTATAAATTAATAAAATCTCTCTCTACTAATTGAATTTTAATTCCTAAATATTTAAGCTAGATTGTTATTCATGACTTTATGGATAAGGATTTTCAATTCATTTAGATTTTTTTTTCCTTAACAATGAGATATTAGTTTTCTTACTGAATTATTTTTTATTATATTACACGTAAGTATATTTACTATCGATCCCGATAAAAAAACATTATTGAATTATTATTAGTAGTAGTAGTATATTTACTATTGACTAGTTTAACTATGATTTAATTACGACTAGATGAAGGAATTATGAACTGGTATTTTACTGTTTTAATAATTAGTCAACTTAATAAAATAATTTTAATTGAATACAAAATAAGCATATTAAAAATGCTTCTATTGTGGGCTTATGTGTACAAAGAAAAGTTTAAGAAGAGCACCAAACCAAATTCTTGCAATCATAATACCATTTGTAAAATCACGTCCATTTCATTATTATTGTTTAAGTTTATTTGAAAAACATGAAATTTTTTTAAAAAATAGCTTACTCATATCTTGATTATTCTTTCCTTTAATAAGTTTCTCGTTGATTTTTTTAAAATAATTGAGTATTTAGCAAATATTTATGCTCTAAAAATAAAGTAAAAAAAAAATAGTTATGATTTCGTATTGACAAAAATTACTTAAGACTAAGAGAAGACATTGAACATGGAGAAATTTTGTTTGAGAACGTTAACAGTTCTTTATTTAAAGTTAGAATTAATGTGAAAACTCAATATTTTTAATAATCAATTATATATATAAGTTTAGGTCTGTAATTATACATATATATAAAAGTTAGAACTTGACTCATTTAAATAACAACAGTGTTTGTACATAAATTTGAGGATATTTATTTAATTAAAAACTGGTTGTGTATTTAATAAATTAAAAATAACAATTCATAGATATTTGGGCTTATCTACACCATTTATCTTTACAACAAAAAATAGAAAGAAAATGGTATGCAGAATAAAATATGTTTTATGGGCTTTGGCACACATCTCACGAAAAAGCCATGTTCCCTCCGACTGAGTAAAACTTCCCTCTCGTTTTGAAAATTTTGTTTGCTTTGTGGCGCCCTCTTTTTATCTCTCTCTTGCACGCGCGCGTAATGCTTTATTGCGTCTTCGATTTCATCGCAAGTAACTTCCATTCTCTTCCTTTTCGTTTCATCTTTGGGTTTTACATTCCCGATTCCTCTCTCACTATTGACTTCATATCTGTTTACTCATTACAGAACGAATAACGTAGGGTTCGAGAACGTAGCATTCTTACGTCCAGATGTGAAAATCAATCCCAGCCTTCCTCGATTTCGATTCATGTTTAGTATTCCAAAAAACCAGGTACCTTTTCTTAATTGTCCAATTCTGAATTTACAGTTCGTGTGCGCATGATTGATGATTCATACACATACTTTGTTTTGTTTGAGTACTATGCAAAATGTTGGTAGTTAGTTTTAATTCCATTGTATTAGGTTAGTTTGTGTCAATCAGGTGGAAATTGTTGTGCTTCTTCTGGATTGTGAATAGGTTAGAAAGAAATACACAAGTTGCACTTCGGAGGGCTTAGTGTGAGATTTGGGAGAACCTGGGTGGTTGGATTTTGATCTCAATTCTCCCATGGAATGCAACAAGGACGAGGCTTTGAGGGCTAGGCAAATTGCTGAAGCCAGAATGCAAAGAGGTGAATTTGCGGAGGCACTCAGGTTTGCTACCAAGGCCAAAAGACTGTATGCCGACGTTGAAAACATTGCCCAGATTATTACGGTTTGTGAGGTTCACATCGCTGCTCAGAAAAAACTCTCTGGCTGTGACATGGACTGGTATGCAATTCTTCAGATTGAAAGGCTGGCTGATGAAGCAACCGTAAAGAAACAGTACAGGAGGCTTGCACTGCTACTTCATCCTGATAAGAACAAGTTTGCTGGTGCAGAAGCTGCTTTCAAGTTGATTGGGCAAGCCAATGGGCTCTTGTGTGACCAAGCAAAACGTTCTTTGTTTGACAAGAAGTTTGGAGCCTCCGTGAAAGGTGCTGCGCCTAAGCCTAAGACCTCGCACAATTATTCAAATGGGAATGTGTTTGCCGCTAAACATAATGCAAATGCAACAAAGACTCAGAAGAGTTCTGATTCGCACCATTTCTCACATGGGAATGTGTTTGCTGCAAAATGTGGCGCAAACGCAACAAATTATCAGAATTCTTATCCGAACTCCACTGGTTTCAGCAACCAAGGTGCACAGATGACATTCTGGACATCTTGCCAACATTGTGATGCTAAGTACCAGTACCCGATCCGATTTGTAAATGCAAACTTACTGTGTCAACAGTGTAAGAAGCCATTTAAAGCTCTTGCTAATGGTTTTGGAATCATGGGTGCGGCAACAGTGCTTACTTCAGTAAATATTCCGAAGGAGGCTCCAATGCATGGTCCCCCAAAACCAGCCTCAGAAAATACTGGTCGAAAACCCCTTGGTAGAGAACAAGCTGGTACGTTTGTGCGGTCAAATCCTACATCTATGAAAAAATGTGCTGCTGGAGTCGGTAGACGTTGTGGAGGTGAAAAGAGTAAAGATGGCAACATTCCTGCATCCAGTGATATGGAGCCACAGACCTCTCAAAATTTTGGAAGTAAAAGAGTAAGGCAGTCAGCACCAGATTCAGGAGAAAGTTTCAAAGCCAGAAATGGTGATGATACCAAAGCTGCCAATATTCGAGAAAATGCTGTTGATTCTTCAAATACAAGGAGATCTTCCAGGAAAAAGCAGCATGTTTCATATATTGAAACCTCTGAAGATGACGATTTTGAGATTCCTTCCAAAAAGCCACGACAAAGTGGACCACTTAATGCTGATGAAGCTGAGGAACAAAACGTGCCTGCAAGTGGTGAGTCGTCTGATAATAATATTCCAGCTACTCCCGGTGCGACTGATCAGAACAAAGAGAAGGTATCCGAGTCAGATATTGGTCTTGGAACGTCAAAGGAGGATAAGCGCTCCCCAAAAAATTCAAAGGTTCCTTCTCGTCCACGGATATTTCATTGTCCTGTTTCTGATACAGATTTCAATGATTTTGAGAAGGATAAGGAGGAGGATTGTTTTGCTGTTAATCAGTTGTGGGCAGTTTATGATAGCACTGATGCGATGCCAAGATTTTATGGTCTTGTCAAGAAAGTGGCCTCCCCTTTCCAGTTGAAGATTACTTGGTTGGAACCTGACCCAGATGACAAAGGTGAAATTGATTGGAATGATGCAGAATTGCCTATTGCTTGCGGTAAGTTTAGACTTGGTGGTTCTCAGCAAACTACAGATCGCACCATGTTCTCTCATCAGGTGCGGTGCATAAAAGAAACCGGCAGAGGTTCTTATCTGGTATGTCCTAATAAGGGAGAAACATGGGCAATTTTCAGAGATTGGGATATCAACTGGAGTTCGAATCCAAAAAATCATCTGAAGTATGACTTCGAATATGTGGAAATCCTATCAGATTTTTCTGAGAATGTTGGCATCGCAGTTGCTTATATGGGCAAAGTGAAAGGATTTGTTAGCCTTTTTCAGAGAACGGAGAAGAATGGAGTAAACATATTTTATATCGAACCTAATGAACTATACAGGTTCTCACATCGAATTCCTTCTTATAAGATGACCGGTTATGAAAGGGAGGGTGTTCCAAGAGGATCATTTGAATTTGATCCAGCGGCCCTGCCGACTCATCTCTTTGAAGTTGGTGATTCTGGTAATGTAAAGATGTGAATGGAGGGAAAACACCAGAGACATGAAGAAATTGAAGGACAGCTGGTTTCCTCATGTTGTGTTTTGATTTAACCTAGAAACTAGAAATGTTTTCCCCTGTATATCTTTTTTTTCCAACGAGCCTTTCAGATTTTGTCTAGGATTGTTGGCATGAGTGACTACCTCGTTGCCCAAATTCATATATGTTCCCTGGGGTATCTTTGGCCCAAGGAATCAAATCAACTTCTAGATATTGACTAAAAGGGTTTTACTTGATGATGGTTCTTATAATTTTTAAGTTATAACTCACTCTCAATCCAAGCTAAATCTTCGTCTAATCGTCTTTGCAGCATGGCTTTTTTTAACCCCCAAAAAGGTATGACATTTTTTTTAGTTTTTGGAAAATAATTTCAAACATTTTGCTGAATAAATTTGACTATTAAATGTTTTTTTGTTATGGATTTTTATTTTTACAGCATGTTCTCGAAACTTGGACTTTGAATAAAAGTGAAATATACCTAAAGAATAAGATAAAGTTTAAATTCAATTTTTCACTAGTGTTTGTTTATAAGATTGAACTCGATCGTTTTCTTGATAGACAGGGTGTATCAACTGCACTTCCATGTATTATTATTGACTAAAAGGATGCTTCATCCAAGCTTTGATGGTCTTTGCAACATGGCTTTCTTTGGTCCTTCAGTTTTTAAGAAAGGTTCTCTGGAGATGTCGAATAAATTCAACAATTAAACAATAACAATTAATAGTCAGTTGGCTTCAAAAATAATAGTGCAAATAGCATGTATGTTTTAGAACATCGAGATCATGTTTTAAAAACTGTTTTAAAACTGTGATGTAACTAAACTCTACAAAATAAAAAATAAAATTAGTAAGAAAATATAGTTCTTTAGTCTTTTTGTAGTCAAACAGGGAATAAGATTTTTGTAATTTAGGATAATTTTTTACTACCATTGATTTTTTATTTTATATTTTAAAATATCATTTTCTAGGAGATTAAAACTGTTTGAATCAAATTAATAAAAAAAATTAAAGTAGTTTTTGAAAGCGGTTAATGGATTTTGAACTTTTTTACCAACTTGATTTTCACAGTTTTTAATAGCTAGAAAATTATATGTTAAAATAAAAAATTAAATTCTAATGGTAAAAAATTACCATAAATTACAAATCTTTTATTCCCTATTTGACTTTCACTGTATAAAAGGATTAAAATGAATATTTTATAAATTCTAGAGAGAAAAAAACAACTTTAAATTAGAGGTCTAAAAATAATGATATAAATGTAAAGAATTACAAACATATTTAAGCTTTTTACCTATTATCATGGCAAAACATATGGAGGTCATTTGTCCACATTGAAGTCTCGCGGGGAGACTTGAATGTGATGGTAACTGCAACAAATAAAAAAGTACACTAATAAGACCTCATTTAAAAGAAATTATTTATAATTTATAATGACAAAATATTCATATAAATATTTGAAAAAAGAATTATACAAAATTACTTATAATATGTCTATATGTTATTTTTAACGTATTTCAATTAACTCTTCAAAATAACATATAAAAATAATTTTGACTCTATTCTACAAATAGAATAACTCAATCTCTCTTCGACTATAAACAAAAAAAAAGTTATACATAAAATGTTTACATAAGTACTTCTCAAATAAGACCCTAAATTGTTTACTGATTATAAGATCAAAGGACGTGCAATGCTTGATCAGTTGACTGACTTTGACAGGTGTCATGGACACCGAAGCAGGTTCATCTTGAAATATCCTCTAAACTAATGTCAATGATGTCTATGCCGATCTTTCTCCCTTGACGAGTAAGAAACCCGATCTGCAAAAACGATAGGTGTTAGGAAAAGGAAGATGGAATGCTAAAAGGATATCAAATGCCAAACCCATTTTAACACAGATTCATACCATGCGACGAATGGCGTTTTGACTTCTCTGAATGTCCTGCATCCAGTACAAAAACTTAATAATTTAGCTCCCCCCCAAAAAAACAAAAGAAACAAACACCACACACACACAAGAAATCTATAGACACCTGAATCCTTTGCTCTCTCCCTAGAACGGTGACCACGATCCTTGAGTTTGTCCCTCTCAGCTTCCTCTCGTTCACGTTCTTTGTCAGAATCCCTTCCTCGATCTCTATCTCTGGATTTTGTTCTGTCCCTGTCCCTATCTCTGTCTCTTTCCCTACCCCTATCTCGTTCTCTATCCCTGTCCCGATCCCGGTTCCTGCGTGTCTCCCCAATATGGTCAGCCTTGGACTTCAGTATGGGTTCGTCTCTTGCCTCTCCTTCTGTACTCATGCCTTTGGATTCATCATCAGACCTTTTAGAATCTTTCAGCTTATCAATGGCTACATTTACCATTGCACCCTTGCCACCATTGGATTCAGTATTAGCTTCTCCTTGAGCTCCCTTTGGCACTGAGTTGTCAGTATCAGCTGGGGAACTATTTTGTGGAACATCCTACAAATTGGCAGTGATTTAAAATGTTTGATCAAACCTTATAGTTGATTGCCAATAATACAGGTTTACAAATGCCAACATTTATCTTATAACATCCAACCGATGCTGATTTGCACCACCACTAAGACAAATTACAATAAATATGGATAAAGTGGGCATCACCTTTGGTGTTGATTGAGACTTTGTTTCTGATGATTTGTTGGAAAATGTAAAGTCTCCATCCTTGCAGACTGGTATATATTGTGCCTTTGGAAGGCTATAAAGGTGAGCCAGAACCCTGCCTACTTCATCAATCCCAGACTTCTCCCCATCAAATGCCTTCCACCACGGTGGATTCTCAGGAAGGGGTACTTGGAACCTGCGAGCAGCAGCATATACAACTCCACAAGCCACAACCTCACTCTTAAATCGAACACACAATGTAGTTCTCAAACTGCATGAAAAAAGAGAGTTCAGGAAGCATAAAGCCATGAATCAGAAAGCATCAGGTGAATACAAAACCACAGCCAAAAATACCAGTGCATTGCAGTTGGGCAAGTGAATACTGAATAGTAAACAAATTCTTTACTGCACTACAAATTATGCTAGGATCCAATGTTTGTCATACAAGATTATAAGAAGCATCAAGTGTTTGCTAATAATTACGAGATCAACAGTTCCAACAGCTTAATAAGGTATGATACCCTTCAAAACATCTGTGCTCATTTGATAACAACTACAAGCTGAATGGCTTCAACAGTTTAACAAGAATCTCAAAATTTTATACCATATTGCAACCGCACTTTAGGCCAAATCCTCTGGTATATACTGTGGTACTGTACAATATTCTTAAAACTTCTTTTCATTTTTATAATAACTATTGTTTTCATTTTAACAAGGTAAACTTAAATACTTGAAGGCTGAAATTACATTATCAGGTTGGGGGGAAAAAGAACTGCTGGACAATTTCGTGAAGGTTTTGTTTTTTACTTGATGAAATGAATTACCAGGATAGACTTGTCTCTTTAAACTGTATATTGCATCCAAGTACAATCACCTAGATAAAACATCCAAACTGGAATCACAGACAAGGACTACTATAGAAGCAAACTTTCCAAAGTATAATGGAACAGAAGATACGGTCTAATTCAGGATTCTTGTGGAATGGAATAAATCATGGCGTACAGTATGAACATGCACAAAAATACACAAGCTGCATAAAAAAGAAATAATATCTGCAACTATGCACCTATCATTAGCCAGATTCCAAGCTTCCTGTCTCAATTCTGGAGGTGTTTCGAGGGTAGCAAGGTAATTTGATATGAACTTATGAGGATGTTCAACATGACAAATGAATCCCATTTCTTTCAAAATATGTCTTTCTGTTCTGCTCAACTCCATTTTCAAATCAACATATTTCTATTCATGAACAAAGAAAATAGAAAACATTAAAATAACTTAGATTTGAAATAAGAGTCATAGCATGGAACCACTTCAAGTATATGCATTTAATGCTCAAATCACGTTATACTATCACAAAAAACGTGGAAGCTACTTGTAGTTGCTTCCACTTTTACGAAAGTCTGAACTTGAGATGCGGCACCAAACATGAAAATAGTATGTCTGGGTACTATAGGCAAAGAAAGGTGAGAATGAGAAGCTTCTGACCTTGGAATACAAGTCTAAATGCTCCATGGGAAAACTCTCCCTCCTGCATTCCATCCTGTGAAAAACAATAATTACTTGTCTGGCTTTTCTAGGGTTTTCCTCCAGTTTTGAAGCCAACCATACACAGCTGGCAGCAACTTTCTGCAAAGAGATGCTGTGAGCATAGTAATTCACGAAACGCAAAGAGAGAAAGAAGAGAAAATAATATATCACAAGATAATAATGACCTTGACATTGAACCGTGCAAATGACTTCTTACAATAGAAACGATGAAATAGAACCTGCCCAGTAGCCATGACTGCTTGTGGCCTGTCACATAATTAAGGTAACAATTTGGACCAAACATGGTAATTTAAAATGAAAATGAACACAAACAGAAGGATACAATCTGAGCAAAATGCCACTTTCTTGGATGAGATCACAACCATAGATTCTAAGGGTGGTCTCAGTGGCTTCATCTATGCCATCTTTTCTAGAAGGTGAGTTTGCTAGCTGCTCATCTGTGAGGTAGAACGTGTCAATTGCTGTGTAGATCATCCCTTTATCCTTTACCCTAACATAAGAGGGCACAGTTTTGGTCATGAAATTTCAAAACTCTGTTGCCAAAACTTAAAAGTGAATCAAGATATTATAACAGGATGGGAGCATTACACTATTACAGTAATGTTTTTAAAACTGGACTGGTTGTTAGACGAGTGCCCAGTTCACCATGGCCAATCGGTGATAAAAACTAGTATATACTTTTAAACCAGTAACATGCAAAATTAGATAAAAATACGAACTACGCATAAAAACAAGTCCAAAACTAACACAATATTCTGAACTTGTACCACATCATCATCTCCCTCAATATATTCAATATTCTGAACTAACTCGTTGTGATGGATTCATAATTGAAATGTTAATTTTGGACTGCAAGTCCAATTCTGTTTAACTAATGGAGAAAACTCATTGGTAATGGCATCCCATGGTAACTAAAAGCTCAGATCAGGGGTCGAAAAGAAATTAAAATGCACTTGTATACAAAAAAAAAAAAAAAACAATAGGATTATGATTTAAAACATGGTCACAGATTCAGAATTCAGAACTCTAGCAACAAAAAAAAATAACAATTAACAAAAGAGCATTGCTATATGTTACGAAAGTTTTCCGCATGAGCCGTGCACGAAATCACGTGTTTAAATGTTATTGGTTGAAATATAATTTAATTTAAAAAAAAAACAAGTTTTTTGCGGAAATCAAAAGGTTGCAGTTGTATACATGTTCGTGTGTCGACGAATTCGTAATGATAAGCGTTTCCCTTAACAAAAATCTAAAAAGAAAGAGGAATAAAGCAGAGAAAATCAGAAAACACGACATTTAAAGAATAAAACAAAAAAACAAAGAAAGTGGTATTCCCCGGAGACGGCAATTGCCGGAGTTGGAAGGTTATCGTCGTGGGTCCTTTTTAGGGTTTAATTGAATCGGGGCAATTACCTTGGAATCAAACTAAAAGGGTGTTTAGACTGACCTTCGAGAAAGAAGATTCGGGCAAATACCTTGAAATCAAACAGGGAGGAGCAGCATAACAGAGCAACACAAACCGAATAAACCAACGTAAAAGCGGTTCGAAGGGATTCACGAAAATTGAAAGGTTTTTCGCTAGTTTTTTGTTTTATTTAATTACTGCGCTAGCTCCCCAAAAAATGGCCAAGCCTGGCCCAATTCTAATTGAACTGTTGGGCTAAAACAACCTGATTTTTGTCTTTTATTATTTACACCTCCCAATCTAACATCCCGATTTTGGTACCTTGAAAAGTTTTTAGTAAAAATAATTAATATTTGAATGATAGTTAACATTATAACATTTTAAGTAGTGAAATAATTTGTGATTAACGTACAGTACTTATAATTAAATATTGAGACTAACGTACAGTACTTATAATTAAATATTGAGACTAACTTGCAGGTACTCAACAATTCCGACTTCATATTCTTTAATATACTCTTGATTCATTATTGCAAAATTATTTGTTTTTTTATTTGTTTAAAATGTTCTTAAGTTGAGTTTTACTTCGCTTGAATATGATATGACCTTTTTGGTCAAGTCATTTGTTTTAAATTTGGACTTGACCTGGTCATGGCATAATGAGTTTTTTTTTTTTAATTTGGGCTTGCCTGGTCTTAACTTTGCTAATGATTGGATTCATAATAAGGTTAACATGATATTCAGAGCGAAAAAAAAAAGAAAGATACATACAAATTTAAACATGATAAGTAGGCAAGTGGAATAAAACTAAAGTCGTGTAAATTTACTTCCTTAACTGCTCGCTCTAAAATAAATGTATCAATGTAAATAAATAAATAACTCAGTAGTTTTAAACTCTAAAACAAATTCTTCATTTTGAAAGACGCAAATCTAAAACATACTTCATACTATCATGAAAAATAGAATAAATTTATTGAAAACGATTGGTTTTAAAAGATAAAGTGGAGGCAGAAAAATCCAAACCAAGGGAAAAAAAAAGGATTGAAAGGGGGCCTAATAAATGTGTTCTGAAGTAAATAATTAGTTGGGGGTGGAATCTTGATTAGTGGTACACCATTTGGCAGTTGACACTTGACAGAATTATTATGATGCAAAAATTGTGGACGTAAAATGGGGATGTCTGTCTTCACGTGCCACGTCACGTTCCAGTATATGGAAGAAAATGATTCTCCCCTGGGCCCCACGCAATAGTTCATGCAAGTTGTCAAACTTTAAACAAACTCGTGAGGTTTCATATAATCGAAAAATCAATTCTTATACTTGTACTTTATATAAAAATAACAATAAAATATTTATAAATAAAATACTAATTAAATATTTTAATAATTAATAAAATAAAATAATAAATTTATAAAATATTTAAATAATTAAGTTTAATAATAATATATAATATTTATAAAAATTATAATAATAATACATCATTTTTATTTAGAATTTAATGTTATTAATAATAAATAAGATTTTAATATTATTAAAGGTAAAAATTTTACACTTTTGATACTATTAACTTGTTAACTCCTTATCAAATCTGCTTTACTTGAATTTATCAAATTTATTCATAGTCTAATAGAAAAGAATTTCAACTCTCGTTTCACGAGAATTAGGAAGTTATTTCCAGAGTTTGATGTTGGTGAGTTCCTGTATCCCTGTGCCACTTTTTAGCATTTTCTACAGTGCGCACGGCTTCTTATCCTTCACCATCCCATTCCTCTTCTCTTTCCCTGCCACTGAACCCAAACAAACCAGCGCTGTCGTTGGATCTCACACAACCCGATTCTCGTGCTTTTATGGATTTGCGTCGCCAAGAGAGTTTGTGATTTTCAGCTTGCGAAGCGCCTTGCGGATCTGTGATCGGAATACAGGATCGTTTCAATGGCTGGGAGTAACGAGCTTAACCCCAACGATTCTAAGGTAAACGCACTCTTTGCATCTTGCTTTTCGATTGAAATATGTTTTCTGATGGAACTTTCAATTCTTGAACCGTACGACGTTTCGTGATTGCAATCTTTCCTCTTTCAGTTCCGATTGATTCTCTTTTTTCTTCTGTTCTGTTTTTTTTTTATTTATTTAAATGACTTTTTGTGTGATTTTTTTTTTTGTGGTTTTTTTAAATATCTTTTAGGTGTTGCACTGAAATGAAACGTGAATCACTCTTGTATTGATGATTCTTCGTCATTGTTTTGGGATTTGAGTTTGAATATGTTTTGATTTCTTTGAAGAGTTGGTTGAGCTTTGTTCTGTAGGCGCATTAGTTTACAGTTTTGGTTGGATCAATTCCTGGTTCTACCTAACACAGTTTCACTGTTTAGGGTTTGTTACTTAATGAGCGGATTTTGGCAGTTTGATTCATCAGTTTCCCCAAAATTATGGGGTTTATTTGGATTTATTCTCGGTTTCTGATTATCCTCAGTTTGATTTATTTTTTCTCATTATCCTCTAATTTTTTAAAAAATAATTAAAAATGATATAAAATTTAATGTAGATGGTGGTTCCGCTGAATATGTGGGTTCTGATCTCAAATTTCAAGTTGGCATACAATCTTCTCCGTCGCCCTGATGGTACTTTCAACCGGGACTTAGCAGAGTTCCTTGATCGGAAAGTTCCAGCCAATGCGAACCCTGTGGACGGAGTGTTCTCATTTGATGTCATTGTTGACCGTGAAACCAATCTTCTGACTCGAATCTATCGTCTTGCTGAGGGAGAAGAACGTTCCGTGAACATTCTTGACCTTGAGAAGCCCGTGAACTCTGAGGTTGTTCCTGTCATCATATTCTTCCATGGTGGAAGTTTTGCGCATTCTTCAGCCAATAGTGCTATATATGACACACTGTGTCGTCGCCTGGTGGGTATCTGTAAGGCTGTTGTGGTGTCTGTGAACTATAGGCGTGCACCTGAGAATAGGTATCCCTGTGCATATGATGATGGGTGGACAGCTCTTAAGTGGGTTAGTTCTGCATCTTGGCTTCAGAGTAGGAAGGATAAGAAAGTTCATATCTACATGGCTGGGGATAGCTCGGGTGGGAACATTGTGCACCATGTTGCCCTCAAAGCCATGGAGTCGGGAATTGAAGTGTTTGGGAATATACTGCTCAACCCATTGTTTGGCGGGCAAGAAAGAACAGAGTCCGAGAAGCGTTTAGATGGGAGGTATTTTGTTGGAGTTAAGGATCGAGACTGGTATTGGAGGGCTTTTCTTCCTGAAGGGGAAGATAGAGACCACCATGCATGCAACCCGTTTGGCCCCAAGGGCAAAAGCCTTGAAGGGATAACCTTTCCCAAGAGCCTTGTGGTGGTTGCTGGTTTAGACCTTGTTCAGGACTGGCAGTTGGGTTATGCAAAAGGGCTTGAGAAGGCTGGCCAAGAAGTGAAATTGCTATTCCTGGAGCAAGCAACCGTTGGGTTTTATTTGCTGCCAAACAATGAGCACTTCTCTCCTGTTATGGATGAGATAAAATATTTTGTCGGCTCTGACTGTTGATAGGCTTAACTTTTGCTATAATACACGACAAGTGGGCGTTAGAAGATTGTGTAGGAAATAGGTATGTTACTACTTAACCTTTTTTTTTTGTTTGCTTTTTGGGTTCTTTACTGTAGGACTTTGCTCCCGCTATTAGGTACTTACATGCTACTAAATGTGTCGTGAGATTTGGTGTAATCAGCATATAGCTGTGTGATGTTTTTCCTGAGCACATAATGAGGAAATTGGGTGCTGCGGATAGGTGAAAGCTTTTTAGGACAAAGGGAGCTCAGGTCATGTTTATGGGAACCACCAAAGTTGTGATTACCCACTCTGACTTCTAGCCAAAAAGGAGAGGAAGGCCTTATTCTATTTCTGGGCGTGACCTTGATGCCAATCAGGTGGGGCTTGTCGTTGTCTGGCTAGTGTTATATATATATATATATATATAACTAATTTTGGAACTAGGATAGGAAAATATCAATGATATGTTGGTGCTGTTAGGTTATATACGTCTGTGCTATCTTCATATGAGTGTTTTAAGACTGTTCACTCTTTCTCTATATAGCTAATTTTACATTCCCATGTCTTGGGTTGGGTTTGTCCTTGTTTGACGATGGAGACTCCTTGCAAATGTAAATGGATGTCTTTTCCGCAGCAATGCTTAGGGTTTGTATTATGTTTGCTTCTGTATATATAGATATTTTGCAGCTTTTTCTTATGCATTATTATGGGTTAAATTTCTGCTTCAATGTGCATTGGTCTGTGAATTTTCGTTCATTAATCATAGTCTAATAATGTCCGTTTCTTATCGTTTACAGCATGTTTGGACGAGATTAATCTTAAAAAGAATTATCTATTAAAACTTTTCTCAGAAAATTATAATGAAATCAAAGAATTATTTTAAAAATAAACTGAATTTCCTTCACGAGTAATTTTGAAGTATTGATGGCAGAAGATACTATAATTGTCTCTTTTGGAAAAGTATAGGCCCACAGAAACGTGTTAGCACTCCAGCTTCTCTTTTCTTTACGAGTACCCCACAGGCCCGGGGGTTTTTCACGTTTGCATCCGTGTCTTTATTTTGTAGAGAGCAGCCAGCATATGTCGCCCAAGAGGCACTCGTGCAGTCTTAGATGTAAATTGAATCTAAATACAAAAGATAGGTGAATAAAAAAATCACGTTGAAGACGAGAATGTTAAATAAATTTGGATATAAATCTTTATCTTTTGAAATTTATGAGATAATTGTGGATACAAATATGTTGCTTTGTATATAATGTTATTCAATTTAATATATAAAACTTAAATTTAATATTAAATGAATCATTATACACATATAATTGGATTATTCTGAATAAGTTGCACAAATCACTATATAATATATATTATGCAACAAACCAATATAAATATATTATTAATATATCTTTAAGAGGGTAACTGTGTATTATCATTTACCCAAAAAAAAAGTGTAAGTACCATATTCTCAAGTTTATAAATAGATATTAAAAAATTGTTATGTTAGATTAAAATTTAGTTAAATTATTCTATTTGTTATAAGCACTGAGTAGACATTATGTTTAACTTATTATGTTGGATTTAAATTTAGTTAAATATTTTGTTTGCTTCTGTAATTAAAATATAAAATAATGTTTTTAGTTAATTACATTTGTCACCAATGTAAGTTTGAGTTTATTGACGTGTATTTTTTTAAACCGACACTAGTTACCTTGTGCATGTGCACCTACGCTAACTGTAGGCAATTTTTTTTTAAATGGTCACTCTGTTTTCAGATCATGATAATCAGTTTAATATTTTTCTAAAATAAAATTAAATAATTATTATTTTTCATACAAATGAATTTTTTGTTTAAATTTCTTGTAATATTAGCACTTAAGCATGTTTGTCAGCTTAAGTGTTACTTGATGATTTTAAACATTACATTAGACAATATTTCTACATAATCTGATTGAATACCCATGTTATCTACACACTAGTACACCATTGCCTTAGTTATTTCATATTATCGACCAGTTTGTTTAAATTAAAACAAAACAATTTTAAAAGTAAACAAAAAAAAAACGATTTGAGTAAAAAAGATTTATGTTTTTTAAAAAATAAATTAAATATTTTTTTGAAAAAGAAATAGTTTAAACAAACATATAAGAAAAACTGTTTATCTAAACAAATATAAACAAACAGACGCTACATCGCATAAATTCTTAAGTTATCTTTAAAATTATATATTATAATTTAATTTAGAGATTTTTTAAAAAAATTATTAGTCTTTGATTTAACAAAATTCCTTCAATTTAATATTCCTTCATTTTATTTTTTATTGTTGTTTTTCACCCAAAAAGCACCAAGGTAAATATAATAAAATGAAGTAATATCAACATGATTTAAAAATTTCAGGAATTAAAATCTCTCAACCGAGAATCCAAGTTTCAGTTCAGTATATAAAATCAGAGACCTATAGTTCATAGAAACAATGGATTTGGCACTCGAAACTTCTTTTACCTATATTCTTTTTCACAGAAATATTTTCAGGAAGGAGAGCACACCACACATATATGATTATTTTATAAAAATTTTAATAAAAGCAAGAAGAAACTGTTGAATTAATAGTGATAATATTTCAGGGGGTACTACAAAGCAAACGAAAATGTTTTCCTTTTGATCTTCTTTTCATTATGCGGGGGTCACTGGATGCATAAATGCGAGTAGCAAGTAATAAAGATATGTGGAAAAAAAAACGTGAGATGATAATCTTCCATAACATTATGCGAAAATTAGCAACTCCAATTATCACTCGAAGGTTGAATGGAAAGGCAAGAAAAAGTTTTAATCACGACAACCATAGAGAACATCTAATAAAGAATGTTATTTCGGCAAAAATATCATTTCTTTCTAATGCTTCGTAACTATCTCGAAACACACAGATAGATGTTAACACCAAACAACATAGCATTGATTATAGGTAAGTAGCTTGCATATTTCTTCAAGTTTTGAGCTCAATACAGATCAAAATGTTATTCTCTAATAACGATCAAGATACATATAGCTGAGCTCAACTAGTTCATATTATAAAAGGCATATATCTATCTTGATCCTATTACCAAAGTAAGTCATTCATTCATATAAGAAGTGAAAAAAGCACAAAAGTTCATCAGCGTCCTCTAGCAACATAAGCAGCTAAGACAGCAGCAAAAATTGTAGTTGCAGAGGATATCACAGTCCACAAGCTCTTACTCTTGTGTGCCTCAGCCACAGACTTGTTGAGTGAAACAAGTTGTTGCTTCATGTCATCTACCATCTCATCCTTAGTTTTGAAAGCCTTCTTTATTGCATCCAGTTCTTGAGCATACGGCTGAATTTCTTCCACAGGATTCTCATCGGCCGCCGCCGCCACCACTTCATCACCACCCCTTTCCTTGTGTTGACACACAAGTGCAGCAGCAGTAGTCTTCAACAATGACAGTGCTTTGTTTGAATTGCTGCACCAAACTTCAACCTTGGCATTCAAATCCTTGGACTCCTTTCGCGCCTTCGCGAGCATACCCTGCAATGCTTCATTTTCTTCCCTCAAAACACTCACATTGCCTTCCAGTTCCTTTTCCTTCTCAACTAGCTTGTTTCTTTCACTTCTCACTTGTCCCAACTCAGCATCACTTTTCGCAGCCACTTCCTTCGTTTTTGCAATAAGCAGCTCTAACTTCACCACTTTCTTCTTCTCCTCGTCAAATGCCTTCTTGATGCTATCCTTCTCAAGCACAGCTTCATCAACAGCATTTTCATAACGCTTAACCTGCGAAAGCGACTGTTTGTTTTCCTCTTCAAACTTTTTACCAGACTCTTTCAACTCGTTCACTTTCCCTCGCAACTCAACAATTTTATTCTCGAGATTGACCTTGACCTCCTCAATCTCATTCCTCCCCTTAACAGCTTCATCAAGCTCGCGCTGCTTATCCTCCAACTCCTTCTGAACCACACTCAGAGCCTCACGAACACCATCTTTTTCCTCTGTTAACATTTCAACATTCATTTCCACCTCCTTCTTCTCCTTCAGAAGAGCACTTATCTCCATTTTCATCTCCTCTTCCTTCTGCATGGCAATGCCAAGGTTCCCTTCCAGTTCGAGAATCTTCGCACGCGTAATCTCCTCTTCCTTCCGCGTATAATCGTTGAGTTGCTTCAACTCAGTTTCCAGATAACCGATTTTCGTCTCTAGAGCACTGTTTCGGCTTTGAATCTCACTCTTCTCCCTAGTCACCGCTTCAAACGCCTCCTTCAACGTTCCAATCGCAGTACGCGACTCCTGAGAACTCTTAACCGCCAAATCTCGCTCAGTTTCCAGTTCCGCAATGTCTCTCTGTTTCCGAGACAAAAACTCTTCGCCTTCCGACCTAACCTTCTCCGCTTCCTCCCGAAGCTTCCTCTCTCGGTCGACGCTCGCCTCCAGCCGCTTCGTCTCGCGAACGAGCCCGTCACGATCCTCGGCGAGAGCAGTCGTTTCGTTCTCGAGACGCGCGACGAGGTCGCTGAGCTGGTGCTTGAGAGCGGAAACCTCGAAGTCCCTATCTCCGAGCAGGGTGTCGAAGCGGAGGTTCATTTCCTGGAGCTGGTTCTTGAAGAAGACGGAAACGACGGCGTTTTGGAGGTGGAAGGCGAGGTTGGTGTCGAATGTGACGGCGGAGCGGTGGAGGGCGGACTGGAGAGAGTGAATCTGGTGGCGGCGTTGGGTGGTCTCCTTGAGAAGGAGGGCGTTGAGGTTTTTGAGGTTCTGAATCTGCAGAGCTGAGGAGGAGTCATCGGTTGGGGCAGCCATGGGGTCCAGAGATTCGGACACTTTCTTTTTGGCCATATTTGAGGGAGTGAGGGGTTATCTAGGGTTTTTTCTTATCTTTTACGCCATATATATACCACAGGATCAAGCTGTCTTCAAATTCCAACCGCTTCGGAATTCAAAACCACGACGTTCGCTCACCACGTGTGGCTCACACTAAGTGCAACTGCAATCCAAACTTATCCTTTCTTTTCTCAACATTCAATGCTACTTTTTTTTCCCTCTCTAGATCAGACTATATTTTATTTAAATCCGATAAAATTATTATCAACAGAATTTTTTTCCTATGACTGAAAAGTAAATTTTAAATTAAAATAAAAGATAAAAGTACGAGTTACATCTTATTTTGCTGTTTATATTCTTTAAAGGGCCTCAGTCAGGATTTCTAATAAAATTTGATCATTATCAGAAAAAAGAACTAAGATATTCATCAATACATCATCGATACAAGTAAAATTCAAATCCCTTAACTAAAAAACATAATTAAAAAGAAAAATTCCATTAAAAATGTTGTAAGTTTGCATTTAGTTTGACTAACATATGTCTTTGAGTCAACCAACAAGTGATTAGTCAAAGTGGTAACAAACTATGGTGAATTAATTACATTATCAAATTAATCACTAGTTTTTTTTTTTTTGAAAAAAAATTAATCACCATTTAATTACTACTTTAAGCAGTAACCAATCATTTGATTAACCAAGTGTGGAGTAGTAATAATACGTGTATCAAGTTCAGCAATAATAATACGTGTATCAAAGTTTTGGGGATCCGGAGGCACTTGGATGATGAGGAAACATAGGAGTTAGAGGTGGTAGCATCAATGGATTGTTAATGGGTTAGCAATGAATACGAATTACCTTTGATTTCTGCTTGGTTTTTGAAAGTGGTCTGATACTGTCCTTGACGGATCTTTCAGCCTAATTTTATGAGATTTAAAAGAGACATGGAGCCACAATCCAAAACCATTAAATTTGGGCCATGAAGAACATACACTCAAAAATTAGGGAAGCAATAGTTTTTTTGGTTCAATTGAATCTTGTAGTAAGTTGTAACAATGGTGGTTCAATTGAATGAGATCATAATTCCCTCTACTTCATTTTTTGTTGCCCTCTTTTTTTCTTCTTCTTTCGGTTATCTTCTCCCTCACACTTTATTCCTGCTCAATATTCGTGTTTTTTTTTTGTTGCTTATTATGATATTGATACAAACTACAAAGTATTTAAACAGTCAGAGATTGTGAGAGTATACATAAAATGAGTATTTTTCTCCCATACATTAAAGTATAAGGACATTTTTAAATTTGTGATTTTCTTATTCATTTTATTTCATAAAAGAGTTGATGAAGTAATGGGATATTCACTGTTAAGATAACAGAGTTTAGAAACAATAGCATACGGGAAAGGTGGGTCCTGAGAAGGGGTTCACGTTTTTTGTTTGGCAGTTGAATCACGGGAAATTCCTCACTCCACTTAATACCTACAGAAGCAGGTGGAACATATTGGCAAAAGCAAGATGTTGTTTCATAATGTTTGCTTCACAATCATAAGAAATATTTGATGGGAGCTTTTAGGTAATTTTAATTTTAATTTTTTGAGTTATTATTATTATTTCTTTAAACATGAAACATTTGATTAAAAAAGAAAATAAACAACGTAATATTAATGGAGAAAGTGGATGATTTTTTATTTATTGAAATATCAAAGTTAAAAATGAAAAAAAAATATGAATTGAGTCTAACAGAAGGAGTAGTTCCTCACATTGTGACAAGTCATGATTCGTATTCTTTTACATTGTGATAATATGGGTTGCTTAAATTTAATGTCCAATGTATCAAAACTATTTTTTTTTTATAATGAGATTTAATTTTAAACACTATTTTAAGTATTGCCTGGAGAAAATGTTTAGTGAGATGAATTCATTTACTAAACACTTTTCAAATTTACATAAATTAAAATAAATTATAAATTAATTACAATATGTTGTCAGACTCGTTGGGTTAATTGGTTTATTGGTACGGGAACCAATTCATATCAATTGCATCAGGATTAACATTTTGATTGGAGAAAATAGAGCAACACAAATCAACAAAATAACGAATGCTTTAACACATTTTCTAATACACTTTATATTTTTTGACATACAATGATCACATTAAAGTTAAACCTATAACTTTATACATATTATTCCAAATCTCTCCCCATTAGGGACCGGCCATAGTAATTCTAATACACATTTTTATTATTAGTTATTCATGGGATTCACGAATTTGTAAAAGAAATTTCTTCCAAAATTGATAACTTCTATCACTAACATATATTGTATTCACATATCATCTCCGAATCTGACCTGGCTCTTCTATTTTATTTATTTATCTTATTCTTCGGTGGCTTCTACATGAATCAATCTTCTATAGATGTTGGCTGATATAGTATTGAGAGTGCCTCTTGGTTTTATCAACTTGTTTCATCAATCAAAATAAAATAAATCTTCAGTCTATGTTGCCTACGCAGAGTCATATTTGGGAAAAATCACTGGTGCAGCTAGCAGCCATTGTAGTAGCACCATGACCATTGAATGGATCATTTTGAGTAATATCAAAAACCCTGAAGGGTATTTATTTGAAGAGAAAAAAAGGAAGTAGAGTAATATATAGGACATTTGATGGCCTTCAAATTAAAAGTTTGCAATATATGTACGTTGATAGCAATTAAGTTCGAGCAATTCCATGTTAATCGTGTTGGTAGCATAAGGGTAATTCTCCATTACTGGAAAAAACAAGTTTAAATTTTTAAGCCCCAACCTTTCCTCAGTCATCTATCCTTCTAAACCTAAAATCTTTGTTAGGAGCACGTCTTCGGAAGTGATTACTGCCAACTGCAAATTTAATTTTTAGGAGCACATTAATTGATAATATATAACTAGCTGAGTCATGCAGTTTGAATGCATAAGAGTTTGATTGCTAATGGTAACCACTTTTAAGTAAGAGGAAAGTTAAAATTTGATATAATTTTAAATTGATGGACATAAACCCCATCTTTGGAGCAATGTTAAAAACAATACTCGTTTTGGAAAATCTTACCATAACCTGATTCCTACAAAACATATATATACTCTGAGCACCATTTCAACTACGAGGGTGAGACTCTTAATCTTTAAGTGGCTGTTGAATTCATTTTTTAACATCCTAGAACAATCTCAAGCACTTCAATAATAGAGGCTAGAGCTATTATTTTTTATACATGTACTACTTGACCTAAGTACAAGAGAGATTGCTGACTTGACATTTAGATTGTTAATGATTTGATAGACGCCCACGTTTAATCTTGTTTATAACGCCAATTAGAATAACCCCGTTATATGTTTTTGCGTGGGACAATGTAGCCTCCTTACTGTTTTACATGCACGCACCAACTTATATTAAATCTTGTAATTAGTTTAAGACATTAAGAATGCAGGATAAGGCACAAGTCACAAACTCGATCCCTTATTAATGTGATCTGAAGGAAAGTAAAATATATGACAAATACACTTTAAACGGAATCTGCCCAGCTGGAAACTCTTCGTCAAATACATTTGCTAAGCATTATTAAATTAGATTAGAACAGGAACTTCCCATACCAACGTTTTGGATCTATCCCATAACTTCATAAAGAATTCACTCATGAGAGAAATTTTAAAATTTTTGAGATTCCTTATCAGAACAGTATCAACTTCAGAACTACTATTTTGTTAAGACTAGAAAATTGAACTTGACAAGCTATTCTCATCATCATGTTGTGGAAATCCGACTAAATGCATCGAATTGTTAGGTCATGGGCTAATATTATTGACCTTCAATAGCAAATCAAAGTTTGTGGATGTGAAATAAGTTGTTATACTTAGAGAAAGGTAAAATCTCAAACATGTAGCTGAAAGTTAAAAAAGGCCTGTCTCTTAACAAACATCGAATATTTTTTTTACTAAAAATAATGTATCAAATTCCATCATTTGAAATGCTGCTTCTGGGATTGCCTAGATATAATTAGCAAACATTTAACAATAGTACTATATGTTTAGGTAAAAAAGAAGTTATTGATTAATGCGATATGGTATTGTGTAACTAACTAGAAAAAAAATTGATCAGCTACTCTGTCATTACTCATTATAACAACTATCTTAGCTTGGTTTTGGATCTTGTCTGCAAATGACGTGCTGACTAGGAGACATCTTACCTATCTGGAAGAAGTTGACCTTGTAAAATACACCTATGCATTGAATGTAGCACATTGTTCAGACCAAACATAAGACTGGTCACTACAAATATTGCTCACACCACATCAACACAAAACACCAGCGTGTATATTTTTTTCTTTGCTTATAACCCTCAGTCTGATAATTAAAAACACTGCATAACTATTCAATCAGTAGCATTGTATTTAAAATATTATTGATAAATTCAAATTAATTCTGAATATTACTGTCAAATTATTCTAGGATCTCTCTTTTCTGTTTCTAAGGGGCATTATATTTCGTTGCTGACAAATTGTGTGATTGTCGAAAAAACTAGCTAACTATATAGATTCTAAGAGCAGATGCACGACCAGTGCTGGTTGAACGTAAATCTAAGCAATTTGTATTTGAGGGATTTCACGTTTTCGCACGTTATCAGAACTCATTGTCCTGCGCTAGGATGTGCATTATATGGACCAAGACTACGCATAGAACGCTGACAAAAATAATGAACTTCTCAGTATTAACGTTGTTAAGATTAAAAAATTGATGACATCGCTATTAAGGTTAAGGTACCCTTAAGTTAAAGCATTCGAGTTTGACGCCTTAAGAAAATACTAATAGCATCTAGCCAGCCATATCTATATATATATAGGATCTGTATATTAGTACATTGGGAGGTTTTGAAGTTACTCAAGAAAGCATGCTATTATAAGCAATTTTAATTAGTATAGTTAATTTCTACTTTGTACTGGTTATTGCATCAAGTGTAAGACAGTTTATTCAACCACGCACGCCCTATATTATAGAAGACAGTTCATTGGCAAAAATTAAGATAGTTAATATCTAAACAGCTGAGAGATCATGGGTTATTCACATTGCTTTTGGACTAAATATGGGCCAACTCTGGCTTAAATGATAAATCCAATTTCACGACCTGATCCACTGGACAAAATCATACACAAAGTGAAAAATACAAGATAGAAGTGGGGTTGTTTTGTTTGCAGATTGGACATGATTTGTTCTGAGTGTTGTTTCCAAATTACAATGGCAGCAAAACATCTCTGCCTCGTATCACACTACCTAGAAACCGATCCACCTGCGGCCAAAATCTGTTGCTCCATCTACAGTCACACAAGTAGAAAGATATATAAAAGTTTATTGATATTAACAGGTTCTCATGATTTTATAGAAAGTACTAGAGAAGATCCTCATGCCCTTACCCTGAAGAGAGTTTCAAGCTTGCTTTTCACCAAGGAATACTCGTGTTTCACTTGTTGCAAGTTTTTAAGGCAGCTGAACACCAAGCATTTTTTCTTTCTTTCAGAATATGGAGAATTTTCTTTTATGAAAGAAAAAAAAATGAAGCCATAGAAACAACTAGGCCACATGATATTTTGCAAGATTTATAGGCACAAGATATATAAGTATTTTGATATGGAATTGTCAAGAACCTTACCCTTCAACGTTTTGCTCCTCGCAAGTGTTTCGGAAGGAAATGCAGACCCTGTGAATTCTCTGAGCTCCAATGCTGCATTTCCCAATAACTTCATTTATCAAACTTTTGATAGTTGTAGAAAGACCAAATAGTGAGGTAAGACAAATGGGAATGTATCCTCCAGAATAGGCTCTAACAAAGGTGAGTGAGGTCCATGTCACTATGCTACATGTTATTAACAATAATAATACAACTGTGACTAATAATGTTGTATTTCTAGTAACAGCAAGTGGATACAACTTCCACCAACTTAAGAAAGCAAAGCCAGCATGACCAACGTAATTTGTTTTAAGATAGATTCTTTATCAAGTTTCAGGCAGGTAGAAACTAGTTATGAAGAATTATTTACCTGGAGCTGCTACCCTTCAACTGGTGAACATGAGCATCCAACCTTTTAAAATCAATGCTTGGCTGGCCTCTGTTTGAGACGAATGAATCAACATTATTGAAATGTGAAGTTTGGAAAGAGGCTTCAAAATATACATCATTGCTTGGTCTAAAGATGTGTATAAATAAAACAGGAAATTTTGGTACCCTTACAGTGCTTTTGTGAGCTCATTAAGAAGCCTATCCGCGTCTTCAAAAAAGAGAGTCACCACTTCAACCACAAAATCTGGGTTACTTTCATCTTGAAGTTGCTGAAGCTGGTTAAATTGGTCATCTAGAAAGCCCTTTTCAAAGAGAACAAAGACATCATCACAGCAAGAAATAGCAAGGCAAAGCAGAAAGCAGATGAAGTAACACAATAAACATAGCTTATGAACCTTCCCTTTTCTATTTCATTTTAATGTGTAATGGCAATTGCATAGCATGCTTACTTACCTCATGAAATAGAGAAGCAGTATAATCAACAAGTTGCCTCTCCAGCTGAACTATACCATCCATTATTAGTCTCAAGTTCTAACCACCCACTCAATATTTTTTTAGGTACTCATTTCTTCTTCTGCCTAGTTTATATAGTGTGGTTTTTATTCTATACTTGAGACAACTATCATTTATATTTTATAATATATATATATATATATATATATATATATATATATATATATATTTATAATAAGGAAACAGTTTTCAAAGTCAGTCACTTATTGTGCTTCTGTTCATTGCTTCCCCATCAACCTATCATTTGTGGCCACCTTTACCTCTAATAGTTTAAATTAATAGGAACCATAATCTAATCTAAAACTCACGCCACGTACCATTCATGTTTCCATCTTTTTCATTTGGTAATTATTGCCTCCCTTTTTTTTAGTAGATTGGTAGATATTACCTCCATCTTTATCTCTTCTTGTTTTGCATTATTATTTTCTTAAAAGCCTAGCTTATCATTTTAAATTCCACTCCTCAACCCTAGGTGGTGACTTGCCTATATTGGGGTAAAGGTGTTATTTTCTTTTCCAAAGTCAAGACCATAAGCCTCTCACTTCACACTTGCCTGTAAATTCTTGCTAAAACTAAGCTTAACTTGCTATGTTTCCAACTGCAGAAGCAATAAAGTGAACCTCACCTAACTTCCTGATCATTATATCCAAAGAGGTAAAGTTTAATAAGCTTGTTAAAACGGACGGAACACAACATTTAATTTTTTTTTTTATGTTTGGTAGATTTTAAAAAGAAAAATAACATGATATAAAAACCACAAAGTAGTACTGTTTAATTTTTACTAGAAGGATAATACCAAAAGAACAAAATAGAGCAAGATTTTTTACTCTATTCCGGTTACATACCAAGTTCTTATAAAAATATTTGATCAAGTTAATTAAAAAAGTAGTTATTTGTTATGATTTTTACAAGAAATTGCTAATTACAAAAATTATAATGATTTTTTAAAAAATTATATAATCATTACACGTTTTAAAGCATAAATAGTTTTTGAATTCTTAAAAAAAAAAACTCAAACAAAGAATCGAATGAAAAGTAGGTCAATTATGGGACAATATTCTTTTTTCTTGGCAACACAATTCGCTAGCTTCACAGCTCGCTGTCATGAAGAGAGGGGAAGAGAAACTCTCTAGAGGGCATCTAATTGGGATATTTTTTTGACTAATTTTGTCTTTTCCAAACTACAAATGAATGTTTTAAGTAACAGATAATAAAAATTTAACTTATCTATCAATTTTACACTAATTTGGTATGATATAGGATTAGACTAGTAGTTATTTCATAGAATATCTGGTGTAATCTTTCTTCTCTATCGCTTTCCCTTGAGAAATTCTGGAGTATGGTATTTGTAATACTAGAAACTCATTATATCTCTAAGTTGTTGCTGTTCTCGCATTTGTTGTACTTGCTGTTGCTGTCGATGTTTGATTGGGTGATGCTTCCCATGAACAACTGCTATTAATTAATTCCAAAAGCGACAATTTTCCATAGAATATGGCACACTTTTCATTTTTCTTTCTCTCGAGGAGGTAGGAAAATGTTTAGATTTAATAGTCATGACTCATGATAGCTATACAATTATGGTTTATAAAATATTCTTATATTTATTTTTACCGTCAGACTATTTTTATCTTACAAAAGTAATATTAATTTTTATAAATAAATTTAATATAATGTGACATGATTAACATATAATCTTATCTTTTAAATATGTAATTAGTAAAAAAAATATAGTTAATCAACGCATACAAATGAAAAATCATATCTTGAGAAAGATTAACTTTTTAGATGAATATTAGTATCTTAAAAAATTAATTCTTGTGTCTCAATGCAGACACCAATATAGAATATGTGTGTCTATCTACTTATAATTATAAAGTAACTTTTATCTTAATGAAAGAGGTTTAAGATTTGGACATAATTTTTTTAAAATTAATTCGAGTGAAACAGTTTGGATAAAATATCTATCTCAACATCGATTATTCTTTACTTCATTATT
Source organism: Glycine max (assembly GCF_000004515.6). Classification (NCBI taxonomy): domain Eukaryota; kingdom Viridiplantae; phylum Streptophyta; class Magnoliopsida; order Fabales; family Fabaceae; genus Glycine; species Glycine max. The sequence continues at coordinate 46,410,334 of NC_038256.2, forward strand.
TAAGGGAGCCATCTTTCTTACCATAAATGTCCGCCATATGATCTAGCCTTTCTGTATGTGAAAGTCCAAATTTCAATGGTTTTCTTCATAAGCGATAAAATAGAATGTCGAGTAAATGTATAATTTAGTTTTTTAAAAATATATCTTGTGCATTTTAGTTTGAGAAAGTTTAATTATGTACAAATTAATCATTAAAATGAATAAGTTAATCATTCTATGAACAAAAAAAAAAAAACTGACCCATTAAGTCCACGCTTATTTTTATAATAATATTTCATTTTTTTTTCAAAGACTATAAAATAAAAGAATTATTAATAATGGAAAAATTCAGAGTATGAAAAGGTGGAAGCTGAGGATGCTCAGAGAGATTTTGAGGGAGGACCTGAAATCAAGTGAATTAGTATACACGTCTGAAGCTAAAGCTGAACTGTAAGGGGCAATCTTTGAACAGTAAGTATCCGTTAATTTGTGCGTTCAGTAAGCAAGAGTTGTCTGTTTAAGCACCCAATAAGTGGGGTAGTCCCTCATTTTATTTATTTATTTATTTTTATGCAAGAATATTTTAATTTTTTTATCTATATGAATTAAAAATAGATATTAAAATTTACAGCAATTCATTTAATCTCTTCAACCTTCTACACCCTCCAACATAAACATAAAACAACCAAAACAATGATAAAACAATTTTTCTTTAGATAAATAAAGCAATTGGTATTTATACAATTTTTTTAAACTTTAACTTTTTTATAATAGTTTTGTTTACTAAAAGTTTAGATAAATTAAGACACAGAATTCACCCGAATCAAACTAAAATCAAGGCTATTTAAAACATTTTTAATAATGAATTTCATTTTGACATCTTAAATCACTTTTTGGTGATGAGTCTCACACCATCGTTTGTGTATTAAGATTTTACTTTTTTTTTTCTAATGATAGATCTTAACTTGAGATCTTGAGTCAATTTTGGTGAGTATTACCGTGGATCCCACTTAAATATATTTTATTAATTATTTTAAATTAAATTCAAGTAATTAATTATAAATATTTTAATTATTAAATACTAATATTAAAAAAAATATTTTGATAATTAAATTTTTTTAGTTATGACTTGAAGTTAAATTGACAAAAAATACATAACATGCATAAACAACAAAAATATTGACATTAAGCAAGAAAAATTAAATTTCCTCATTGTTGTGACTAGAACGTGTCCAAATATACTTCACCTCTTGAAGTTGTTAATAAACTTCTCTTGTATGCATATAATATCTTATTTGTAGGTATGTCGGAAAGAATACCACGAGATACATCAATGTTTAAGATCTTTTCGTCTACATGGTCATAATCAATATCAACATTACTATTGTATGTATCTTGTTTATCTTTAACAATCATAATATTCTTCATCGCATCGATGTTTTACTTACACGATGAATCATATATAATTGTAAATTGAGATTTTAGCTCACCAAATATTATCTCTACATCCTTTCTTGTCGATTGTTGATATTTTGCAAATAATTTTGTTTTTTTTCTCTGTGATATCATGATGTTCTTCACAAAAGTTGTTTAATGAGAATAAATGTCATCTGTATCTTATATTATATGGGTTCCATTAAATGTAAATTACACTACAAACTCAATCTTATAAACTGTTATTAAACACCAGCAATTGGTTTAATGTGTTAAGGTCATTGTTTGAACATGTTCAATAATTTAATCTAAAAAATAAATAAATAAAAAATTAACATCTTACAAATGTAGCAAACGGTAAAAAAAAATTGTCTCATAGGTGTGTAGCAAATGTTCAAAATCTTCCCTGATTGGCAAGCAACGGTTAAAAAAGATTACACTATCACTTATGAACATCAATGATACCTTCACTTTTCTCCTTCCCTAATCAGACCACACACAAAACTCTTCTCCTCCTTTGACCCATTTAACAGTATACATAGGACACAAATCTCTGCAGTGGTCAGTGTGTACGTAGTGACTAGCAAGATGAGGCTGTGGAGCAAAGTTGGGTCCCGGGTTCAGCTGTTGCTGAGGTGCCCCGCACAAAGTAAAATTGTACGTGTTTCACTTTTTATATAGTCACTTGATCACCAAATTTCTTAATTGTTTCAAAAATGTTAAAATTCTTAAAGTAATAGATATTCTTTTAAGTAACTAGAATTGAGAAAATAACATTATTGCTCAATTTCGCAATGGCAATTTTGCATTCATGTGTTGTTATCTGAGAGAGCATATAATCAGTTCAATAACGAGTTATTGCTGTACTGTTTTACTACCTTCTAGGTTTTGAACCAATTATTGAGGAGGCAGATCCCTCCAAAATGTTATTCGCTTTTCTTTCAATCCAGGTTGAATAATTTGCTCAGCACTATATATATATCTGACAAACCATTTGATACACAACACAATTATGTGTGGCTGGGACTGGGATGCAGGACTCTTCTTAGGTCCCTCAGAATCCCCGTTTAGTATCTACGTAATAACACCTCACACATTCCTTTACAGCCAACCCAACCACCATGCTATTGCTTTCTATCAAAATATTATTACGAATATATATATAACAAAAACGATAACATAATTAACAAACAAAAACAACATTTTTGTATAAGTCATATCGCGAATATTTTAACAATATTTTTTATTTAGATGAATTTTCTATTTATTCCTTAACCTTTGATTTCATCCATTGTATGCGGCGTGCTCATTCAGACATAATATGAAGGCAATAAATATTTGTCGGAAAAAAATGAGGGCATTAAATATTTAATATATCTTATTAAATGTTAAAAATTACTCCTACATCACCTTCACTCATTTTTATTAGTCCATTTCTAGAAGATAATATACAAATTAGAAAAAATGTAATTAATATGTTCATTCATATTAATATTATTTTTAACTTATCTGACGTCTATTGTTATTTCTGCCTTATTTATACTCAATGTGTGAAATATTTAAAAATTAAGTAAAAATAAAAAATATAATTAACAATATGATTAATATTATCTTAATTTTCTTAAAAGAACATCAAAGATAATATTGAATAACTTGTACACTTTTATAAGTTGATATTTTTAATAAAAATCACACGTGATAAAACTAAATATCATTTATGTACAAAATAACTGTTCTTGCATACTATCTGTAGAAAATCGATGCCTTAAAATGTTGACAAGGAGTTTTGTTTTGTTATTGGGTTAATTACAATCCTTGGATTGCATAGTTGCATTGCTTCCCCGGCTGAAGTTGCTTTCTAAGTTGCTATTGGGACCCTCTCCAGCTAACTTATCATCCTACCGTGTCTCCAGCAGACAGCAAAATCTTAACATGTCCGTGTAAAATTTTCGATTTTACCTTACAAAATTTATTAGAATTTTAAATTAATTTTATATGTCTAGTTCAACGAAACCAAGTAAAATTTCAGAACTGATTAGGATCCAAAATTGGTAGAGTTAAAATAACTTTTAATTTAAATTAAAATTTTATACTGAATTTCATTTTTACTTTAGTTTTATTTATTTTTAACTTAAATTATAATAAAATATTCAAACATAAATCATATTACTTGAAAATTAATTTTATAAAATTAATTCTATTTATAATCAATTTTACTAATTTTTATCTAAACACGGCACTTAATCATTATATATAAATTCAGTAAAAAAACATTGTAGATAAATCAAAGAGGAGAGAAATATAATGTACTATATGATCCAGATTTATGCTGCAGACTAATTACTGCTGGAGAGGATCCCAGTGCAGTTTTTGGGTATCAGTGCCCATTTGTTTTTATATATAAAAAAATTCAAAATATGTTTTAGTTTTAGTTTTTTTTTTTTTTACCAGAGAACTTAACGAAAATATAAAGGCTCATGTAAGGAGAAAAACATTCAAACGATTAACTAACATTTCCGAAAATAATAGCAACTTGCAGGGCTTTCATCGAGTTTAATTTGAATAACTACAATTTTTTTATATAAAAAAACATTGGAGAAATGTTGCACTTTCACTAAATACGAAAATGACACATCATATATAATTAAAAAAAAATTCATATGCACCACTTAAAAAAAAAAGAAACTATAGAACAATTCGTTAGTTTAAACTTTACGCTTGTTAAATTAAAATTTAATCCTTAGTTATTCTTGGCTCTAAAGAATTATCTTGCTTCAAATTAGTTCAAATTTACTTTTTATTAACCTTATAAATAGCAAGGTATAAGTAGGAAAATAAGGTAACATATATTTTTAATCTCCATAAATATATGATAAAATTTTATTTTACATTTTCCCTTTTTATTATTTTTAATTCTTATAAATTTAATTTTATTGATAATATAACACCTGCTTTTTTTCGGAAAGTTAATTGAATTTAAAATTCTTCTATTTTATTGGCTGATAATATGTTAGATATACGTATTCTCACTATTCTGCTCTCCAGTCATTAAGGAGACAAGAATGTAACAGGAAATAGCGTTATTTTTGGCTCTCGCACCGTAATGGGTAATTTTTTTAAAAAAAACTAGGATAATGGGCATATTTTAAAAAAAAGTACGAAAACGAATAAATCATAATTTAAAGTACAATTTTATTATGAAGAAATCATATTTCAAAACATAATTTTATTTTTTAAAAAATTGTTACACTAAAATCATATATGTATGTAGGATCTCAATTTTTTTTCTTTATGAAAATTTAAAATCATATGCACATACGATTTTAATATTTTTTTTAATTATTTTAAAAATAATGTATTTGAACATAAATTTGTTTTTTTTGTTTTTGATAGAAATTGTGTTAAGTAGGTAATACTTGTTTTTAATTTTTTTTAATAAGTTTTGACTGGCTAATATAAAATATTTGGATTTTTTTCATAAAAATAAGAAAAGTAAATACATATTACATATAAAAAAATACTTGTCAAATTATGTCTCATATGTAGGTCTTCCCGTGTGATGTCGTGGTTTTTTTTTTCTTGTTGTTGAGTTGGTTTCGCTTATCCTTGTCTTAGTCTATAACCACCTTGAGTGGGCTTAGGTTCCCCTTGTTGTAGTATCATCATCGTCATTATTGATCCCAAGATCGTCACCATCATTGTTGGTATTATTTTCATCTCCATCACTTTCATCGTCACCATTGTTCCCTATTTAAGGAGGTAATGTGGAACGATAACGATCCATTAATGATGTTGGATTGTATGCAAATGATAGTGTTGTGGAATAGGTGACAAACATATTTGAATGTTCATGAAAAATATCAAAAGTATAAGGAACTTGATGAAACGCGAATTGAGATGTATATGTTGAAAACCCTATTAGCATTACGATCAAAGGAAGTTGGGTGGAATACATCAGGTTTAACATCAATGTACTGCATTTGACATATTGCATCAAACTTTAACAAAAAGTTCCATAATGTTGAGCTAAAAAAATAAGTTATTAGTATGGGTAATTATTTAAATTTTTTAACTTATGTATTTATTTGTTTGAATGAAACATTTATTTATTGATTTGAATTGATATTTTTGTCAAATGAAGCAGCCAAAGTTCGATGCAAATGAAATCGGAGTTTCAACAAGCTATGAACTGTTTAGAGCAAATTTCAAAGGAAAAATGGACCTGAGCCTATGATGGTGGCAAGAGATATGGACACATGACAACCAACCTTGCTGAATGAATGAATTCTGTTTTAGAAGGAACATGTGTCTTGCCTATAACTACCTTGGTGAAAACAACATTTAAGAGAATAAAATCGTGATTTGTTGAAAGAGGAATACATGCATCCTGCATTTTACAAACAAGACACGACTACCCCGAAAAGGTAGCTATCATGTTGCAAGAAAATTGTCATTGTGCTAGGATGCATCATGTGCAAAGGTACACTCGTGAAACATGAGTTTAAGGTGCAAGAGCTAGCAAATCCCTAATTAAGCGACGAGCAATGGCCTGTACTATTAAATTAAATGAATGGTGTAACTGTGAGGAATTTCAAGCATTACGACTACCTTACTCTCATGTTATTGCAGTTTTCTCTTTTTGTCACCTAAAGATCGACTTGCTTGTTGACCTCGTGTACAAATTACAAAACATTTACAAAGCTTGTGAACTTCAATTTTTGTTCCTAATCATAACATACGACAATTTCAATCAGAAAGATCAACTACTAGTCACATACAAAATGAAACAATTGAACCAATTTCAAATAGACCGAAAAAATATTCAGTGTGTGAAAATGAAGGTTATCATTATGATAATTATCCATATAGACAATGAACGATGTTGAATATTTTGTAATCTTTAATCTTTCAAACATAATTAATTACTATATATTGTTCAACTTATAAATTTTGTCCATATACCAATTTTCTTTTAATATATTATTTTAAAAAAATCAAAAATCATAAATTTTAACATAAAATAAAACTCATTTAAAAAAACATAACTAAAATCGTACACAATACAATTTCAATTTTTAAAAAAGAAAAAATATAGAAATAATGTCCTACCATACGATTTCATTAGAAAAAAGAAAAAATAATAAAATCATATTTTAACATATGATTTCAGTTCTTGTAGAAAAAATATTTTAAAAAAATATCTATTATGGTAAATTTTTTTTAAATCTGTCTATTTCCGTAATTAACCCGTTATTTTCATTTACATACCTTTCAAGATCAAGATACTATTTTCAAATGGTCAAATGAATCTCTTGAATTCAGCAAGAGTGTCACGAGAAATATAAATAATCCTGCATGAATGAGAACAAAAGAGAGCAGAGTAAAACAAACAAGCTATCTATCTGCCCCCTCCCCCTTTTCTCTTTCAGCTGTTCCCTTTGCCTCCAAAGCAATGAACTATGAAGAAAAAAATATAATACACATATAAAGAACCCACACCCAGAACCCACACAAATAATTTGTAGTTATGAATTTCAATATACATCATTTACATGGAAATTAGAAGGTCAGAAGAATCATTGGACTGGGAAGGAATTTCGAGAGTGAAGAACATTAAATTCCTTGAATCAATGGTTAGTAGCATTTAGCTTGTTGCAAAGAAATCACCTGCATTTGTCAATTAATTTCCTTTACAGCAATTCCAAGAGGGAGACAAGCATAAAATAAAATAGTAGTCATCAACCTGCAACACAAGCATTTTTGTAGTCTTGAGAAAAATAAGAACCAAACAGACAAGATATCACAATCATTCTTAAAGTCTTATACACACACACACATACAAGCCCACAAAGCAACTATAACTAAACTGAATATCATTTAAATAAAAAAGTAACAGCTTCAGATTTATACCTTCCTCAGAGAAGTCAAATACATCACCAAGCATGTCATCATTATCACCATCTTCGTCAGATTTCCCCCTGCCACAGGGACTGCTACAATCCACATCAGTAATAACCTCTGTTGATTCATGACAGTCAACTGATGCTTTACAATAACCTTCTTGAAAATATTGCTCAAAGTCTGGTGAGTCACGTATTGACTCCTCACAAGTTACATTCATATTCAAATCACAGCCACTTAAGCTTGAATTGAAACTGTCACCGGCTTTTTCATGTTTTGATGATTTTACCTTTGCATTTGCACCATCTGCAAAATTTGAGGCACCTGCTGAAACATCATTTGTGTCAACAGTTTTGACTTTTGAGGCTTAAAAGAGGTGATGCCAATACAACTACCTCTCTGTTCTTGCAATTAATCTCACTATTAGAAAAGTTAATTGAAGAAAAATTTGTTAACAAGTGAGATAATAGTAGTCAAGAACAAGTGTGTTACATGGTTCACTAAAAAATATGACACAAGATTTCAGATTGAATTGCTTATTTTACCAACAAATGTCTTTTCAGCTAAGCCAGGTACCATCAACTTTGAATGGAAAATTGCAGCATCTTCTGACAACTTCTCTTCAGTTCCATGTGAATCAGATGAAGAGCTAGAGTATCTTCCCATAACAATACCTCTGACAAAATTGTAGAATTTGTTAGCACGTGCATGGACAGTTAAACAGATGTTTCAAATTTCAATCGCTAGTTAAAACAATGATGAAGCATCCCTCCAAATTTAAACTCAAACAAATGACAAATAAAACAATGCTCCCCTAAACATCACACTCAATATATAAAACTATGTAAAAGCAAGAGGGATAGGAATAGGAAAAATTAACATAATAGCAGCTTGACACAAACAGGATGTTTCAAACTCACATGACTTCCTAATTATATTATATTTTTAAACTTAAATAAAGCATCTCCAGATAGCACTTAAGATTGTAACTGCATCGTTAATGATAGATAAAAATAAACTGTGAGATAGATAACCCATTAGTTTGTTCGTTAGTTAGTTAGTTGGTTGGTTAAAGAAATAAGGCATGTTGCCTAAAAATAAAAGGGGAGGTAAGAGAGATCATCTTGTCATTTCTTAGAGGATTGGGATCTTTGGGCATTGGGAGGTGCAGACCCTCGAAGTTCCGCAAGTTAGGCAATTTTCTTTATGTAATTCTGATCAAGTTTCTATCAACTAGTATCAGAGCTCTGATCTTGGAGCTGTGATGAAATTGTTTGTAAAATGATGCTAAGATTTTATAGGAGAGAAGTAACTACAAGTTTAGAACCATTGGAGTATGTGAGGAGGAGAAAATATTGTGGATTGCTGAATTTGCATTCAGAGGAGAAGCTCTCAAATGGAGGTGTTCTTGGAAAGAGAGCAACTAGAAGGCAACATGGTTGACCTTTGAGAAGGTTGTGCTCAAGTGGTTCCAACCAGATCTTTGGGCTTGTCTACAGTACTTAGAGGAGGAAGAAAACAGAAGTGGAGATGAAGTTCTTGGGATCAATAGCCAACAAAAGAACCATGGCAGCAGAGAAAAAACAAAATTGCTGGGTAGACCAAGAAAAGAATCAAGAAAAACAACAAATGCAGAGCTGGAGAGAGAAAAAATAGGCGGAAGACGTGATAAAATAGCTGGTAAACACATTACCATTGTGAGAACCACTAGGGTCATTCAGTCATGGTAGCGAGCGAGTCATGCAAGGTCAACAAACTGATACTGCAAGAACTATCACAGATTCGATTAGAGGTAGCTGGGTCTGAGTTGCAAGCATAAGAGGAGTCAACAAGAAGGGCATATCAAACAGAGAGAGGGTGGAAGCGCCAGATTGGAATTACAAAACCTGGGTCAATTATTTGACCTAATGAGCCCAAATTACTAAAGAAAAAGAGTGGGCCTTAAAGAAAAGTGATGCATTTGGCTATTTAGCTAGCAATGAGCAAGTCCAGCCGGTGGAAGGACAAAAACAAGTTCCATAAAACCTATAGCCCATATCCACACTTCAGGTGACAAGTCTCGACCACAAAACAGGGACCCACAATTCATGTAATCTATCAGGGCCTCTATCATCTGCTGACTTTGCTATTTTTAATGGCACAAAAGAGGATTTTGATTGATCATATTTCATGCAATGAGGCCCTGGTCAAATTTTAATCTCTGCTTTTATATACTGTTCACCTTGAGAACAAGGTGGAACTTTAGGGGAGGAGCATTGATAGACACCCTTTAGTGAGTTAGTTAGTTATGTAGGTTAGTTAGTTGAAGAAATGAGGCATGTTGCCTATAAATAAGAGGGGAGGGAAGAGACAGATCATCTCGTCATTTGTGAGAGAATTGGGACATTGAGAGGTGTAGATCCTCAAAGTTCTGCAAGTTTGGCAGCTTTCTAGCTTAATTCTGATTTAGTTTCCATCACAAAACTATAGCAACAAAAGAAGGAAAGTGGAAACAAGGGAGCATCTCAGCATCATTACCTGTCACCCCAAGTAGATTGAATTCTATGGAAATGGTCGAAGATGGGCAACAGATCCTTCTGTTTTATTTCAATCTCACTCAAGCATATTCATCAGTGTAGAAAAGAGAGCCTGATATTTAAATTGAATGCATCTAGAATGCAAAATTTCTTAATGGATATCACAAAGAAAGACACCTGAAATTGAGGGAGAAATAGTTTGATCAAAAGAATAACTATAATGTTGAAGAATGTTCAACACATAAATCAAATGATTACCTCAGATTCTTGCCAAATTGGTATCCGCCCAGAGCTTATATGTACCTCTGTATTTGAGAAGTGACATTGCTTATTAAGTTTTATAGAATTATTGTTCCTGACGCTATTATTATCTTCATAATCTGAACTATCCAAGATCATTTCTGCAGCTTCCAGTCCACCAACAGTATTCCCCAATATGCACACTTCTTTTTCTGGCCAATCATATCTCCTACAGACATCCCACCATTGAACAGGTTCAACCTTCACACGCAAATCTTCTTCTTGTATCTGTGCTGAAGGAACTAGGGCTGTTCTTGAAACAGTTTCACTTGACTCTGCCGCCAATGGTGGTAGTAGTTTATATTGGATTAAATGACCAGAAGGGGTATAAACTAATAAGTGCTCCATGGCATGATTTTTTAAGTATGAATTGTGTGAATCATGAGGAATGGAACTGTGAAAGACAGCAGAAACAGCACCAGATGGAATTGAGACTTTCCCTGCTGCAGAAGACGCAGCATTACTAACCGTATTGAGCCATCCAGCATTACTATTTTTTATTCGGCTAACCACAGAAAGAACAACAGGAGGTGGGGGTGTCAGGCACAACTGCTGCTGGTTTACTGGGAAATGTGGAGTGAACCACCATGGTAGAGGAAAAATTGGCAAAAGAGCAGGCCCATCAGTGTCTTGATCGTGCATCTTAAGAACTGTCTCACCACCAAATGGGGCAAGAACAAAAATATGGCAAGTTCCCTTGGAGGAAATGATGGCAACCCACTGACTGTAATGGCTAAAACAAATATCTTGTATTACCTGTATAATATACACAATTAAGTAACACCCTTCTCAAGCATATAAGCAGAAGTATTTAATTTTGATATCCTGTTATTTACACTATCATCCAAACATATACTGTCAAATCAGTAAAGAACTTTGAACCTAGGAAGTTTAACTCTTTCAATGATGTGTCAACACATCATTAGCTGGTAGTATAAAAGGATTTACACTAACAGTTGATCAAATCTGGGCACTAAACATAAAAGGCATTAAAGAAACACTGAGAATAGAAGCATACAGCAGATGTCATGCCACGGTGGAGCTTGTAAAGGTGCACATGTGAATAGTTCCAATCACTGCTTTGGGAACCTGATCCATTCCTTGAGCAGGATGGCATAATTCGAAATATATTAATATTGTTGCCATGAATTGAGGCTGTAACTAAAAGTGTCCCACTTGGGTCAAAACATAAGGCAGATATTGGACTAGTATGAGCCCTAAATTGTGCCACAACAGCTCTAGAAACAAAATCCTTGACAACAACCTGCAACAAATGAGTAGTACTAGTCAACAAGCATATAGAATGATTACTTTCCTGTTTCAACTGACATAAAACAATGATTAAAAGAAGAGCGAGGAAAGAGAAGAGACTACAGCAAAATACTTGGTGCTATTAACTACCTTAGAAAATTCTTCTTCTATGGCTAAGCTGAACCAATAGATGGTCTCAATCAAATTGTAATACAGATGCCAATATTACTTTAAGAAAGAAAATATCTAGTCAGGGTCCAGCACATTGCAAACTAAAATCAGACTATAACATGCCAAGTTATTTCCAGAATACTCACCATCCCAGCTGGATCTGTTTCTGTAGAATTTAATGCAAATCGAGTAACTTTCCAACTCGAGTTTGAAGATACAGGAGAACTGGATCCATCAGGTGTTAGATCTTGATAGTATTTAGACAATGTTTTGTATCCCATATCACTGAGATTGATAAGCCCTGCAGCCAAATGCTTGCTAGATTCCATGGCATATCGGGCTACCAGGTTTCCACTGCTGGGTGATGTTGATGGGCTGACAGCAGGAGGAGTAAGACTCTGAGGACTCAAGCGACCTGTGTTTGACAACAATGGGCTGTTTGAGGCATAAGCTAACCACCGGGGCCCTACAGCCATCGGACCATAGCCAATATTAACCCCAATCATTCCTTGTCCTCCCAACTGAGGCACAGGGTAAGTGAGAACACTGAACTTATTCTCAAGAGTAAGAGCATCAAAACAATATATCTGCAAGCAAAGTATATAAATGAAGAAAACAAATTAGACAGATTTTACCCATGGCAATAGCAAACTAAGTAGCAACCTTGCAATGTGTCAAAGGAAATTGGTAAGACCAGCCCATGATCTACCCAAAACAATCATAAACTCAACTTCCTCAACAAAGTAACATGCATTTTTCACATATAAGTGCTAAAAGCAAATTGAGAAGCAACTTGAGTCAAAAACTTACTTGAGTAGCTAGACCCACAGCCACTATTCGAGGACTGCATCTAACCATGTAGACTGTTGAACGAAATCTCAGAGCATGAACATAAGTATGGGACCTTAGTGAGTAAAACCGAACTGCTGTAGCTGAGCTGACAATATTTTCTGCTTGAGCTTCATTATGGCCATCTCTGACATTTAGCATTTTACCAGGGATCTTTGATTTATCACATGCAACAACCAAGAGTAAAGGATGTGATGCTCTAAATCCTTCACAGCCTTCTGATATTGCAGGGATAGGCTGCATCTGTAAAAATGAAACTGGATCATCACGTTTTGAGACAAGCTCCCTTACATTGGAGGCATCTTCCACATCAAGAACTTGAAATCCATTGGAATAGCTGAGTAAGAGAACATGCTTGAAAGAAGACGGACTGAGTTCTAGCCTATCAAAACAAGCCCAAAGCATCTGCTTGACAAACAAAAAGGTGAATAATCCTGACTCCTTCATTCATAAGTAATAAATTTACAGCTGAAAAGCAATTATGAAGATTGCCAAAGCATGGTGTTGATCAAAATACAAATCTATCTGTACAAATTGGGATCCGTAAATTATTCAGTAGCACCAGACCATAATGAATGCTTCTAAAAATGGACACGTATATAATGACCTATTCTATACCAGCTTTGCCATATCCCCAATGAGAAGGCATATTAGCATTTGTTTAACTACATAATCAAACAAACCAGTCTCAAATTAATTCTGGTCTGCCATCATGAAAAATAGAATAACAAACCAATATCTCTTTGATTTTTTGGAGTTGAAGAAATCGCTATGGGGTTAATCAGAACATTCCATGTCTCTTTTACTTCACCCATACAAAACCAGAAAGAAAACTATTAGAATCGCGTACGAAAAAAATTGAGACATGGTCATGTTGATTACGTCCTTAACTTCACTCAATAATCCAGAATAAATGCAATTCAAATGTTAGGGACAAAACACAAAAGTTAGCAATAAACGGTTCTTTTCGTGAGATTGGGGACAGTGTGTCAGCGACAATAACAATATTTCCAAAAAGACAACCGAGCATTTGGAAAACTTTCGCGGCACTAAATATTCCTCTACGAACAACGATCAAAACTCACGCACGTTTGACTTGTCGATTTTTAACAGCATTCACACAAATCACAATTTCAGAAGGCAACAACTGAAGAGTAGCATTCACGCAAAATGCTACCTGGTCTCTGCGGTCGTGTCCGTCACCGGAGATGGAGGCGGCGACGGAGGCTCCGGCGGAGCGGACGCCGGAAGAGGCGGTCTTAATGCAAGACGATATGAACTTGAAGGAAGAAGGAACGAATCCATTGCTGCTCTTGCTCCTGCTGCAACCCTTGTCCTTGCTCAGATTCTTCATAATAATATTCAACGAAGCGATTTTCCACAGGCCACCGGTGAGTCACCGGGAATTCCGTCGACGAGAGTCGCGGAACGCGGGCGATCGAATATAGCATAAGAATAAGAGGCGTCGGGATTCGCCGTACGCGGCGGCGGAGAGCTCCGGCGCGCTTTAGTTGGTGGTTGAGGAAATTTGACCTTAACGGAGACGGTTCCTTCTCTCTCTCTCTCTGCTTCCGTTTGGAGTTTAGACACAGGGCGAGCGACTCTGCTTGTGCTTGGTGCTAATCGCAATGCTTATTTTCCCTTTTGCCACTTCGCTCCCATCACATTTTCCAAAATGCCCGTTACGTCCCCTTCCAATGTTTTCAAACTTCAACTTCGCTCCAAATTACCATCCACCCCTTCCATCTTTCATTTTTTCAACTTATCATCACTGCTATTAAAATATTATATTTAAATTATTATTTTACAGTGCAATCACGTATATGATAAAAGTGTTTGCGATTCCGGCCAAGTTTAGTTAAATTTAGGATCCAACTTAACCAAATTTAATCAATTTGGTTCGGTTTGATTTTCATAATTTTTATTTTGAAACTCAATTCAAGTCAACTTATTCATAAATTGTTTGGTTTAATTCAACGGATTATTCATTTAAATTTGATATTTTTTTTCTTAGAATTACTATTTTATATCATTATTCATTCAAATATCCAATACAATTAACACGATATTATCAAAGTCTGAAAGTAGTAAAATTAATTCATTTAATACCATCAATATAATATTCCAAAATAGACTAATACAAATTAAAATAAGATATTATTCAACGATATTTACTTTATTAGTCTAAATCATGACTATTTCATACAACCTAATTTATTGCAATAAGTTTGATTGTAACCAAATTTTCTAAATATGATCCGTTAATATTATAAATATGAAAAAACGGTGAAACAAATAATAATGTATTTGAAAGTAATATCTTTCAATACTAGTAGTCTTAACACTTTGAGTTTCAATGTTAATAGTATTTAAAGTCAAACCAACACAACTCTAAAAGTTTAAACACGAGCTGTTAGCACAAAAATTAATTGATATTTTATAAAATATAAAAAATGAAATAAGAAATTACACGCCTAATTCAATATTTTTCGCTTCATTTATTTCAACTTGCAAGTCATTAATATTTTGCATAGCTGATCTAAGCCAATTTTTGACATAAATGGGAGCTTCAACAACAGTGAATCTTAAGGAACTACGAAATCAATCTAAAATTCTACCCATTGTACTAAATACACACTCAGATGATATAGTAGATACAAAAATGATCAATATATATCTAATCATATAGGAAAGAATATAATATTTGTATCTTTTCAATTTCCACCAATTCAAAACGTCAAACTCAAGGTGGTCATCTTCAACATCATTTTCCAAATACCTATCTAACTCATTTTTTTGCACCTCATTCCATTTTTTCTTCATTTTCATTCTAAATTCATTTTTTTAGTTATATATATATATATATATATATATAATATATATATATATATATATATATGTGTGTGTGTATATAAATAAATAAAATTTATATTTTAATTACGGGTTCACGGGTCGGGTCAACTGGTTAACGAATCTATAAATCAAAACCTATGATCCAACCCTAATGAATAATTTTGATCGGTCCAATTTGTTTTTAATCAAAATACATAAATAATACAACCTAAATTATTTGAATCGATTTGGGTTCACGGGTGACACGTACCCTTGAACACCCCTAATATACAAGGGGTTTGGTATATGGGTGGATAAACGAGTTCAGGTCCATGGATTGGCCTGTGGGACCTACAATCCACACAGGCCAGAACCATTTTTTTTAAAAAATTCATTACTATACAGGATTTTAGGCCTGTCCCGCATAATTTGTTAGCTGTGCGGGTTTGGATCATGCGGTCCATGAGTTGGGCCGCAAACCTGCAACCACCAGCTAAGCCCAACTTAAACTCAATTAATCTTAAAAGCCCAATCCAAACTTTCTTTGCATTTACATTTATGTTGAAAATTTATTTAATTGTGTTAAAACTTTTGTAACTGAGTATTTATTAGAGATTTATTAAGACTTTTTTTTAATATACATATATATATATATATATATATATATATATATATATATATAATTGAGTGTAATTGACTATTTTTTTAAGAGAAAAAATATATTTATTTTAAAATTATAGTTTTTCTTTTAAAAAAATAGACCTGTGAATCAACTTGTTTGACTGGCGGGAACAGATCAAAATATTAAATTTGTGTAAAAGTGTGGAACGGACTAATCCGATCCATAACTAATACAAGCTTATGCAAATCAGGTCGGCCCACTTATTCATCCCTAATTTGATATGATGGGATCTGATAAGCACGGATTGATTGGTAATTTGAATGCTTGGAAGCGAATCATTGGTGGATCAGTGTGAGGGGCAAGTTCGACATTTGACGTGGTCCGCACGTGTGTCTCATGTGGTATTTTCGTGTTATGAACAAGTTTAGGGGAGAATTCTTGTACGCAAGTATGTAGGAATGCCTTGAGGAATTAAAAAAGAGTGTTATATAAATATTCTTGAGATAAATTCTTACAACAATTTATATTTTTTTATTTGTCATATCAGTTGCTGTATCGCACGATTTTCTCTTTCTAGTTTTTTTTTTTCTAATTTAGAAAAATACGATATAAATTGATTAACGACTATAATTTATCGTAAAAAAATACAGTCCACACGGCATGTTGATTACCAAACGACAAGGCGTGGGAATATCTTAAACTAGATGCCGAACCTAATTAAAATAATTTTTATTGGCCTTCCAACATCAACTTGTTTACCAAGAAAGTGACAATAATAATTGAGTCGTAATTGTAGGTAGAGTTAGAGTAGATGCAAATCCACCTTGTGAATAATATTTTCAATCAGTTTAGCTTTTTTAAAAGTTCACGCATAATTGGCGAAGACAAGAATTGGCGATAATAGGGTAGCCTAAGCCCACGCAAATGCCCAAATTCCTGGCTTATGTTTTCATCATGAGTATTTATATACGATTTCATGAGTAAATGGATATTTATAAATATTGTGTGGCCTTGAGGGTAATTCTCATTATAGATGTAAAGATTTTTGTAATCTATAAATAATCTATTTATAACAATCCATAAGCTTATTTGATTAAGCTTCAAAGGTAATTTTATGATACCTTTTTTCTGTTATTTTTCAACATTTAATTAAAATAGCTAAAATATTTCAAAAGTAAAAATGAAAGAGGTCCTACGTTTAGAAATATCTTGCAAAGAAAATTATTAGGAATATAATTTAACTATTGTTACTTTAAATTACTAATAAATAATGTTTCTTAATCTTTAAGGAAATTAAAAACCTGTTGCGCCGGAAACAATTTCATCAAAGTGTAAAAATGTAGTTAAGCGATGTTACTCATTAATGCAAACAAATTGACTTCTATAGCCTTTTCAAAAGACTTATATAATGTGTATTCACTGGAAAAAAGGGTTCTGGCTTACATAAAAAATCAACAGTTGATGTAATGTATGTACAGAAGCACAATAAATAGTGCACATAATAAGTACCATTGCCAAGAAAATGTATACAAGTTGCTCTCCATGGAAATGCAGGTAGCCTTTAATATTTTTTGCATTTTCATAGTGTCCTAGAGGTTCATTTCCATGGACTTAATTACCGAAGTTTGCCCCAAAAGTTTTATACAATCTTCAAGTCCTAAAACTAATGATGTCCTTAGCTCTCGTTAACCCAATGCAATCTGCTCAAATCGCTTGAGATCTCTTAGATGTTTTGTTGAGTTGTATTCTTGCGCGTCTAGTAGCTCTTCTGAGTATGCTCTTTGTAGAGGCCTCCTTCGGCTTGATTTTGTAGCTTTCAGAACATGGTCTTCACCTCTTAGCAGTGTTACAACCTTCAGCCGTCAAAGAAAATATGATCAATCAATCTTCTATGAAATTACACTGCTCTTTCAATCTTTTTTTCTTTTCACTATCTCTTTCTCCCTTAATTATTGTTAGCATCTCTAATATTAGACAAGTACAAGGCTGAGCTCCAAGTATAAACAATTAACAATATATATATATATATACACACACACACATACAGTTATGACTGCATTTTTCTCAATCAGCTTCATTCATAAATGTTGTCGCTTAGCCTAACCAAAATGGTGGCGTCACATTAGCTATCATTAAAGACTCACAGTACAATAACTGAAAAGATCTTAATTAGTCTCTTTGCATTAATATGATGGTAATTTGAGTTTGAATGAACTAATAATGTGCATCAATCTAGTTCGTTGTGTACTTGCCTGACTCATGCGGGGGCGTAAGATAGGAGAGTGCTCAATGCACATTGATGCAGTTAAAACAACACAACCCATCTGTTCTCGTTTATAATCGTCGCCAAGAGAAGGATCAACAAGGTCCTTGATATGATTAGCGTCAAGCAATGGTTTTGCCTATAAAACACAAGAAAGCACAAAGCGCTGAGGCCTCTCGTGTAGTGACAATTTGTTAGATAATATTTTTTGAGATAAGTTAGATAATATAATACACCCCATTTTAGGAAAAATGATTTACCCATATCACAACACTCTGCTGCATATGATCCACCGCTGGACGCCCAGTTATGATCTCCAAAAGTAGGACCCCAAATGAAAAAACATCAGTTTTCTCATCTACTATTCCATGCATGAAATATTCAGGAGCAAAATAGCTGCCAATCAAGTAATTAGAGGAATTTATTAAATCATGAAAATTTATAAAACTCCAAGCATTAGTAAATTTTTTATTTTTATACCCAAATGTGCCTTCAAATTTTGATACACTATGGTGAGTCCATTGTTCTGGTAACCACTTTGCAAGTCCAAAATCACATATCTGGAAAAAAAAATCTAAATCAATTAATAAGGGAGTGATATATCAGAAAGATTGCGTCAAACAATAGGGAATACGACAGAGCCTTAAGAGACATGGCCTAATCTAATTTACAAGCAGAACATGCTTTAACAAGTAATGAAAGACAAGGTTTAGCCATTAGCACAAAACATGACATAACAGCTCAGTTCATGTATTATCTCTTGGCAAAAGCTGCAAGATTTTCAGAGGATAAGAATAATATTGGAAAATAGTATTATATTGCTTAATTAGTGATGATATACATGAGGAGCTGATGGCTATAGAAGATATGTTTAGCTTAGCTTAGAATATTGGAAAACAGGATAAGTTGACAACAGCATAAGAAGACAAAATTGTTACACCTGAAACTAATGACTAAGTTAATGCTCCTACACACATCCACAAAATTTCAGAATGCATTCATGGAGCCAAAGTTTCATGTATCAAAGTAATACTGCAAACAAGTTATTTTATCATTCACTCTAATGAAGCTCAGTAAAAACCTGTGGCTCAAAATTCTCCGTGAGCAGAATATTCTCTGCCTTGATATCTCTATGAATGATTCGCCTGTGACAACACTCATGCAGATAGAGGAGACCATCAGCTATTCCCAGAGCAATTTTATACCTTTTACTCCAATCTAATTTCTTTTTATCTGAACCTGGAACACACACCATGAAAGAATAAACAGTAAATACTAAATGCATTAACCTCAAGTTTTCTCATGCGAGGAATCTGCAATGCTAACTAAAGTACAGACCATGAAGAAGAGATCCTAAACTTCCGAGTGTAGAGAGTTCAAAGACAAGTTGCATTTCCCCTTCTACACAACATCCAACTAGCTTTGCAGTATTAGGATGGTCAACATGAGCAATTACACCTAGCTCACATAGAAAGCCTGCGGTTTTTTCATCTGTGGTCCCTTTACTCAATTTCTTCACAGCTATTAATTGTCCATCTTGGAGACACCCTTTGTAAACCTCAGCAAAGCCACCTCTTCCAATTATATTTTCTACATGTAAAAGGAACAATAATGAAAATCTACCTAGTCAAACATATCGAATTTAAGAGTAAAAAATGAGTTTTTGAATCAAATTATGACATAATTAGGGTGAGATTTCAGACCATCACTAAAATTGTTGGTTGCATTTCTGAGTTCAGAGAGGCTGAAAGTGACCCAAGAAGACCTGAAGTTGTATAGCTTACTTAGAACTTGGTTTTCTCTGCTGCTTTTGCTTTTCCACTTCGGTATCTTTGGCACACTAATAAGAGGAGGGAGGGAGCCTAGGCGCTTAAAAGATTTTTTCCTCCAAATTTTGAAGAATTTGGACCAGTGAGAGCGTGCCCTCGTGGTTGAACAAGTGGCTTTCGATTCATGTGATTGGTCGTGAGAGTCAAAGTCTTTCATGCAGGCTTCCAAGACTCCTCTTGGTGATGCTATATTTTCTTTCTCTTTCTCCAATTCCAAATGCCTCAAGTCTAGGAGCAAAGAAAAAATGAAAAATCATGAGCAGAGAATATAATAAGTCTTGGAATTTGGATTGAAAAGTGAGGAATTGGAAAGAAAAAAAACCATGGGCAGAAGATGAACAAGAAAATAGAGAGGCTTGTCTCTTGGTAGCTCTTTTGGGCCTCGTATTGGCATTGGTATCGGGGTGCAGCAAATCAGATTGAAGATCTAAAGCTTCTGCAATTGTAAGCTTCTTCGGTTTATTAGCTTGGCTTTTCTTCTGGTCACTGCAATGCATGGCACATAATCTCAGATATTAGAAAAATGAAAAACAAAAGTGGACGTGATTTTAATTACAGGAAGAAGGAAGAGGCATATGCATACATACCACAAACAACAATCTAGTTTGTGATTGGCCATGAAAGAGAAGAAAAGACAAAATATAGTTAACGGTTTTGGGTTGATGATGGTGGAAAAACTAAGAGGGCATTGTTATTACGTTAGTTTATATGTAAGGCGTGTTATGTTTGTTGGTATGTATGCGTTAGAAAGTGCAGTGATGCGATGAATAATGGAAGTCAGAAAGGGATTGATTGCATTGCAGATGGATGAGGTTGTGGTGTGACAGGAACAGGTGGTAAAATGAAAGGTTTGCAGCGACATGTGCTCTCAACCAACGTTTCAGACAGACAAAACAAATTGAACGGCTTTGGAGAAACGGAGGTTGGGGTCGAATCGACCCTTGGTTTTATTTGGGTTTGAGCCAGTCTTTTCGATTATCACTATCTTAACTTATGTGCACTTCCTCACAAATTAACTTTCAATTTCGCCCTTTTACACGGAAAGGTTCTTCATTCTTGATTAAGAAATTAATAATAATAATAATAATTACTAATGATATATATTATAATAAAAGTTCAATATGTTTTTGGTATATGTAAATATAAACATGTTTGCTTTTAGTCTTAAAGAAAATCAACTCCTTTAACTCTCTTGTTTATGGAAAAATATTAAGCATGATCCTTGTCGTTATAAAAAAACGCACCATCTCTTGTTTATGAAAATTGAGACTGTACATGACACATTTTTCATAAGTAAAATATTGAAAAAAAGATAATTATTTTAGAGACTATAAGCAAACATCATCTTCTCTACCATTAAGTGTGTATTAACCAACATAAGATTGTTTTAATTTAACTAATAGTCTATAAAAAATATCATCTTGTACTATGTAGAGATTAAAAACATATGTAACTCCTTAAATAATCAATACTAATATACGACACACATATATCAATTAGTTTTTTTTACAAGAAACATATATCAATTAGTTTGTATTTAGTAACTTATTTGAAATTTTAGATAGACAATAGATTTTGAAGGTTGTAAGTTATTGTATTGTTTTTGTGATCTTGAAAATAATTTTTTTAATTTATACAAAATTTTCACAACAAAAAAAAATAAAAAGAAAAGAGAGAGAAGTATGAGATAGAATGAATTAATAGTGAAAACGAATGATAAAAATATTATAAATTAAATGTATAAATAATATTACTATTTTGAAAAGGTGGTATATATATTAACATTAATTATTTGGATAGCATGAAATGAGAGAAAGGATTTTAAGATTCATCAAATGTTGCAAATGTAAATTGTTATTTTTTCACAGCAAGGTATGACACATAACTTGGATCCTTTAGAGTGTGTTTGGGTTTAGAAGAGAGAGACGCAGATAAGAGAAATTTTTGAATTAAAATAGAGTATAAGAGGTGTGAGTACCATAAAATAAAGTACAAATTTTATCTTGTATGTTATTTCTCTTATTCAAAACAAACACACCCTTAAGTATACGTCAGGGTTCAATCCCTATATCAACCTTGGCCATCAAAATTATAGCATGTGATATTCTATTTGAATTTTATTTTTCTCTAATTTTTTATTGTCTATAATAAAACATACTATTTTTTGTTTTGGATATAAGTGATTGTTATTAGAATAATATGCATGAGTGGTCCTAAAAATTAAATGTCTAAAAAATTGTGTATTTTGGATAAAGATGATGAACTAAAGTTCAAATATTCAATCTTAGCCAAAAACAAAAGTTTAATTGAGAATCCTAAACAAAAAATACGCAAAGATACAACATTTCTCCTGTGAAACGTGTCTAACAAACTTAAGACTTCACACCTTAAATTTTTGTACCATCTCATGCACACAACTTATTGAAAATCTTCCTATGTTTTAGCCAACTCAGTAGGTAGAAAAAAGAAAAATTGAGGATGAGGATGTTGTTTAAGAATGCGGAAGAAAAATAGTAATGTGTCATCTCGGGAGAATCATCGGCCATCTCAGTGGGACTCGGCACCATTTGCTGATTGCTAACTTTGCCCCATCACTATAACTCATGCATGTTTCATACAATTAATCATTTTTCACCCTCTCTTCTCAAGTTTCCCTTTCCACTCTCTTTACCTCATCATTACCACTATCTTTGGGTGGGGGGTGAGGATGTTATTATAATACTCTCACCCTTCCAATCTTTTTAACTTGCTTTCTTTTCAAAATCTACAATCACAAAATTAACACATACATTCGTCAAACAAGAGTTTATACATACATGTGATAATGGTTTTCTTTCTCTATGTGCCTATTCTTCTTTCACTTTCTTTCTCGTTCCTTCTCCATGTGTTTAAGAAGCATATTCACATTTCCTTATTGGATCTTGTCACCACCTTCAACTCTACCAACATAATGATTGACAACTACAAGCTTTATCCCAATCAGATTGGTTTTATTGAAGATGTTAGTGAAGGGATTGAAGGGTTTATGACTTGCACCAAAAATCTTGGTTTCCAAAGCATTGATATTAGTGATAAAATCGATGATAATGACAATAATAATGATGATGAGGATGAAGATAATTGTTGGAGGAAAACAAGGGTGACAGAAGGTAAAGGAAACTTTCCTCCACCACTTTCGTCGTTGAATGGGAATGGACAACCTAGTTTCATTCTTGTACCGGTAAGGAAAAATGGAAGGTTACAACTCAGCAAAGTAAGAATTAAGAAACCAAAAATTCTCTATGCTACCCGACAAGATGGACGATTGAAATTGTTCCTCGTTCCAGATCAATGTGTAAAGGATAATGCACAAGAAGATGAGAAAGAACAAGAACAAGAACTAGTAGATGACATGGAGGAACATACAGAGGAGGAAGAAGGCATGATGATAGTAGAATCAATGGAGGAAGAGGAAGAAGAAGATGATGATGAAGTGGTTGAAGAGATTACCTATTATGAGCAAAAGGATTTTAGGATTGGAGAGTGGAAGTTTCCTAACGAAAGATCTAGGAAGTGTCATGAAGTTTTGAATCATATTCAAAGCCATCATCATCATCATGGTCATGGGAGTCATCACCACCTACATATGTATGGATTTAGCATTGCATGAGATCAAGTTGGAGGTTCCTATGGTTGCCCCACTTTTGTTTCATGGAGTATGTAAATTTGTGATTGTAGATTTAATTGTGTCTCCTCAATGTTTGCACTAAATTTGTCACACGAAACACACACAAGAATCCATTTTGCATCCAAAGTGTAAATACATAAACACTATGGCATTGTTTCCTTGTTGGATAAGTGCTTTATTTATGGTACGAAAAATAATAGTGTAATCAATGACAGATTCACATATAAATGAGGGGGTGCACTTGCATCTCTCACTTTTATAAAATTACATATAAATAACTTGAATGTGTATATTTTATCCCCCCTTCTAATTTTATATATTTGATCAACTTTCATTAATTTTTTACTTCTTTCATGATAATAATTATTAATTTTATTTTTTAAATAGATTTTCTCCCTGATTTAGGATTCTAGATCCAAAAGACTGTAATATACCAATCTCTCTATGAATTTAAAGCAAAAAATAACTTAAAAAATTACATAATCAAATTGAAATTAGCTATTTAATTTCGTGTGTAGTTCTTGTCGATCCATAATTCCATACAATATTTCTAGAATTTTCTTCGAAAAAGACAATAGCAAATTGTGGAGTTGAGTCCTTTGTAATTGTGCTATGAATATCTAAATGGTGAGAACTACAAAGAGAAAATGGAAATTGTTGAGGTATCCTTTGTAATTGTGCTCTAAATCTAAGTAGGTACCAGTATGTTTATTAGTTCTTAGTTTTGAAATTTTTGAAAATTAAAATTAATTTAGTTTTCAATTTTTATTAAATTTAAATGAAAAATCATTTCTTATTTCTTAATTTAAGTTTGTTTGGAAATGGAGCCATCAAGTTATCATGGGGGTAGGGGACAACAATTATATGATGAACCTGTGGTGATGATATATAATTAGAAATAGTGACACTATTGGTGAAAATAAGACAACAACAACAACGTAACAATGATAATAACATAATGATACAGGTGATTATTATTGTGATGATGATTATTGTTATAGTGGCAACAACAAGTAATCTATTCCTTCCCTAACAATCATCATTTTAGTTTTTTGTTTTTATTTCAAAATAATAGTCCTTTTAGTCTTTTTATGGTTAAAAATTCAAAAGTCAAAATACCCATATATGATAGCCTTGGGCACATTAAGCATGGCCTAGGCAATGGTCTTTCATGTTGTTAAATTGATCTTGTCAACTAGCCTTAAGCCTTATCTCTTAATTTCTCCAAAAATGAAACTTAGAAGCTTCATTCTCCATCATCTTGCACGAGTTCTTCAAAGGAAGGAGAGGAATCCATTTTCTTCTTCTTCTTTCAAGTTTCATACAAGTGTTCTTGAGGATTCTTCCTTCAAAGCTTTGGTAAGAGGTTCTTAATCTTCTTCCCCTTCTTGTTTCCTCATCATTTTGTGCAAAGCTCTCACTCTTGATTCCAATTTTTTTTTTCATCCTTTGAAGCTTGAAACATCCAAATCTGAGATCCTTGTTCCTTTGAGAATTTTCATGCGAGCTTCATCAAGGTAAGGGGGTCTTTCCACTTTTTGAGCCTTGATCTTGTTACTCTGGAAGTTAGACTTCATTGCATGTTGTATTGATGTTCAAAATTTTATAACTACTGCTTTGGCTAGAACTATGTGATATGTTGTTTTTCTTGAGATTCTAAGGTTAAAAAGAGTTCTTTAAGTGTCAAAACTTAGAGTTAGTTTTAAATTTAACTTAAATAGGAGTTTTTTTTAACAAAAGTTATGAACAAAATAAACTTAAAGATATTTTTATAGGATTAAATATGTCACGAAATTGAATCGACTATTATGATTGTATGAACTAGTTTTCTTAAAAATTTGATTTAAAAAATGAATTTTTTTAGTACTATTTAAAACAACATAACGTTTTTTATTAGTAATTTTTTTGTTTTTTCATTTTTTCATTTTTCTTCCTTATAATTTTTTTAGTTCTTCTAAAATATATTTATTTATTTAATCTTAAAATACTTTAGATAACTTTATAAATAATAAAAAATACTATTTGAAGTACTTTAAGATAAAAAAACATATTTTATAAGAATTAAATTGAAAAAAAAAATTTTACAAAAATAAAAATAAAAAAAAGTTAAATTACGAGAACGTATTTAAGCCTTTTTATCTAAAACCGTGCCGCATCGCAAGTACCTTGAACTTGAACCTTATTACGCCCATAGTATAAAACCTAATTCAGTTCAACAAGTGGCAGAATCTATCTAGATAGTCTCCTTGAACTTTGAAAAGAGTATAATATTCAAAACAAAAAAAATAATCAAAATTTTCAACTGGCGTTTGCTTCAAATGCTTGCACTCTTCCAGAAAAAAGTTAATGGAGTTCGCGTCTATTAAGACATTCATACGCAAACAAAATTGGAATTAGTTTGTACACGTTTACACTTTACAGCTCCTCTGGGTTGACCAGAGGAAAATGTCGTAAAATCAATTTAATTTAATAATTTATAATTATTAATAAAGATAATTATTTTTATTTAATGTATACATTTCTTTAGATAATTTTGTTTTTTTATTTAATTCTTAAAATTATTTTAGAATCAAACATTTATTAGAAAAAATAACTTCTCTCATATGAAAATTAGTTATATATTTTAATTTAAAATTAAAAATGTAAAAGAAATTAGTAGTTTAGACGCATAGCGCCTGTTTTCAACTATAATAATATTCTGAAAAATCAGTTACAAAAAGGGAGGATTTGGTGTTCATATGGATTAGTAGTTTAGACGCATAGCGCCTGTAGTATTATTATAATTTGTGAGGGGTAAGAAAATCAGAGAAGTTAAAATATGGTTTCTGTCCTTCCGAAGAGGATAATACTGATGCGGCATGGGGAGTCACAGGGGAACCTAAATACAGCGGCTTACACTACCACACCCGATCACAGCATTCAGTTAACGGCGCAGGGCATGACCCAGGCCCGCCACGCCGGCGAGCAGCTCCGCCGCGTGATGGGCGGCGATGGGTGTTCTCCTGACTGGCGGGTACAATTCTATGTGTCTCCCTACGGACGCACCCGATCAACGCTCCGCGAGCTCGGACGGCATTTTTCGAGAAAGAGGATAATCGGCGTGAGGGAAGAGTCGCGGGTTCGAGAACAGGACTTCGGAAACTTTCAGGTGGAAGAGAGGATGAAGGTGATAAAGGAAACACGTGAACGTTTTGGAAGGTTCTTCTATCGCTTTCCCGAGGGAGAGTCCGCCGCTGACGTTTTCGATCGCGTTTCAAGTAACCTCCTCCTCCTTCTTCTTTCCCATTATCCTTTATTTTTGGTGATGTTTGTCATTGTTCGAGTGGTTTGCAGGTTTCTTTGAATCTCTGTGGAGGGACATAGACATGAACAGGCTTCGTCATGATCCTTCCAATGATCTGAATTTCGTAATTGTTTCTCACGGTCTGACATCGCGTATTTTCCTTATGAAGTGGTTCAAGTGGACGGTTGAGCAGTTTGAGCACCTAAACAATTTTGGCAACTGCGAGTTCCGCGTTATGCAGCTTGGAAGTGGTGGAGAATACAGCTTAGCTGTTCATCACACAGAGGAAGAAATGCTAGAATGGGGACTCTCTCCTGAGATGATAGCTGACCAGAAATGGCGCGCCACCGCGATCAGGGGTGACTGGAATGATCAGTGCCCCTGGTACCTTGATGCTTTTTTTGATCATCTTCCTGATGATGATGCTGTGGAAAATGAAGCTGAAACTAATTCTTTAAGTGTATGTGCATAGCTTGCTTGCTTCCCATATGGTTTATGGGTTCATTTTTAACACTCCATTCTAGGTTGATTTTTATTTTTATTTTTTTAATAATGATAGCAGAAGAAATTTCAATAGAATGAAAATGGGGAAATCAAGGGGAAGGAAACTAGGAAACTATGGCTTTGTATAATTGTATTCAAGCTTTTCATGTTTCTTGTGGGTTATTCGTTATAATTGCAAAGCCTGCATTATCATTGTTTGCAAAAGATTGTGATGGCTCGCTCATTCTGTTATGTATCTCTTGGTGACAAAAAATAGCCTGATACTTCTATTACATTAAATACGGTTTAGCTTTACCATTGTGTATGCCTACAGGAACAATTTTAAATTCCCAGTTAAGATGGAGTTTTCAAACAAGCATCTAGAAAATTTTAAAGATAACGTGATTGATTGATTTACCTTGTGAGAACTTTATTGGTCCCCAAAAATCTGGATCCGTTTCATTGATTATTTTTAGTCTAGAAACAAACACAGATTTGCACATGACAAAATTGGAGTCCAATGCAAAATTTTATTATCTAACCGTATCACTGTCTTGTGAGAAACTCATGTGAAAGAGGACTTGTGCATTTAATAAAATGGATGTTTGATTACTTTAGAATTTAAGTTTCTTTGGATCAAGTCTCGACAGCAGAAGAGGCCAGAGAAATATTTAAACGTACAAAGTAAAAGAAAGAGAGCTAATTGTGGAATAACCAAAGATCAAAGAGATTGTTAAAGGCCACCCGTAACATTTACACGGGGCTTCTGTATTGTTTCGTAACATGAATTATTAACACTAACATTATTACACCCGAAACGTGAAATTAAGAAAAGGGATTGGACTTGTCGTTCAGATCAGAACCCACTTTCAGAATTGATCGCGGAGGAGATATTGGTTCTTCCTCTTGATCCAAAGAAAATGATTTTTGGAAGGACCTGCTCCACTTCCTCTTCAACTTCTTAGGTGGGGGAATCTCTTCCACGTTCTCACTTATGCTTACGGTTTTCTTTATAGACCGCGTTGGTGCCAAACTTGGCGTTGGCAATGTTAATGCAGCATTCTCTCCTTCCATTTTATCAACATTCATGCATGGCTTACTCTTCTCTTCAGCTTGCTGCTGTACAGAAGAAATAGAGTCACCAGGGACACCTTCAGTTGGTGGAAGCTTCTTGCCATCATCAACTTTGCATTGTGTCTCTGACTGTACCTCCTTTTTAGCATTAGAATCCGAACTTCTTACTGCACTTGAGCGTGAACTATCACGTCTTGAACACCCTAAAGTCACTGTCTTCAACGCTTGCGAAGCCAGAGCTTTCGTGAGGAAATGATAGAGCCTGTAACAGATGCCCATAGGTTGAAGATGGAATTCTCTTTTGTCCATCTGCCAAAACTTACCCACAGATAAAGATGTGAAAAGGGTGGAAGAAGAGTTAATCCCACCGTGAACTAGGAATATAGAAGTTTAAATCAGGAAGTAGATATTGAAATATTTGGAAGATATTCTTTGCTTTTCTTAGAAGGGATGTTATCCAAAAAGCTTACAGTCTTTATAAAGTTAATATTGAATCTGAAAGTAGAAAGCAAGAATATAAGAAGGCATTGCTTGATACTGCATCTCCCCCGCTCTGATCAAGTTTAATGCGTAGCAAGAGCACACTTTAGCGATACAATTAATCAGGACTAACACAAATACAAAGATTTATAGGCTTGTTTTAGTGTCTCTTTCCAAATTATTAGCAGGGTTGGAGAATAGAATCACTTTGCCCATTCTTCCACGGTTACTATTTTATTAATATTTTATGTTGGAGAATTCCTTTCCTGCATGGTTTCCATTGATCGATACATTATTTTCCAGTTTGCCAGCAAGAAAGAAACTAATGAGAACGACGGAAGGAAAAAAAAAACCCTCTCCAAATGAGTTTCATTCGAACAACAAAATTTGCATAGGTTTACACCTATATTTGATTTTATTCAGAGGACAAGGCTCCAGTGACAAACAAATGTAAGATTTCAGCTCAACAACATCGGAACATCTAACAATCATAAACTTTGGCTAATAAAAAAAAACAACCATAAACTTTGGTCTCTTTTTTCAAGGAGATAACTGTGATGCTTTTGGTGATATCCGTCCACACAGACGCCAGGTTGCACCAGCATGAAACATAGACTTCTCAAATACCCATATATCACGGACAAGAACCTGGAAATCATAGGAAACTGGCAATCTGGGCATAAGGAAGAAGACATTTATCCAAAATAAAGAGCAATGCACTGAACTTGAGTAAACAATTGATTTTGGAGGTCAAAAGGATGCATGCTTAAAACAGTATGAAGTTCCCTCGGCTAAAGCAGCTTGTCATTTCATAGAAAACGAATGAGTGGCCTACTATATAATTCATGCCACAGAAAATTGATTCCAAACTGTTTCCCTCTATCAATGAGC
The DNA here is from genome assembly GCF_000004515.6 of Glycine max. Classification (NCBI taxonomy): domain Eukaryota; kingdom Viridiplantae; phylum Streptophyta; class Magnoliopsida; order Fabales; family Fabaceae; genus Glycine; species Glycine max. The sequence continues at coordinate 46,440,159 of NC_038256.2, forward strand.
AAGAAAATAAAAGCCAACGAAGAAAGAAGTGACTATCTTTTCGTTGATGGTTTAATGCATTTTGAAAAATTGGCAGAAAGAAAAAGGAAATGAATATCCAGGAATTCCACAAGAATGGAATGGAAACAGAAATTAAGAGCCTATTTGATTCTCTTATCACTTTTTTTGTTTTATAAACTGTTATCTAAAATGGTTCCCCGCACTAGTCAGCAATTAATTTTTCATCCAAATACTATTAAGCTATGAAAATTGTTTCCAAAATAAGTGTTCTAAAAAAAGCAGAAATAGTTAGGAGATGTTTTCTCATCCTCTTCTGTTTTCTTCAATACTCTTGCTTATGTGCCCTGGAGACAAACTGTTGGAAAACTGAAATATTTTAATGGGACAAACACTTTCAAATGTGTTAAGAGACACATTTTAAAAGACAAAAGCTGTTGTTGAAAGCAATAAAAAAAAGCCCCAACTATCATTACCTCCTTGCTTTTATCTCCAGCTACCACAGAACCTTTTGAGTCATATGCTTCAAATTTCTGCAATTAATATAACATTAATTCACTGTTCTGAGATTTTGAAATTCCTTTTACTCATGAAACCATGGCATAAGTTTTCTGGGATTGGACTAATTTTAATGTTAAGCAAACCTGTTTAGCCAAAATCTCTAGTGTAAGTTGAATAAATGTTTTATTTAGGTCTTTCCGATCAACTCCAATCTGTAATTGAAAAGAAAATCAGCACAAAAATCATTATATTGATAAGCAAATTACTGATTTCAAAATATGTGCACACGTGAGTGCAAAAGAGTGATAGTACAATTCAGCATCATATATTAGCTGCTACAGGACCTGGTCAATTAATACTTCAAGCAAAAAAATATCAATTATATACAATGAAATTGTTTAAATATTTAATCCCAGAAAAGGTCTATGCAGCAGAAACTATGAAAAAGCTTCAAAATTAAGCTTTTGTTCATGGTGCCTACAAGACATAACCGGTAACTCCAGGGAGATGTCCAGAGAAACTTTACAAAGATACCAACAACCAAAAAGAAATTAACTTCAAAATTTTCACTTGTAAAATGGTCAGAACACCTCCAACAATACATCCTACCAAAGCAAATATTATTCCTACTTGATCCAATGGGACCAGATTTTGATCAGTTTTTTTTTTTTTGATCAGCAAAATAAATGTATTATATATATATATATATAAAATTGAAACAGTACCAGAGGTACCAATACAAAAGGGATATACAGTCCTTATATCTAGACACCAGAGATGAATGGTATTCTAGATATTAGGAGAACATCTAGTTTGTTCTATTTGTATCACCCATTACATAAACAAAACCCTGTCTAATATTGCTTGACCAGATTTTGATCAGTGATGCCTCAATGTTAGCAAGTTGACATGTCAGCTCTTTGATGTGACCCAAATGCCAGTAAAGGCAGATGTTCTTTCTCTTATTTCATATTTGTGCTACATTTTGAGTTGTCACATCATATCTTGACCAAAGTATAAACACAGTGCAGAAGAATACTAACCAGACGTGCACGCAAAGTCCGAATCTTAACAACAGGCTCAACCATTTCCCAATATACCCTGCTCCATGCAGTTTCTCTTTGTTTAATTTCATTCTTAAGTGCCTTGGACAAGAAAATGAAACACAAGATCTCATAAATTAAACTACATTCTCTTTAGAAATTATTGATGCAAAAACTGTACAAAACTGTATCAGAGCTCAGATTCACTAATAAAATCACGTAAAGGAACTGAAGCATACAGAAAACATATTCTCAGTAACTGCTTTCCTTAATGTTCTTTTGTCACCTTTAGCTATTAGAGTGTTTATCTGAGAAAAAGAAAAAGGAAACATCAGCATTGGGGCAAAAAAGACATCCCCACTGAAATCAAGGAGAAGAAATTCAAAACAGAACAAAACACATACTACAATGCAAAATAAAGAAACTGCCAGGAAATAGTGAAGATAAATGGTCGTTGCAGGTGAAAATTCGAAACACATCAAAAGGTCAGAGATCAATGTCTTCTGTTCTGCCCTTAATTTCTTCAAGGCATTTCTTTAAATTGATTCCCCCGAACACTATGTAAAGTGACAATATCACTACAAAACGGCCTCCCTTCAATTTCTTTCACAATGCACTCTCCTAATCTATTAAATTATAACAATCATGCATCTACATTCTGTCAAAGAAACTGCATGCATTGAATCCCGGTATTCACAAGGTGTGGCAGAGGTGCAGAGACACAAAATAGATGAAGTAAATTTGTTTCTTAAGAAAGGCATCAAATGCCATTTAGATATATTCTTTACCAGGCAGATAATCTGTTCAATTACACTGATGGATGACAAATGAGAAAATCAAGTACGTAAGAATTTGAAATCATCACAATAGTAACTCAACAACCAAAAGAGATTTCAAGTTTATATAAAGACTGAATGTTCTGAGCAAAGTATTCATCATTAATTATTTTTACTAATTTTCATCACTTGTATCAAATTAAATTAATTAAAAATTGATCCCTCTAGTTTTCAACAAATTGATGTAAAGTAGACCCATGTCATATGACACTCTTGTTGATTTGGAACTGATCCACATCATCACCATTGTCAGTAGAGATAGTGCAACACCAGCAAACATGAGCCCCAGAAGCAAAGATGTTGGCATGCCAGCTAGTTTTGCAAATGTGACACTATCTTTGCTGACATAGAAATAATGGGGCACATGGAAGACTGAATTTATTTATATCAATTTGCATTTTGAAAAATATGAGAGTAATACTATTGAAGTTGGAACTAGGGGGACCAAAATAGAACTTGTTTGAAGCTAGAGGGACCAAAAGTGTAATTAATGCACTATTTTTTCCTCTTCATAATTCCTTTTAGTTCTACAGTAGTACTGTGTAGCTTAAACTAATAAGAGGCAATTGATAAAAGATCATTATCAAATGGAAGAAGGAGTCGTAAGACAGAAAAAAAAATAGTGTAGTTTGATTTATTTAGCTGATACCACTTAGTGGGAAAATACTTCGTTGGTTGGTTGTTGTTTGATGTTGTCACTATGAATTTTTTTTTAAAAAAATCTTAGTAAAGGCTACAGATTACAGAATACAACAGGTACAAACCTCCTTGTACATATTGGCAGCCTCATTGTAGAACTGATTTTTTGAATATCCCGTTTTTCTTAACTTTGCAATAGCATAGGCACTTTTGAGCTGCAACAGAGCAAAAAACAAAGCTTGATTAAGGTTATTGATAGCATCCATTAAAATAAAATGGTCCAGGTTCAGTACTTTCAGTGTGATTTTATTTTTTTTTTCCTTTCCTAATCTCTCATAAAAGAGATATTTAGGAGAGAATGGACATCAAAAAGAGGAAAGGAATTCCTCCTTAAAAGAAAGCAACAATCTGCTGTAATTCTCCAAGATTGGGGTAAAAGAAAAGAATGGAAAAGAACAATTTCGATCAACAAAAATTATTACATTATAGTTAGGCCCTATTCTCTAAATCCGGGGGAATAGTGCAAACCAAACTTAAAATAAGTTATATACATCATCACCTCAAGAATGATGTCATTTTTTGTTCTTCTCAAACCACTTCTAGTGAACCATCTGATACATCAGAGAAATTATACATAAGATCATGATACATAATTATAATAGTTTATAAGGAAATATAATGCTATACACAGGTTGAAGGCACATCAAATTGGTGAAACAAAATACATAGAAAAAGGTGTAACAAATTCTTGGTTAAATATGTTTTGGTCCCTGCAAAAATTTTGAAATTCAGTTTTGGATCCTCTAAAAAAATTTGTCCGTTTTTTGTCCCTCTAATTTTGAAACGCACAACCTTTTGGTCTTCAAAGTGGTTTAGATAGAGCTTAATAGAGGGATGAAAAGTGGTTTAGATAGTGCTTGAGGAACAAAAGTGGTGAATTTCAAAATTAGAAGGACGAAAAATAGACAAAAAAATTTAGAGGGACTGAAACCAAACTTCGATATTTTTAGAGGGACCAAAGACATATTTTACCCAAAATTCTAAATGTTAAAACAAACCCATAAATAGCTATGCAAATTTTAGAGAGTATGCTAGTGATAAAAAGCCATGTATAAACCATGGAGATTTAAAACCAGAGATCTAACCTCTTCCAAAATGGGATTTTATCACGAGGTTCATAAGGTTCATAGATAAATCCAGGACTTGATAGGGATATTTGTTGTCCCTGCATCAATGATATGTCAGCAAAGCATCAAAGTTATTATCTGATCTGCAAAATAATGCCTTGTTTGATATCTGTTTCTGTTTTCAATTTTTAAAACTGTTTTGAAATTTGTTTAAGATCAATTTTTTAAAACTAGCTAAATTAATGCTCAATTTTTTGTTGTTCTTTTATCTTTAAAACTGAAAACAGAAATGGAACAATCTCTAAATGACCACAGACTGTCATCATAGATCAAATTTGGTTACATTATCCTTTTAAGAGTACTATAATGACAGATTTTGTTAAGTAGATAAATGCAAATTCAAATAAGAGGGTAACCTGAAATCCATCTAATCATCAACTCTCTAGGTGACTGTTTTAGAGAACAACACACAAACTAGGTGCATGTTCTTATATCTAGCATATCCAAGTTGTTAATGATGGACGGTTCTCATGTGGTCTGCCAATTGAAATGCTAATTTGCTTTGAATGTTGCAAAAATATTCTGAATTTACAAATGATCAAAATCTTTTTAATGCCTTAGCTATAGCCATAAACTGCATGTCTTAGGTTCCACTCATCATCCCATCGAAGAGTAGAAAAAACAGTTTTTTGAAGAATCCCTTTACATCAATTGGTATTTTTTTTCATAGAAAGGAAACATGAGATAATAAATCCAGTAATTCAATTCAAATAGTCAAATAAATGGCTATATAGCCCAGCATAAAAGAAGGGAATAAATGAGAGAGACAATAACAATTCAATTAAAAACACCAGAACATCAGAAGCTCCATAACTAAAGACTATACCTGAAAGATAAAGGAAACAGGTACTTTACTTCATACAACAAAACTCATCAAGTAAATTTTATAAATCCAATACAATAAGTATACATTGGACAATGCTAGTATATATCATATACCATGAAGAATAGCAGAAAATGCTTGAGTGTCATAAAAACGAAGAAGACACTTAAGAGAGAATTACCACTTGTCGCGCTTGTGCTGAGGCTTTGACTTGAGTACTTAACATCCTCCTATTGTTCATGAAAATGGACAACTCAGCAGCCTAAGAAATGTTAGAAAAGAAACACATAGAAAAAGACACAAGAAATTTAGGAACTCAAATCCCAAAAATCACTGTCTTGATAAGATAACACGTTCAAGAATATTTACCATTGTAGATCGAAGCGTCAAAGATTTTACACCAGCAAAGGGAAAACCATCTTGGCCCTTTAACAAATGGGAATGGAAGCTCCTGAAATTACCCTCAGAACCTGATCAAGCAAAAAAAAAACTCGTACTGTCAACAAATTGAAGCTCAAAAACCAATTCTGAATCATACGCATAAATCTCTCTTATAAAATCCCTTTCGCACCCAAACGAAACAACAACAAAATGTTAAAAGAGATTATTACCGTTTGATAGAGCAGAGGAATAACTCTTGCAGCTGCCGAGCCTGAAAATTCAAACACACCGAAATCATAGAAAAAACTGCATAATGACATTCATTTCAAGCTGAAAACAACCGTTTGGCTTTCATGAAGAAGATGTATTTTTCTCAGAAAGCATGGAAAGTAGTGTTACTCACAGATACGACGAAGATTCTCCAATCTGAGATGAACGATAGAGTGTCCGAACTAAGTGTAAGCGTTTGAACGGCGTCATCATTTTCAGCTTCGATTCAGAAACATTACAGTCACAGTTACACCTTTTTATTCACAGATGAATGATCGATCGATCTATGCTAGATTGAACCACAACACAGGTCTCTCTGGTTTTTCAAGGGTTTAAGCCTTTAACTTGATTAAAAAAAATAGTAGAAAACTAGAATTTACTCAGAATGAATTCGAGTGGGCCAATAGAATAGTATACCCATTTATCCTCAGGTTGGGCCTGTCCAGGAGGCTCCAATTTGAGTATTTTAGGCCTGGGCTGTGGTTGGACATTGGCACTTACTATTTACACTCCTGCTTCGCTAAGTACACCCAAATCTCCCTTTTTTACATCTTAATTATCCATTATACCCTTTTTACTTGCAGGATTATACCCTGAGAACCCATTTTCCTTTCCGGAAGTTCCTTTCTAAAATATTATATATCTATTCTGGAAATATATTTTTGGAACTAGTTCTAGAAATACATTTTCAGAATAGGTATATGATATTCTAGAAAGACATTTCTTGTAATAATAAATTTAAGATTGTTGAAGTTGTAAATGCTTATCTTACATCTTTATATTTGTTAGTCTTATTTTCATCTTATCATTAGTGTTCTTTAAATCCTATTTAAAATATTATTTTTGTTCTTTAAATGGGTTCTAAGGGGTGTACTCCTTTAAGTAAAAAGGGTATAATGGATAATTAAGATGTAAAAAGGGGGATTGGGGGTGTACTTAGAAAAAAAGGGGGGTATACTCCTTCACGTGAGGTCCAGTCCGTTTATTAATTGTTCAAAATCATCATCATCATAAAGTCATTTTGATAAAATTAATTTGTATCTTTTAATATTGGCACAAGACTTTGTTTTTTCTTCAAAAGAATCTGTTAAATAATTCACGAATCTAATTTTGCTGCTGGTTTGGCACATTAGCTCATGGGTAGCCCAAACAAGAAATAATTAAATAAAAGGATCAATATGTTCACACATCACAGCATATAACACAAACCGAGAAATGTGGACTTTGTTAATGCTAATGCATCTGTCTTTTCACTCTCATTGGATTGCATGGACACAGTTGTGATTGCTAAGTGTAAAGGCTCACGGAATCCATAGTGTTGAAGCAATATTGTCTCGTGGAGATGCTAGTTAAGACAAATTACACGCATCCAAATGCAAGACAAACCATCTCTTAAGTCTTAAACTTATGCAATAGTCTTTCAACAGTGCAATACCTAAGTCTGGTTTTCTTGAACGGTATAAGGATAGTAACATGGCAATGCAAAGCAAAAGGAACGGTTTCCTTTTGGATTCAGTTGCTTTCTTACTATCATAAGCAAGCTTTTCCTTTGTTATCGGGACTTTACTTTGAAGCAACCGATTCTGGGTGTGCAATGCAATGCATGCATAAAGCTAGCTATAATCGGTATTCGTCTACCTATGTTATAGGTGTTTGGCACAAATAAAGTGAGAGTTGCCATGGATTCTAAGAATGTTGTTGCTTTTCAAGTTGTCACATTTTGTATATGCTTGGCTGTGGCAAATTCAGTTGACTTTGGTTACCCAGCAGTTTTCAACTTTGGTGATTCAAACTCAGACACAGGTGAACTGGCTGCAGGAATGGGATTTCTAGTTGTCCCGCCTTATGGACAAAATTACTTCGAAACCCCATCTGGGTCATAGTTGACTTCCTAAGTAAGTTTCTAATCTTTCATGAATTTGTCTTATACTTATTTCAATAATCTTGATTAGTCTTAATGCTCACATTTATTTCACCTTTTAATATTCCTTCTCTAAAATTTAGGACCTTACATCTAATGCGTTAATGTACAAGAAAGTCCTAAGGCCAGTTAGGAACTCAAGAAATTTTAGTAAGCTCTTCTATGCATGATCTGATGTGACCAAGGGGAATCACACCCTATTTTTTTTTACTGTGCTTTCTAGATTCCACTATATTGGGCCCAAGGATCATAAGCGTACCCCTCTTCAATCGGACGGTCCTAAGCCCCTCAAGTGTCAAAGCCAAAAAGACGGGGGCGCTTGTTCGGACGATCCATAATCGGTTGGTCCATAATGTAACTTTGAGAGGGCATGTTACTGGCAATGCTCCTCACTGATTATTTTAAGATTATACATCGAATTAAGTTAATTATTGATATAATATATCAATGGTTCACTTCCATAATAAGTATATGACTTGCCAGACAAACCATCTAATGTTACATATGTGAGGTACCTAAGCCATAAGCATATGTAACAAGTGTTTTGGAACAAGAGGAAACTCTAGAAGGCTTGAAAATCATCCATGCTATGATGAACATGAAGCCATGTCCACCACCACCACATGTATCATTTGCATTGACATGATAGTTCCATGTGTTTTTGGTTGATCATTGCAGTGGATTCGATGAAATTTCCATTCTTAAATGCCTACATGGATTCAGTGGGTTTGCCAAATTTTCAGCATGGATGCAACTTTGCAGCAGCAGGTTCAACTATCCTTCCAGCCACTGCCACATCCATCAGCTCGTTTGGATTTGAGGTTCAGGTATTTCAGTTTCTGAGATTCAGAGCTCAGTCTCTTCAATTTCTTCAAGGTATATGACAAATAAATCAAGTGTCTTCTCATTACTTTGGTTTCAAAATCTAGTTTGCTGTTTATGACATTCATTCATTTAAAGGAAAATTATCACAATAAAGTTTCAGGAAAGAAATTTGATCAGTACGTCCCAACTGAAGACTATTTTGAGAAGGGATTATACATGTTTGACATAGGCCAGAACGATCTTGATGGTGCATTTTATTCAAAAACATTGGACCAAATACTTGCCTCAATTCCAACAATCTATTGGAATTTGAAACTGGAATAAAGGTTGGTTTCATTGTGTCTAATAAAATATGAATTAGTGCATTTTTATTCAAATTATTTCCTAAAAGTTTCTTTACTTCCAAAGTATAAAATAGTTCTACTGAGATTAGCATTCACTCTCTGATTTGTGTGCTAGAAACTGTATGACAGCGGGGCTAGGAATTTCTGGATACATAACACGGGTCCACTCGGATGCTTGCCTCAGGTTGTTGCCAAATTTGGCACTAATCCTTCAAAGCTTGATGAACTAGGATGTGTTAGTTCACCCAATAAAGCGGCCAAATACACAGCTTCAAGCTTTTCGTAGTAAATTTAAGGGCCAGTATCCAGATGCAAATGTTACACGTTGATGTTTTTACCATAAAATCAAACCTCATTGCAAACTATTCTAAATATGGTGAGAGTAACTTAAAACATTTATTGTTGCCTCATCTTAATTCCATTTTACTCTTGATTTTGCTATATAGTTTTGGATGATGATTGTTTCCTAGAGATTTTGATGTTTATTTTTATAGATTTTAAATTCCTCATATCATATTGTGATATGGCCTTGGCATCGTGTGATGTGCCCCATGCAGCAGCAACTTCTGTTTTACTCATACTTCTTACTATAGTCTTTTAATTACTCATCACTGTGACATGATTTGACAATGGAAGAATATAAAAGAACGACTTGCACATACACTACATAACACTCCATGGGAATTCATTTTCTTCTTCTTTTGAGCTTTGTTTTCTCCCGAGTCTCCTTCCTCTTTTTACCCTGTAATCATTGTGATTGCAGCACTTGTTTACAATCCTTAAAATGCTAGAAGTGTGTCCAAGTCAGTGGTCAATATAGGAATCAGGATAAACCTGGCATAGTTTCTTTTGTAACACATAAGTATTTGTTGGGGCAAACATTGAACTTTGACAGTCAAGCTTCATGCGGGCTAGCAAAGATCTTGGATGGAACCACAATAACAGCAAAAGGTTGCAATGACAGCAGTGTGTATGTAATCTGGGACGGGACTCATTACATTGAGGCTGCAAATCAATATGTGGCATCACAAATTCTCACAGGAAACTACTCCAACACTCTTTTGGGAGGCAAATTGCCCTTCCTTCTCTAGCTCAAGTTCTAAATCCCTATCCGTTTACTGTTATAATAGTTTTATTCTTTCTGTGCTGGTTAGTGAAACTACCAGCTGATTGTAACCTTGATTGACAGTTAAGGTCTTACAAACATATATGATTTAAGACTGATTCAACTCACTTTGTGACATAGTCAGTGAAAGAGTTTCTATGGAGCTTACTTGGACTTATCATAAAAGTATTTAAACTAAAAATTGAAAGTGTTTGGTTAAAATTAAGGAATCTCCCAAGTCCTGTAAGTTCATAATATTATGAGGCGGCATTAAAGTATATACATTAATGCAATGTACAAAGCTAGGAATTAGGAACCCCAGTTCTATATTAGATTTATTGAAGAAAAAAAGTACACTCAACAGGAAACTGAAAGAGGAGCAGGGAACTATAACTCGTTCTACCTGACTTAAGATCGCCAACCAGCATATAAAAATGGTCAAATGCATATATACTTCAGAATAGCATTTACAAGCAAAAACTGCCATCTTATTCTTCAGCTTTCGCAAACTCAATTGTGACATGAGCATGGTTACAACTGTACATTATACATCTGAATTTGAACAGTGAAAATTTGAAAAAGAGATCTAGTAATATTATCTTATTTTTTGGATACATAGGCATAGTACTGTGCCATAGGAACAACGAATGCAATGACCAACAAACCTCCAACTACAAGAGTGAATTGTCCACGCTTCTCTTCTGTCTCTTCCTTGGTTTTGAAATTAGACTCACGTTTGTTGTCTTTAACTGTTGGCCCACCAGGATCTGGAAGCCCATCAATGGCAGCAGCTAGCCGTTTAGCAGTGCTAAAAATAGCTTCATTGTACTTCTCATCCGTAGCCAATACTGCATATATAAACCAGACATAGGTAGTTTTGTACCCCTTCAAAAAGTAAAAATGATTATAGCTGTTCCTTACTGAGTAAAGCTTCAGAAGATCAACAAGTTTTATAAATAGAAATTAATTAGAAAACATTCACAATATAAAGGTTTTTATATTTTCGTTCAATCATATACTGTCATGATATATTGTAAAATTGTCATGGCACATGACTTTTGATCTCTATACCTGGATAATTTTTATGTTTTACACCTAGAAATTACTTGTTTTAATATCTACACATACACTTTTTAATCTCTTTTAGTTCCTATCCAAAATAGTATGTACTAAAATGGATTAAAAAGTATATGCATAGGGACTAAAACAAGTACTCCCTCCAGACTCATATATAAGCAAAAGAGTAATCTTATATGTTGAACTTAAATATAAGTAAATCTAACTAATTTTGTCATATTTAATGTTATCATTTTTAAAATACTTTTCATTTAATTCTAATTCTATTTTCAATGACTCTTTTTTATTCATGATAGTAAGTTTCAATGAAGAACATTATAGAAATAACTTTATTTTTTACTTAAGATTAAGAAAATTAAATCATGTCAACTAACTTTCTTAATTAGTGTGAAATTAATTATTTTTGTTTATATATGAGGCTAGAGGGAGCATGTCTTAGGTGTAGGACTAAAACAAGTAGCTTCTAGTGAAGAGACTAAAATGTAAATATTTGCATGTATAAGAATCAAATTAGTAATTAAGCCTAATTACTTTAAAAGTCGTAGATTCCTAATCCTATAGTATATTATAGAAATCTTTGTACTATGACAATTAAACTCTTGTAAATAATACAAACTTGCAAGTACCAGGAAGGTTCTCTGAGACGGTAGCATCAAGGATCTTTTCCCCCACAGCTTCAACAAAAGCCGGGCCACCAGTGACTGCTCCTTCTTTCTGACTCGTGACAAGCACCACAATACCCTTCTTGTTCCCTTCTTCTACAGAAGGGTACCAACGCTCCAAGACTTGGTCAGCATACTCAAATGCATCAGCTTTGCTCTGCATTCAACCACATTATACTATCAAAACATTTCATTTAGCATTTAGCATTTTGTTTGGTCCTTTCATGCTTCACTTTAGTTGCATGGCAGAGAACATGAACAAGTTTGCACAACAAGCTCAATGCTTCTTCACAGCACATCATGTGGAAACATATGAAAGAAAGTTTCATAATTCATTATTTAAGCACATAGTTGTGTAACTAACCGTGAGCTTTCGAACAGTTATAAAATTGATCCGGAAGTTCTTCCTTGATTCCAAATCAGACAACAACTGCTTCAAATCGGACCTGGTTACCCTACTAAGCACTCCTGCATCATCAAACACATAAGAATCTTTGGGTGGACCCTCGTTAAGTACATCAAACTCAGATGCCAGTGCATTGCCATTGAACAAAACTGGGCTAAAGTTGAGTGCCAAGGAGATAGCCAAAGCTGCTAGGCCTTGTTGAGCATGAGCCAACCAGCTTGTGCCTGATGAAGGTTTAGGAGATAAAGTTTGGTTCTTTCTGAGACTAGAAACAATGGGTTTCGAGCAAAAGAGAGAATTTGACTTGGGTTGCGGAGAGGGAGCCAAGAGAATTCTTGAGGGTGAAGGTTTGATGTTGAGGAGTGGAGAGAGAGAGTGAGGAGGAAAAATAGTTCCCATGATGGGGATCAGCAAGGATTCAACTTCAAGTGCAGAAGTGTGCTTCTTCTCTTCCACATCATTCCTTGTCCTATGATTTGGTTCGGATTTCGGGTGGTCTGGATTGGTTGGCTGTGTCTGAAAGCGGATAACGTCTATTAGCCATGTGGATCTTTTGGTCCACAACTATAAATTTTCCATTTTTCTTTCTATTTTCCCCCTAGTGAGCCTGCGTTTGTAGATAGATAAATATAAATAAATCTATGCTAAACTTTTGATATATTATTTTGCATGATTCATGAATAAAACTTATTATCACATATTACATAGATCAACCCATATATAGTTGTTTTAGTTTAACTAGAATCTCTCTCAAATTAGAATCTAAAATGTATTTTGATAAATACTCAAAAGAAAAAATATTTTGTCATATACAATAATTCTTTTATAATATTTTTTTTTTCTTTAGATGGGACAATCTCATTTGAATTGGATAAAATCAATTAAAGTTTTGTGAAGTGTTGAACATTAGTATGTTTTTGGTGGAGATCTCTAATTAAACTTGACAATCTCACGCTAGTGGATTCAGGTGTATAATTGTGCCTCATGGAAATGATGGAAGATACAAGAATTCCTAAAAAGAAATAAATAAAATTTACTTATTACAGTGACTTTAAGTGCCCCTGAATTGAGAAAATTTCAAAAGCAATTTATTTTAGCTGAAACTGATGATAACTGTCTCCATGCACTTTCTTTCATGGCCGTTCTTTTCTCCAATCTCATCAGCATCACCAACAACACCAAACCTCGCTTCCCTTTCAGCTCAAAACCCATAATTTGTGGGGCCAAACGGAACCTCATCCTTCAAACTCCTCTCGTCTGCATTGGCATTGGCCTAACTCCTCAAGTCTCAGTTGCGCAATCTTCACCTCAAGAGTCGTCGCCGTCCAAATCGCTTCTTTCTAGCTTTGAAAACACGACATCTTGGTTTCAGTTCTACGGTGATGGGTTTGCCATTCGAGTCCCACCAGAGTTTAAGGATATCATGGAACCTGAGGTGCACTTAACTACTTTTCTCTCTCAATTTTTAATTGTAATTTCCTAAATGACTCAAAAGTAGATTAATTCTTTATTAGTCATTTTTTTTATTGTTGAACTTGGTAAATTGTAATTTAGAAAATTACAATTGGAAAATGATTGCAAAATGTGTTAATAGAAACTTTAAGTTGCCTATAACTTTTACTAATGACAGGTTTGTGTAACTCAGCTGAATCCAGTTTCGGTTAGTTGAAGTTTGATGTAATAGTTAATTAAGTCACCTTTTTTGGTTGAAGACAGTTCAATAAGATAGACTTATTAGTTAAATAAGGTGTCTATAATGCACGATGCACCACTGTAATATTAATTTTCCAGAACCTGCATCTTAACAACAAAGCATTGAAACATTATGAAATTTTCAGTTGAATGAGCTAGGCTTCCATTTGCTTGCAGGATTTCGATGCTGGACAGTCTCTTTATGGGGACAAGGCAAAGACAGACTTTTTCAGCACGGTTTGCATCTTCCGATGGGTATTTTTTATATCAAACTCCCAACTCCCTATTTTCTTTGCACTGGTGTATTTTTAGAAGGAAACATGATCATCTTGTCTGTGATTGAAACAGATCAGAGATTCTAAGTGTTGTTACTCGGCCAGCCAATCAACTTAAAATCACCTTCTTACAGGTAATTGGACAGTCAATGACATTTTATTATACACATACACACACGGCATAAAATTTTCACAATGGTTGAGTAATTAGTAACAGACAAGCAAGGCATTTTGCTATCTGTACATCAGAAACCCTTGTTTGCCTTTTGCCATTTGGTTCCTTTCTAGTTCAATGCTGAGTTAGCATTAGACTCTTTCTTATTGCAAGTTTTTCCTTTTTATGAACTAGGACTAAAATTAGGAACTTTTTGCTACTGATAATAGTTTCATAAAGGATGGAGAAACTGATCTAATCCTTGTAATTTATTATCACTTTACTTCGACATGATTTCAACTATCAGAAGCTCTCATTAATGTCTTTGTCCTAAGAGAACACATGCACTAATGTACAGTACAGTATATCAGCCATCAGGCTTTTGTGCCTGTGTTATGACAAGTCACTGTTAACTGAGATTAGATCTACTCCTATTTTTTATTATTGATGTGAATTCCTCAAGGAACTTACATATTCGTCACTGATTGGAACAGGCTCAGAATATAACTGATTTAGGTTCTCTGAAGGAAGCAGCAAAAATTTTTGTTCCAGGTACAATTTTTTAAAACGTATACATGTTTTTGTAGGTTCAGAAAGAAGTTGACTTTGTTCTAAGTTTATCTTTATGTTACAGATTGTTATATCCTAACATTTAGTTATTTGAATGATATGATGTGCTTCGTCACTCTTTCTGTTTACTCAGTTCTTGGTTTTAGTATTTCATTTTGCTCATGATGTGAATGCAGGAGGCTCAAAAATTTATTCTGCAAGATCAATAAAAATAAAGGAAGATGAGGGTTTTACGTAAGTTCATTTTCAACTTACTGGAACTATATACACCAAAGGCTCCCTCCTTATTTAGGATAAAATACATGAATTAGTTCTTTTTTAGTTCTATATTGTTATTTAAAAAAAAAAAAGATTATCATAGAACAGAAGGCTATAAATATACAGCATTGATACCCTTTCTCCCATTGTTTGATTGGATACTCAAAATGCTAGTGAAGAAAACTCTGGATGTGTGATTTAATCCTTTAAGCCATTTTTATTTCATCTGGAACCAGTCCTATTTATGTGTCTACTCTCTATACCATTGATTTTTTTTTTATTGCATCAAATTCCAATGCATTATTGACTTTTATAATTTCAGGACTTACTATTTCTATGAATTTGGTAGAGATAACCAACACGTAGCATTGATGACAGGCATCAGCAGTGGAAAGGTTTGTTACTACAAGCATTTTAATGATATAACTAACCCATCCACATATACTTGATTGGGTATGCAATGGCAGGAGTATCATTGGTCATCAACTTTTGCTAGTTGACCCAGTGCCAATAGAGAACATTCCCATTATTCCCTCCGGTCTCAAATGTAAGCAACAAAAAATCCATATATTTTGGTCTCAAATATCAGCAAGTCCCAACTAATTTTACTATATTTAATGAGATCATCTCCAAGATGTCCTTTATTTAATTGGGATTCTATTTACAATGATCATTTTCTTGATATCAACTTCCAATCAAAGATAGTTTGGGAAGAAAACTTATTTTGTTAGTGGGATTAACAAAATTAAATGATGATAACTAATTTTCTTAATTAGTGTGAACTGTGAAGTTAGTTAGTTTTTTTTTTTTTTTGCTTATAATTGAGACTAGAAGGAGTAATTCTTTGCTGTTGCACGTCAATCACTTTTATATTTTCACCAACATAAATTACAGAAAAGTAAGACATCAGGTCCTTATATTCTGTAGGCTTTTATTGCTGGAGCAACTGCACCACAGTCCAAGTGGGACAGTGATGGTGTAAAACTTCGTTCTGCTGCAATATCATTAAAACTTCTGTGGCCATGTGCTGAATTTTTTTAGCTGGGTATGTCAACTCATTATTTCAACACTTCAGTGATATGGTTTTTAATATTTTCATGTAGACAAGTAGTGTAATTCTGTCTTCTATTTTAAGTCAAGATTTTTATATAAACTTCATAGAGTATTAAAGACCAGTCGTTTCCCTGTTTCATAGTCTAAATTTGTGTTTGAAGCTGAAGCCTGGGGTAAAGTAATGTTTAATCCAGCTGCTGAGAACTGAGGTTGTTATAGTATTATACAGAAAATCACAACTATGGCTAGAACAATGACTTCTTGTACTACTTTTAACTGCTTCTGTACGACTCTTTCTAGCTTCCAAATTAATGGTTTATTATTTTGATTTGAAGCAGTTCTCTACTTGTCCCCTGCATGATTGCAGACTGCAGTAATCTTGACACACGATTCAATTTCATTGGGTGCTCAGCTGCCTGTCAAAGTTGAAAAGTAGTTAACAATGCATTGGACATCAAATTAATATTCTGTTGAATGTTGTGAGGCTACTGCTTTTACTGATTACTGAATTTTTGATTTAAGTATTGACATTTAATTGGATAAAATGCATTTACTATTTTTATGAGTTACTAAGGTATGATTCTATTCTTACTTATTGGTCGTCAAATGAGAAGTGTAATAAGTTATTTCTCTTACCAATTTTGTATCATAACCCATAAGCTTTACCTTCCTAATTCTTTCATTTGATGATGTATATCAAGCGTTTCATATGAAAGTGTACTGAAGTTTTGCGAGTGAGGGGAGAGATCAGTGGACATCAAATGCATACATAATACTCAGTAAAGAATAATTAACCAATCTGACTAAAAACAATATTAATGAACACTCGGCTTAGACTACTTTTTCTAAATGAACTGGTTGGTTGCTCAGCATGAACGAGTATTTTACTATTTTTAAGTTGCCTAATCTCTTATCTCTTATTTAGCATAAATGCAGCACCAAGATTTAGAAAGCACAAATGCGACCCAAAACATAAATATGATATCATACGGGCATGAACTTAGAGATACACAACACAAGCTTAAAATATGCACAACAAAATTAGCATAAATTGCATTAATCAAACTGAGAGAGAATCATTATTTTAAAAGTGTGCATGAGTTAATATGGACATAAAGTTATAATTCATATAAACATTATTGAAAAAAAATAGGTGTTGAGATAAGGTTAAGATAAAATATACAAGTGAAGAAATCTTAATTTTATGAATTAACTTTTGAGGTTGAGTTAAACTTTAATCCAAATCCTAGTATGATATCAGAGCCTAAAAAATAGGATAATCCTCATTTTTTGAGCTTACTAATAGATTTGAATTACACTCAAACTCACTTTCTAATAAAAAAATATCTTGGTATTGATATATACATATTACTATAAAGATTTAAATAAGAAAATAAAAATATAAGATGCATATAGCAGTACCTCAGAGTGCATTTTTATTTTAGATTTTGGTGGAATTGATTTTAAAAAAATGATTTGTGTTTGGGTATAATATTTTTAAAATGCATTTAGAATAACTGATTTTGAGCCTCTTTGTACGTACTACCAAATTCCGTTTCGCTGGCAAAGTGCCTTTTTTTTGGCTTTAAGAAAAGTGTCTTAGTTTTGAGATCAAGATTATATTTGTTATAATTAGAAAAAAAAGATGTTCCTCTTTTTATATATATAAAGGATCAGAGGTAGTAATATAGGAGTGGCAAGGAAATATAGACAGCTAGTCAATTTATTGCGTGAAGGTTAGGTTTCTCTCATTATTCAGAAATAATTCTGAAAAAAAAAATATGACTTGCAGTTTGTTGTCACACTCAAGTCAACGTTACCTGCCAATAGGTGCCATCCTCCACGTTGTGACTTGTCATAATTCTGAAACGTGTTTAATATTTATGTTGGTGTATAGAACCAAGCTAACCAAGTTGTTTATAACTCTCCCTTTCGTCCTCTAACTAATCCAAAACAATGTGTTTGTTTCCTCAGTGATCATCACCACTTTCAGAAAGAACAACAAGTACTTAACCTGAATGCTCACGATGGCTTTGGTACAGTATATAGACTCAACTCATTCTTCTAGTCTCCACGTACAATTCTACGTTGTCGTAAATTTTGCTTGGTTTGGTTAAATCATTACAGGGGCTGTGTTCTGGAATGGTGGTGTTGTTGGTGACCAAGTTTCATAGTGCTGAGATTTTAATATTCAGTGAAGACTTGTTCTTTCTTTACTTGCTTCCCCCAATCACTTTCAATGCCGGGTAAGTATGTATGTTTATCACTTATCATCTTTCTCTATCTGTCTATTATTTCTCTATCAATTAGTCTATTTATTATCTTATTTTCAAATGGCATGTTAGTTCCAAGTCAAGAAGAAACAGTTCTTCAAGAATTTCACAACTATACTGCTCTTTGGAGTCGTTGGAACAGTTGTTTCATTCTGTCTGATATCTGTTGGTAAGATCTCCTTTATTTTTTGTTCTAATTTCAGAGCTGAACCTTTTGTTGAATACCAATGATAAAGAGTTGCTTTCATGGTCAATTACACAATCTATGTGGAATGAAGTTAAGGAACTGAATAAAGACTCAATATAATTTCTTCTGCACAACTTCTCTAGGTGCCCTTCTGCTTATTCAGAGGATTGGCATATCTAACCTTGACATAAAAGATTACCTAGGTGAGAAATAGTTTTTGGTTTACAGAAATCTCACTCTCTGTCTCTTAATCTAATCATCACTTTTCCTTCTACATGTGAAGCAATCGGTGTCATATTGTCAGCAACGGACTCAGTTTGTACACTGCAGGTGCAAGTATACAAATATGTATTTCAAATTTACTATACCAGAGAATAGTCTATACACTAATAATGTAAAAGGTTTTTATATTGTCATATGTGATATCATTTAATCCGATATACATATTTATATAATAAAAAACATGAAAATACATAATTATATAAAATAATTTTATTCAATAAAAATAAAAGAACTCACATGAGTAAAAGATTCACATTTGTGTTAATCACCAAATTAAAAACTTATCAATTAAAGGTATGAAAAGATTTTCGACTCAAAACAAGGTTGTTCAAGTTTACAAAAGAACTCAAGTTAAGTAGTAGAATAAAATAAAATAAAATGGCATGTTTAGAGTTAAAACAGAAACTCATGTCCAATGTCACATCCTATAAGATCATTGTGTCTCGACATCTTCTACCACAAGGTTCTTTAAAGTAATTCAGTTAGTCATCTATTCTCATGAATACAAAGATTCGAGATCATCACACTATCCAAACACAAACAACACACGAAAAGTAAATTATCACGTTCCTAAACAAATAAAAATAAACAAAAAACACTTATATATAATATAAGTATAACAAGCTAAATTTAGTACAATTTGAATCATTTTACCACTCATTGTATGACATCACCAAAGATTTAATCACAAAATCACATTCCACACATTTACATTAATCACGTGTTAAGAACAACAAATCTCAAGTAAAACACAATATTTCACACTCACAGAATTCATTACCCACTATCACGTAACAAGTCACAATGATGATTATAGAGTAATGTATCAATATTAATTTTTCTCTCACTATTAAGTAGGGAGACATAGAAACATATGTTACGAAATCATTATATTAGTTATTGTATTATTTTAAGATATTTCAACTAGCGCATTAATCAAAGTAATGAAAATATATAGCATCTAGATAGGTGTATGCTAATTTATTTATTTTCTAAACTTTGTTCTGTAGGAAATATTATAAGATATAATAATAGAGAGCATAATACAAAAAAAAATATAATATTTGAAAACTAAAAAATATAATTCAAATAATTGATGTACAAATATAAAAATTCAACAGTTTAAAACTAATTTAAAAACTAAAAAATATAATTACTCCAAAATATTTCTACCAATAAAATAAATTAAAATTTATATAAAAATATCATGTAATCATTTATATACTTGTCATTCTATATTTATTAAATACTTTCGTAAGTAGTTTTATCAACGAATTATTATTTAATAAGTTAGTTTAATAATTTTTAAGCTATTTTTTTACCGAACATAATAATATAAAATTAGTCATTTGATTTAGTAATTTGAGTCCGACTTGATAAGCTCATCTAAACAACCCTAATTAGGGTTGAGATGGATTCCTCATGTAACAAATAAAAAACAAACAAAATGATAGGCACGTCTAGCTTGGCTCATTTAATCATGTTTAATTTATTTATTTTTTCAAATTTCTATACATTTATTAGAATTTTGCACAATGTTTAATCTTATTTATTTTTAAATAGGTTTAATTCGGCCTCTTAGTCCACATTTTATAAAGAAGTTTGATTGCAATCTAAATGTGAGTTGCAAGGTGGGCAGGGGCAAAAAGCCTAAATTAAAAACATTATTTGTAATTGCTTTTTGGAGGGCGACGGAGACGCGGGCCTAGGATCTACCGGCTACTGCGGTGAGGACAGAGGAAGGGAGGGCTTTTTTTTTTTGAATTTTCCATATGGGTGTAAGTTTTAAATTAATGACTAAAAGGAGGTAACTGCAACAATGTGGGATGACTTCTAAGTTTGAGGTTATAAAGCTTTAAATTTTTTTTAACTAAAGTCGTTATGATTTTAGTTAATTTTTTTTACAATCGTAATCCATTTTTTATTTTTATTTTTTCCTTTTAAAACTTTAAAGTGGTATTTTTTTTGTATTATGACTTTAATTTTTTGAAAAAAGTTATAATGTTTTAGTAAAAGTTTTTTATTTTAATTTTTAAGGTTATTTTATTTTGTTTTCTAATTTTTTAAAATTATAAAAAATTTATTTACTTAATTATCGAATAAAAAATTTTAATTTTACTTGTTAACAGTTTTATTTAATATGGTGTATATTTTTTATGGTTTTATTTTATATTTTATATATTTTTTTAATGTTTTATTATTTAAAATATATTATATTTTTTTAATGTTGTTTTATTTTATTTTTTTATTTAAAATTTAGATAACCTATTAATAAAAATACATACTAAAATTAAAAATAAAATAATACATTAATATAAAATGAACAATACAAATTAAAGCGAAACATAAAAAGTAAAAACTATATTAGTTATCTACTTGTTTGTTTAAATAGTTAGTAGGATTATGTCGTACACAATAAGCATTTTCTAGCCATCTAGGCAATTCCTTGTCTAGAAGTGAATGGAATAAGCGTATTAATTGTCCATACAAACAAATAGATATCTAATATAGTTTCTACTTTTTATGTTTTTTTTTAATTTATATTATTCATTTTATATTAATGTATTATATTATTTTTAATTTTAGTATGTATTTTTATTAATAGATTATTTAAATTTTAAATAAGCAAAAAAATTTAAATAAAACAATATTAGAAAAATATAATATATTTTAAATAATAAAACATTAAAAAAAAATATAACATAAAATAAAACCATAAAAAATATATACTATATTAAATAAAACTGTTAATAAGTAAAATTAAAACTATTTATTTGATAATTAAATAAATAAATTTGTTTAAAATTTTTAAAAATTAGAAAACAAAACAAAACAAAATAACCATAAAAAATTTAAAACTTTTATAAAAAAAATTTTACAGAAACATTTATAACTTTTTTTAAAAAGGTATTATGACTTTGAAGTTATAATAACAAAAAAATAAAATAAAAAATTATGATTTTAAAGTCGTAAAAGCAAAAAAAAAAATAGTTTTCAACTTTAAAGTTGTAAAAAAAATTGTATTAAAGTCATAAAATTGTTTATGACTTTATTTAAAAAAAATTTAAAGTCATAAAGGTGTAACGATTTCTGACTCAGAAATCATAACATTTATTACAACTTACTCCCTTTTGGTAATTAATTTAAAATCAACCCCCATATGAAAAAATTCAAAAAAAAAAAATTGCACCTTTATGGTAAAAAAGCCGGGAGGGAGCTGTGCTAGGGTTTGAGTGGGGATGGGGTACCTTGCGAGTGAGTAACAGAGGTGAGGGTAGTTTCGTATGTTTGAGTCTTTTTTTAGGTGCAGGAAGCAAAGAAGGGGTACATTAAGTAAAAGCTATCATTAAGTTATTTGGGCCCAATTGATTTTTGGCTAAAAAATTTTGAGCATTTTAATAAATTAAAAAAAACATATGAATGAACTAATCCGTATGAGTTATATCAAAATTAATTATTATAAAATTAATTATTTAAATTTACATATACATTAAATATATATTAGACATTTTAGTATTATATATAGTAATATTATTTATTTTATAAAATAATTAGTTTATTAGTTAAGTTGGTTAGAATGCCGTACTAATAACATAAAACTCACATATTTGATTCCTACTTAGATTATTAATTTTAAATTAATCCGAAAAATATATTTTTTAAAAAAATTGAAAAAAACACTTACAGACGTAATTCATGTTCGGGAATCGGGAAATGTACGTGTTTGGGCAAGCCTCTCGGGCTCTCGGCCACCCTTACACTTCTGACTTCACTATGGATTGGTGATAGAAGAACAGCTCTTTAAGTGAAACATCTCCTTGCCTTTATTTTATATTATTGGTATGGATGACTAAGGATAGATTAGGTTCGTTAAAAAATGCTCTTTTTTTTTACATTAACAATAATAAAAAAATATATACATTTTAATTTATTTCTTATTTTTAAAGATTTATATAAAAAATAAGACTTAATTATCAATTTAGTCTATAAATTAGTCAATTTGGTCCCAAATTTTAAAAAAATTTAATTTAATCATCAAATTCTTAAAAATAAACCAATTTGATTTTTAAAAGGTTTAATTTGATTCTCAAGTTTTTAGAAAATGAATTAATTTGATTTTTGAATTATTTTAAATGATCCAACTTGATCCTCAAGTTTTTAAAAATTTAAGATCAAACCAATTCATTTTTAAGATTTTAAAAAATAATTTAAATCTTTTAAAAACTTAAAGATGAAATTAAATCATTTAAAATAATGTTAGGGACCAAACTGATCATCAAGCGTAAAGTATAATAAAAATCATTTTGTTGGGTTGAGAAGCATTTTGTATAAGTTATTTTTATTAGGCTTTATATAAATCTTTAAAAAATAAAATGAGATTTTTATGATCATTAATAACAAAAAAGATTTAATTACAGTTTGCAAAAGATACTCCTTTTATATCCTTGTGTTGAGAAGCGGATGATGATATGAGTAGTTAGACAATTTGAAAAGCCTTTGAGCAGTGTCTCATGCGGACCAACATTGAGTATATTCGCTATCACTTGGGTTCTTTTCCTCCAATTATTAGTGTTTTCTTTCTATATCATTTCCTTTATTGGGGTGATTGTCATTGTTTATTTTACTCTCTTTATACTGTTTGATCAAAGGAAGGAAGTCACCTTATCTAGTCTTGGCACTATTTCTTGATTAATTCAACTGTATGTATGTATGTTATACGTTGTTGCCATCGAGAAAACTATTCTTATTGCATCTCTTTTTATGTGCTTATGTCTAAGAGCTGCAATCCAAGCCTAATCTTCGTGTCTTGGTATAAGTGGCACTTAACAAAACTTTTGCTTCAACCTCTCTTCCTTTTTTAACAAGTAAACTTTGAAATAATACAAGAGAGAGGGTTGGAATCTATGAACGCCACATTCCCCCACAAGAGAACAAGAAGGTAAAAACAAACAGGTGTCAAGAGTTGGAATTTTCCAATTAAATTAAATACAACCCCTGGAGCTTCAACAACAACCAATGAATTTACATGCATATTATTATTATCTTTTTGCTTAGTTGCACAAACGGACGCTGTGACCCCTGTAGGGTTGTAGATCGATTCATGTGGAATCTGACATTATAAAAACATAGGGGAAGAGAGAAAGCCAAATGGAAAAGGTCGAGGTGTCTAACATGTATTTCGAAGGACAATTGAAACTGAAAAATGGGTTGTTGATTTTTAGAGTATATATCTAAATTTTCTAAAATTAAGTGAAATTTTGGATTCTTGTATAGAAAAAAAAAATATTGCTGGGGCAAGCAGTCTTATTATGTCGTGGATGTATCCAATCCAAACGAAATTGACATCTTCAACGAAAAATATCTAGATTAAAAATAAATCGGAAAATGTCACAAATATCCTCTCACTAGTTTTTTTATTATGTTTGTATCTTTAGGCATACTTAGATCAGATAGAAGAGAAATTTATTAACTTCATCAGTACTGAATATACTGATTAATGACAAATGAGATTGATCGGATCGATCTTGTTCTTGCTTAACTCCAGTGTATGAAATTCTTCTGACATTGTTTTGTCATTATAGAAATTGAAAGTCTCACAAGATTGAGGGAAGATATAGCTTTTACTGAATGAGATTCATTCGAAACTAACTAAATTTCCGTTTGATTGAGATACTTGCTTAAGTCTGTTCATGAGTTGACTGCCTCTTCCCCTTTTCTTTGTTTACCATGATTTGAATTTAAAGATTCATCACGATAACTGCCTCAATATAAAACATGCTTGCAAAGTTTTTTTTCTTCTTCTCATGAATTTTTACATGTAGTTATTACAACAAATTGTATCAACTAATGAATAATATTTGTTAGTTTTGTAGTAGAAAAATATAATAAACAAAGAAGAAGAGAGACAATACAATGTGGAGAAAATATAATGATTTTTTCTTAATCAAATTGTTCAGAGCAACAATACAATATACAATAAAACAGAAATTAATCACTTATTAATTTCAGGAAAACTAAAAATTAAAAGTGACTTACTCCTAAAGTATAGGAATCACTTATTGATTAGGTTAATCCATAACTGAAACAAATAAAAATAAAATATGCAGTTACAAAAATAATTTAAAGAAATTTAAACACTCCTCCTTACTTTAGGAACTGCAAACTTCAATTCTTTGCCTAAATAGTTCAAATTTGTTGATAGGCAGTGACTTTATAAACATGTTAGTCAGTTGATCTTTAGACTTGTAGTAAATTAAGTTCACTTCTCCACTTTGCTGCATCTCTCTCAAAAAATAGAGTTTGATGTTGAAATGTTTAGTCTTTCCATGACACACTGAATTGTTTGCAATAGCAATGGTTGTCTGATTGTCAACAAAAAATTTAGTTTTGTTTTTGTGTATCATAGACATCTCTCGTTCCATTGCAATTTTCCATGTTGGATCTTTTAGTGCTTCCTCACAGCTAGCAGGTTCATAAATTGCTACATTACATCTTTGATAGATGTCGGACAACAACCCTTTTTCCTTTGATTGGAAGGTCATCTTTTAATTCATTCTGCATAAGCTCTGTTGTTTGCTTTCCGGGATTATTGTCTCCACTGTTGAGGAAAAACCCAACTATTTGCGAGTTGTTCCAATCCCATTTCTGACCTTCATTGAAGTGCACATCTCTAGTGACTATCATCTTTTTAGTTTGAGGATCATAGACTTTGTAGGCTTTTGAAACTAAACTGTAGCCCACAAAAATGCCCAAAATTGTTTTCTTGTCAAGTTTGTCATGCTTAACTTGTGGAACATGAGCAAAACAAACACAACCAAACACTTTAAGAAAGGTTAGTGAAGGCTTAAACTCATACCAAGCCTCAAATGGAGTTTTATCATCCAAAGCCTTGGTTGGAAGCCGATTTTGCATGAAAACAATTGTAATAGCTGTCTCTGCCCAAAATGTTTTAGGCAGCTCCATCTTATGCAACATGCACCTAGCCATCTCCATCACGGTTCTGTTTCTCCTTTCACTAACTCCATTTTGCTCTAGAGTGTATAGAGTTGTGAGTTGATGTTCAATGCCAGCTTCTTCACATAATTGATTAAACTTTGCTTAAGTATACTCTTTCCAATTGTCTGATCTTCGAAATTGAATATTGCAGCCACTTTGGGTTTCTACCATATTCTTGAACTTCATAAATACTCCAGCCACTTTATGCTTGAATTTTAAGAAAAAAAATCCAGCACATTCTTGTAAAGTCATCTATGAAATGAACAAAGTAGAGACTACCTTTTAGTGATGGTGTTCTTTGAGGTCCTGCAACATCAGTATGAATTAGCTGCAACTTTTGAGAGACTCTCCAAGCTGATTTTGAGAATGACTTTTTGATTTGTTTACCAAATTGACAAGCATTACAATTTGGTAAATTATCAGAAAATTCTGGTAAGCCTTTTGCTAAGTCCTTTTTTTCATATCTAGCATTCTTTCAAGAAGGAAATGACCCAGTCTCTTGTGCCAGAGTTTTGTGGGACTGACTTGAGTGTAATAAGCTGCATATTCCTCATTTGTTGGATCAAACGAGAAGCTTATATTTCTCATTTTAACCCTTAGAACATTCCGGTCAGCAATGTCACAAATAAGACAATGTTTATGCTCAAAGAACAATTTAAATCCCTTTTCAAGCAACTGACCTACACTTAGCAAGTTTTGGTCAATTTCAAGTACATAAAGAACATCTGAGATAAGTTTTGCACCTGAACTTGTTGAAATTGATATAGTTCTTTTCCTTTTGCTTGAATATAATCGCCGTTCCCAATCTTGATCTTCAGACATCAATAGGCTTCAAATCCTTGAAAGCAGACTTGTCATATATCATGTGATTTGTACAACCGCTATCAATCAACCAACACTCTGAATTACTCGCCATAGGAAAACACGTTGCAGCAAAAATGTGATCTTCTTCATCTTGCTCCATAACTTGGGCATTGGCTTCAGGTTGCTGAAATTTGCTTTTACAAATTACAGCTTCGTGTCCAAGCTGATTGCACTTACTGCACTTTGCATCTAGTCTTCTCCAACACTTGAATGGTGGGTGACCCATTTTTTCCGCAATGCTGACAAGGTGGGTAATTTTTCTTTTTTCCCTTACCTTTGTTTTGGTTGTTTACACCATTTTTGTTGCATGATGGCTGGTTCTTCTTGAAATTTTTCTTTCTGCTGTTCCCAGAGTCATGATGCTTGGCTTGAAGTGCACCTTCAACCGCACGATCTTCTCTCATCAGCCTTCACTTTTCTTGGGCTTGCAAGGCATGTACCACTTTTGCCAATGTGATCTTAGATAGATCCTTTGTGTTCTCCAATGAGACTATAGATGCTTCATACCTCTCCGGCACCGTTACCAAAAAAATTTCAACTATTCTGGAATCAGCAAAATCACCACCCAACAACCTTATCTTGTTGGCAATACCGAACAATTTGTCTGTGTAATCCTTGACTGCCTCAGACTCTTTCATTCTTTGCAACTCAAATTCCCTCATCAGATTAAACACCTGCATGCTACGTATTCTTTCATCTCTAGCATATTCCTTCTCCAGGTAATCCCAAATTGCTTTTGCTGATTTGAGAGCCATGATTCTTGTGAAAATGGTTTGAGAGACACCGACAAATAGACACGACTTTGCCTTTGCCTTTTTTGTTTTTTTTCTCCTTGTGAATTCTGATCTGGTTCATAGTAGGATCATCTGACAATGAAAGTACGTCATAATCCTCTTCAACAGCTTCTCAAAGATCTAAGGCCTTCAGGTAAGTCTTCATTCTGACTGCCTAGAGATCATAACTTTTCCCAGTAAAGACGGAAAGAATGACTTAGGAAAAACTTATTTCAGGATCCATCAAAAATCAAAACACACAAACTCCTTAAGAAGAGACTCTGATACCAATTGTTAGTTTTGAGGCAGAAAAATATAATAAACAAAGAAGAAGAGAGACAATACAATGTTGATGAAATATAATAATTGTTCTGGGCAGCAATACAATATATAGCAAAACAGAAATTAATCACTTATTAATTTCAGGAAAATTAGAAATTAAAAATGACTTGCTCCTAAAGTATAGAAATCACTTATTGACTAGGTTAATGCATAACTGAAACAAATAAAAACAAAATATACAATCACAAAAATAATTTAAAATGATTTAAGCAATATTGGAGTAGACTATATACTATTGGAAAAGGTGGCTGTTGAATTTATCATGAATGTAGGTAGGTTAATCGGTGTTTTCAACGGCTTTTCATGCAAATATCCTGTCATTCTGAATAATATTTCTTACAGCTTATCACAAAATGTATTTATTTCTGGTGCAGATTGAAGGTAACAAAGCAAACGCAGATGATGCGATCAAGCTTGACAGAGAGGGTTATGTATCTGAAACCAATGCAACAAACATGGTATGCTGTCAACTTTGCCTTTAACTGTTAGAAGTGTTTTTCTCTATTTTGCTAGTATGCTAGGGATACTTGATATAAAGGAATTAGTCCTACAAGTTTTTTTTCAATGAAATTGTCTTTAATGAAAAAAATTAGTCCTACAAGTGTTTTTAAAATGTCTTTAATGTCACTTTTATGTGTAATTTTTAATGTTATATGTTATGAGTTTTGATATTTATATAATTGACATTTTTAACCTTAATAATTCATATAACTATCAATTATTATTTCTTAATGTTGACTCCTTTTTATTCAAACACATTAACCGTTTTTAAAATGTTTAAATACCTTTTTAATTAGCTCTTATAATTTAATATTTTTTTTATTTTTAGTCCTTACAAATTATTTGTTTTATTTTTAATCCTTTGAGTAACACTTTGAATATTATAAAAAATATTATCTAAAATGTTATAAAGACAAAAAATAAAATAAATATAATTTGTTATGATTAAAAAAATAATTTTACAAGAATGAAAAATAAAAAAATATATTAAATTATAATGACTAAAAAGGTATTTAAACATTTTTAAAACAAGTGTTTCTCAAAGAATTAGTTAAACGGGTTGAATTGATTTTTGCCAAATTACCTAGTTAAAGACTAATTTTACAGATTTTTATTTGATTCTTTTATGGGACAATATGGTTCCATTAGATAAGATATCACGATCATTCCTAGTCCAACACTGACAAGTTCGGTTTGATTTTGATAATCATGGCTATTTCAATGAATAGTACATACATCCAATTAAAAGGTTAAATTCAATGTGTTGTGAAAATTCTTATGTACTCAAAATTACTTTAATACATTTAACCACATTGATAAATTTTATTACGTTTAATTAAATAAATGTTACTTGTTAACTTTAACTTTTTTAGGGGTGCTTACTTTAACTTAACTACTGAATTATTTCATCTATTTCTTTTTGGCTATTCACTTTTAAAAGAAAATTTTGTTTTTGTTTATTTCTATTTTTTATAAAATTTATTTATCTATTTAAAAGTTCAAGATAAAATTAATTATTGTCTTTTCAATTGATGTTCTTTTTTAGTATAAATCTCAAGTATCCTTCCTAAGAAGTCAACCAGAGTTGGGATAAATGCATTAGAATTTGATCCTTGTTGCCATCATTATATATACTTAAAAAATACTCTGAAAATAATCTGGCTTGAGTTGCCTACAATTGTTACGAGGGATGAAGTTCTCTCCCTGAGTCAAAATAGTAACAAATAAAAAATCCAAACATATATTATAAATTAAAAAATAATAGTAATAGTCAAATATATGGTTTATTCTAAAATAATTCCATTTTTGCGGGATGGAACAGATACCTATTTTGGTTCTGACTTCTGAGGGCTGCAATTTTGTTGCAGGCAGGGACACCGTTGGGTATATAAGGATTTTCTAGTGCTTTAATATCTTTTCCTTGTAATAATAATCACCCATAGAGATTTAGTGGACTAACGCAGCATTATGGAGAGGTTTTTATACTTGCATAGGACTTTTCTTTTTACCAGAGATTAGGAGTAGCAGAATTCACTTTTCTGTAACTTTTGCCTACCTTTGTTGGTTGGTGGTACTGCTAGTTCAAAAGAAACACATATTCAAATACTTACTCCTAAGATAGTTGAAGTAATTGAGGACATCCTTATAAAATTGGAAAGTATTCCATGAATCTGTTAATTACTGTTTAGGATTTGACCCAAGGGAGAATTTTTACTCAATGGGGGAACAGAACAAGCTTTTAAATTTGAGAAAAGATCACAGAATGAGATCATGGTTGTTGAATGGCCACTACTTAAAAAGTCATACAGTTCACTACTACTCGAGAATCATCATGAAAACTCAAACCTCCGATGCATACAAAAAGTTTGAGTACAAAATAAAGTATAGTATCAATGAAGGGAAAGCTTTTTCACCTAGACAAGTTACTCTATTTGCTCTCGAATCACTCAATAACACACACCTCCATTCAACAAGTTAACCGCAAAAAAGGACTTCGCTTTTGGCAATAGTTTATCTTACATTACATATGTAACTTTATTCTTTTCATTCTTCTCTTGAGATCCCACCACCTCAAACCAACCATCTTTTATTTTTATTTTACCTAGGGATTCGTCTTTGAACATAGTACAACTTCATGGGGCCATTATTTTCCCTTCAATGGGCTAATCATTTGCATTTTTTTTCCAAGTTATAAAATAATTATAGACGCAGAAAGTGGAGTAAGAGTCCGTGATATATAATACATATACGTACACTTAAACACATGCATCCTGGATTCAGTATAGCAATCTTGATGGTGATGATAAGGATGGACCCTTTATTTTTTGGTTGTGTGATACACAATGTACAGAGAAAGGTGAACCCTTTTGAAGATGTGCTCCGCAGCCTTCCCCTGAATTGCAACTCTACTTTAGTACTTACTTGGTACAGACTACGGTGTAGGTGGGGGTCTCTTTTGACAGTTAGAACCTTTTGCTACAAATCCGGAACAGAAAATAATGCACAACTTTGATTACTATCTCCATTTAATCAAATTTTACATAAATAACTTCCATTGTAGTGCTTGAGTCCAATCATCAGAAGAGAACCTCTGGATACATAAGTGTAAGTTAGTTAATGGTGATAATTATCTTGGAAAATATAGAATCAATTAAAAGTGGAGTTTTAAGCCTCTTCCATTCCTTGCATTGGTATCTGATGACATATAGAAGGCATTGATGAATATTGAGCTGGTATTTTTGGTATTCCAGAACCAATTTATTAACTTATGACAACCAAATAAAAAACAACATGGGCTATTAAATTATATGTGACAATTGCCAAAAATCTTCGGCTCTCATTTTCATTCAATTTTATTTTTGAGATGTTCTCAATTTCAGCTTGACAAATTAATGGCTTTGGCTTATGGTTGAGGTAGACAAGACCTACCAATTTCAAAGCTAGGTAGGCAAAATTGACCAAGCACTAGAATATGTCTCGAGCAATATAATACACAGCCTTCTCCACCCCCTACCCCAGAGAAAAAGAGAAGAGAGAGATAGAGAGAGATTAAAAGGAGCTCGTGAGCTACACAGACATACACAAGAAGGAATAAACCAAAAAACTTCCTCCAAGGAGCCCACATCAAGGCACCATCAGTAGATTAACAAAGGGTGAAGTGAACAGAAGTTGCAATAATTAGGTACATCTTGAAAGAGAAAAATAGCGAGAGACAATGATCCACCATGAAGTAAGGTGTTGACATGAGGTTAAAAACCAAGTGGGGCAAGGCAAATTTGGTCAAGGTTTGATCTTAATTCAACATTGCCTCTTGCTGAATTTTATCTAGCATCTGGTACACAGCTGCAGCTATATCATCAACTGATCCCAACTTGCAATCATCTTCTACCTGCAACAAAATTTTCAACACGTTTTCACTTTGGAGAAGAAAAAAAAAATTAACCAAAAATATCTAAAGTCTAATAAGGCACCAGCATGGACAAACCTTAACACTAAGAGAGTAGAGAACAACTTCACCGGTGGTAGTAACATTTAGGTGCAAGATTGTGAGGCGCATGGTATGCAAACCAGAAACCAACTTCAAGAGCTGCTTGGGGCGCTTCTTGGATCTTATTTTGAGATTTGCATGGCTTTCCACCATGGTCACTTCTATGTCAGCAATGCCACACTTAACCTCACCCACGTCTTCACCTACGGCTGCAGAATTATCAGAGCAACCACCACCACCACTAGTTGAATACTGAGGAAAGGTGAAGAACTCAGAAAAGGGCATGTTTGTTGCACCACCAGCCTCAGATTTCCCCTCTCCTTCTTTCTGAGCACCAAGAAAATGCATCCTCTGCTCAAGCTCTTTGACAAAGTTAATAGCACCTCCAATTATAGAAGCTTGATCACCCTTCAATATTCACCAACCAAACCAAACAAACAAACAAAATCAGCAAAACCCTTTTATTTTTGTAGCAAGCAAGCAAAGAAACAAACAAGTAAGAAATAAGAATGAAGTGAAGTGAAGTACCCTTTGGATATAAGAGTCTGGCATAAGAGAGCGAAGAACAGAAAGATACTCATTCATCTGCTTTCTTCTATTGCGTTCCACAGCAATGTGAGTCATTCTTTGGTTCTCAATTTCTTCTTTGTTCTTTCTGCTTTTGGCTCTGCGCCTCTTGGGACGAGTGTTTAAGCTATCTAAGGTGTTACTGGGGTCAGTAGTAGTGGTTTCTTGAAGTTCATTGTTGAAGTGGGGTAACATAGATGAGGAGGAGCTGGTCCAATTTCCATAAGGGTAATTACTCTCTGGTTGAAAAGTGGAGATAGAAGCACCACCTTGTTCTTCTTCTTTGTTGATGTTGATGTGTTGCTCATAGTCCCCCCATGAGTTGGGTGAAGTAGCAGCCAACAAGGTGCAGTTGTAGAAGTCCTTATTATTCACTGATCCGTAACCACTACCACCAAAAGGGTCTTGTGATTGTGGAAATACCACTGCCTCTAGTGCCATGGCTCTCTCTCTCCCTCTGGCAAACACATAACAAAACAACTTCAATACCTTCAAGAGGAAGACGATGAAGGGAAAAAACCACACTAGTAGTGTTGTGTTGGGTCCTCTTTGGAACCAGTTTTTGCCTTATAAATCCCCTCTAAAATCGACACTGCTTTGCACGTGAAATACAATTAATTGAATGTTAGATTGAGTAACTTTTCTTTACACAGTAAAAAAAAAAACTTATCTAGATGGAAAAGTGTTTTTTTTTTTTTATTTTTGATAAATCAAAGTAATAAGGGATTTTTTTTAGAGTTTTTCGTGTAAATATAAGATTAAATTTAGACAGACAAAATATAGAGAGAAAAAAATGTTGTTTTTGGTGTCTAAGGTTTCCAATCACCAAAAAAACTAATATGTTGAAATACAAAAATTTATTTAAGAGATTGACTTATTTTAATAGATGTTCTTCTAGTTATAAAAACTTTAATTTTATCACAAATTTAAGAAATATAATTATTCATTAATCACACATAATATTACCGTGGAAGTCATAAGGTGGTTTGATGATTGAGAAAAGGGATATAAGTGTTGAAGTGTTAAAAAAGATTATAGGTTCAAATTTTCCACTAATATGACATACTAATTAATACGTTGATAAAAAAAATCATAATATCATGTTGATAAAATATAAGAGAAATGATAGTTGTACAACAAAAAGGGAGAAGGGAGAAAAGTGAGAAGAGATAGAAAATTTTGAAATGTAATAAATGATGAGATAAAAAGAGATAGACACATAAAATAGTATTGTATAAATTATTATACATGTATCATATTTCAAATATATATATATATATATATATATATATATATAACCCAAATTATTGATGTAATGGTGCATTTTTTGTTCTAATTATAAGAAATATAAGATCATTTTATTGATAAATTTCCTTTTTAATTTTTAATTAATTTTAAGGTATATTAATGATTACTCTTTTTTCTTAAGAAAAGTGGATACATTTATTGAGTTATCAATGAAAAATAAACATATCTTAAATTATTTAATGTCATGGTTGGGTAATCTTAAAATAAAATTAAAATTTATAATAAATTAACTATTTTTATTGGTCTTGATAAATTAAATAATTATTATATATATATATATGGGATGTTTCAAATGAAAAATGAGAAAAATTGTGAATTTTTAATCTCAACTCTTAATTTTTTTAATTATAATCTGACAATTAAAATTGTCTTTTTCATTTGAAACATCTCATTTATATATATATATATATATGTGTGGAATGTTTCAAGTGAGAAATGAGAAAAAAATGTGAGTTTTTAATCTCAACTCTTAGTTTTTTTAATTATAATCTGACAATTAAAATTATTTTTTTCATTTGAAACATCTTTTATATATATATATATATATATATGATGAAAGATAGTGTTATGAATAGTTTTAACATTTAGAATTTTTTTATATATAATTATTTGGATCTTTTCTTCCGTAAGACGACCTCCGCGTATTATTCAATAACGCCAAACAAAAAATCCAAACCAAATTGAATTGCTTTAGTCACTTTAGTTGGAGTTCAGGTAATTGAGCATGAGTGTTATATCTTGAAACCTTTGTCATTACAACGTGACAAAGACATAACATTGAGAATGAGTAAACATCACAAATTAAGATGGGTTAAAAGAAATAAAATGAAACAAAGTTACTTCCATATTATTTCAATGATTAATAAGAAAATGGAATAGATGTAATTCTATCACCTATTATGAGAGTTAAATTATAAAGTAATGAAACAAAATTCTTGTAATTGTTCTTTTGTTCCTTACGTTAAAGTTATGATCAAATACTAGATATAAGTGTCTTTCTCAATATAATTTCCAATCATTGCTCGTCATTTTATAAAAAATTAGTCCTTACTATGATTTTTTTTAATCTCTATTATACTTTAATTTTGGGAGAATAAAAAATTATTCTTAATCTGAGGAAAATAAAGGCAGAAAAGATCATATGCCCTAGACTTAGTACTTAGTAATTTGTTTTCCTTCCTATTTAATTTTAAACTTATAAGAAGTTTTGTTCACCTTCTCTTTATTTCATTTCCAATATTGCTTCCGTTGCCTATCCTTCAAACACAAGGTTAGGAAAAAATATAAATAAATAAGCACCCCATATTATAAACACTCATTTGATCACATTCTTTATTTTTCTCTATATCTCTCTATGATATATCATATCACTTGTTATATTTATTTATATTTCTCATTTTTTTATCTCTTTCTTTCCAAGTGCCAAATAGCATAAAGTGACCATGTATAATTTTCCTTGGGAAAAATAATGGTTGTACACTCACGTGCTAACTTCTAGAATGACAAATATATAGATAAAAGAGAGGAAAATATAACATGAAAGGTGATATGATAAAATAGGGAAAAAATATAAAAAAGAAGAGTGTTCATATCATTATTCTTAATATATATATATATATATATATATATATATATATATATATATATATATATATATATATATATATATGTAAAAGTAGGTAAGAAGATAATGATAAATGAAGGAATTGTGGTGGCAATGTGGTGTGGTAGGTGTATATGAACTGAACTTGTAATAAAACAATATAATCAACGTCAAAATAAATAATAAATAAAAACATACTCGGCACTTTTACAACAATTGCGGTCATGTCTGTATTTGTATGAAAATGATATGTCAAAAAACATAATGAGTTAAGTTTCCCTATACACGAAAAAATGTTGGGATTGATGATTGGGTTCAAATTCTGCATGTAGCTAGCTATAGCTCCATTTTAGTAAATAAATTTTTGTTTTTATTTTTAAAATTATTCAAATAAATTATTATATTTTTTTATTTACTTAAAAAATACAAGTTCTTTGCTTTTATTATCATGCCATTCTATTAATAATGATCGATCCCATATTCATTTAATAAAAACAATAAAAGTGAAGATGAAATTAAAAAAGAGTAATTAATTATATCTTAAATTTATTAAATGATGATTAGTTTTAAAAAATAAAACTCATGAAGTCCTAATTGTTTTAAACGAGATAAACTAAATATCACTGTTGCTTGTGTATTTTTTTTTAATATCACTATAATACCTTTTTATCTTGTTCTAAAATTTCTTTCAAATGCATAAAGCAATGTATGCATGGTTTTCACTTTTTTTTTTTTTTACTGAAAATGCATGGTTTTCAATTTTCATGAAGTTTATAATTATGTGTTTGTTTTACAATGTGTTTAACATAAAATTGCTTATAAAAAACATTAATTTAACGTAAATTTTACTTTTAATTACATGTCATCTGTTCATTAGAATGAAACATGCATTCAAACACAATCTAATATTTACATTTCTCATATTGAGAAGTGTTAATAAATATAATTTTTCCCCCGTTGTTGTATCCATCCACTATTTTTTTTCAGAAGTTATCTTTTAATTTTAGTATTTGTCCATTCATAATTAATGAAAATAGAAAACACTAAAAGATTGAGTTCTAATTACTTTACCCTATGATTGTCTGCAGAACATCAACTATCTAAACGTATTATTATAAATTATATGCGAATGAAAATTCTAAACAAATTATTCTCTCCACTTATAATAATTTAACACGTCGTAAAAAGACTGGAGTATTTATTGTACTCCTGTTTTAATAATTATCTATGTTTATAAAAAATAATTTAACATATTGTTTTTGAAATTTAAAAATACAAATGCCTAAATATTTTAAGGGGATTACCGCATAAACATGTGGATGGAAATTGTTTGTCACTACATTGAAAAAATGAATTAGTGATGAAAATTAAAAGCTTTATATTGTCTTTAATGAAATTAGAGATAAATTTTATGTGTGTTCCATCTCTAAAATTCGTCACTAATTCATTCTTGTTTAGTACGTAGTGTGAGAATCATAGATTGAATCCCGTGTGACTTCATAATATATATAAACATTCAAGGTATCTAAAAATGCTATAATTTATGATAAACCATAATAATAAATCTTTCTACCTAGTCCGCTGGTTACTATTATAGGTAATGGTTACATCAATCATGCACAATAAATCAAAAGAATAAATAGTCTATACGTTGAGAGTATAAATAATTTTATATTTTTTTCGATCATAAATTATTATATATAATTATTATCTTAAAAATTATATCAATAATAATTTTATATTAGTTGATGTATAAATTTTTGTACACTGACACTGACAGACAATGTATAAAATTTACGCTCGAATTAATTAAAAGTGTGCATGATCTATAAATAAATAATATCAATAAAAAATACTATTGATTAAAAATTAAAATTCTAATATATGACTCACACAATTGGGTGACTATATATCAATACAAGCATGCATGGAGCGACACTCGATTAAAATATATAGCTCCAACGAATTTTTTGTTGAATTTTTATAACAAATATATATATTATCCAAAAATAATTTTTATGAACAGGTCACGTGTCTAATAACATAAGAACTCTATTTATTCAAAATTTTCCTTTCACTTTAAATTCATAACTCTCTTATTATATGAGTTGAATAGATGTACTAACGGGATAAAACATTCATTCACAATTTAAGTTTACATGACTTTTAAAATAATTTTATAAAAATCAACAAACTTACTATAAATATATGATAGATTATAGATAATTGATTGAATAATAATATTAAATTATTAAATTTTTTATTTTTTTATTTTTTTCATCTACTATATACGTTTTTTCAGAATAAATGACCAAATTTAGTATCTAAAATTCTGAATCATCCCAGTTTAGTCATTAAATTTAACAAAATATCAAAAAAGTCTCCAATGAAAACTATTATTTAACCACTTTTATGAAGTAAAAAAATTAGCCATTTTTATTTTGATCCTAAATATATGTTAATACTATCATTTAATTTAAGTGTACAGGTACTAAACTAATGCAAGTAGAAAATTACAGATTTGGGAACTTTTTGAAGTCACATGTCCAAGTAGAAAATTTAAGTCACATGTCCAAAGACTAAGGACATAACGTCCACTAACTTCGGGAACAAGTAATTGTTTACTCTATTATTTACTTTTAAAGGTGAGACTGAAAAAAAAAAAAGGTGCTGTAGCATGTGAATGAGCAACTAGCCCAGCTAACACTCTCCTTAGGTTGACATGGAAAAACATGCCTAATACTAATGTAAGCTGCAACAACTTATTGAATATCATGCATCATAAGAAATTATATATATTCCCACCTGAAACCGTGAAAATTGAGAGATATAAAAATGTTGAGCTTCCAATATCCTTGGTTTCATGCGACCGTGCACAGTGTGAAGTGTGAACCACTAGTTTTATCACTTTATGGAGTGTGATCGAGCACATGGGCTTTCGTCCAACACTTTGATTTGTGGGGGATCACTTCAATTTTCAATACAAAAAAGAGAAATGGCTTTCTCATTAATTTGGGAATAACGCGGTCAGAAGATCAACGTTTATAGATGGAACGAAACAAAATGTTTAAAGAAAAGAAAGGATGACACATTTTACCGATGGATTTATTCAAAACTTAAGGATCCGTTGTTTGTTGAAAGAAGACGGAAAAAAATTAACAAGTAAAATGAGATGAAATTTATACTTTAATTAAAAAATTTATTTTTCATTTTTTTCACTCTATCAGATTCCGAGAGAGAGCAATACACTTTCAGTTCCATCGTCAGGATTTTGCAGAGAGACCATGTGCTTCACAGCTTCCAACCAAAAATACTCAAATGGGGAAAGAAAACTATATTTGGGCTAGCTTTTCTATTTTTGGTTACATGTAACCTAGCTATGATGCTACAACAAATTACTGTGTTGAATTTCGTAACACATAAACTTGGTTAGTGATGATGGTCCCGTTAATTGCCCAGATCCTTGGAACGGGAGGCGCCATTCGTTTTTTTTTTAGCTACTTAATGCTCAAGATTGAAAGTGCATGCAAACTTTCTTAGCCAAATTGCTGACACGAATTGCACATAAACTTAAAACCCAGCCTGCAGATTAACCCGAAACATGCCAATAGAGGCAATTAGTATATTTCGAAGTTAGAAAAGAAGTGGCATCTCCACACCCAGTTAATTAATTAATGTAGAGTATTATTAGTTAATTAATTAGCACTTTTAATATTGGCCAACCTATAGAACCATTAAAAGAAATGTTAGACCCAACTGGCACTCGCTTGAATGATTCAAAAGTATTGTTACATAAATAGATACGTTGAAAATGAAGAGTGCTAATTTACAATTAATTCCAATGGATTAACCCGATTTGTTTATTTTGTCTCATGCGTACAATAGCAATTACTATTACGTTAATATATTATATATAAACATCTTGTCAGTTGTCATCACTAATACATTGATCATGTGGTTAAGATGCTTCTAACAAAGGGAACTGTAGTAACAAGAAATTAGGCAATCCTGACATTTTTTTTGTCATTTTAGTGGGGGCCTCTCTTAATTTAGTGTGGATTTATTAATTATTATTTTAAATTTTAATTAATAGCCATTAGTAGACAGTACAGTACGTTTATGGCTTGTTCTGGTTGTTTTCATGCATAAAAACAACAATAGGAGCATATATATGTAATGTATACATTAATGTGTGACTGCTTCTGCATGTGTAAGGTGGAACTGCGAAGACGTATTATCACAAAAATAAGAAAATAAATAAACAGAGGCGCGTTGTCGAAATCTACTTTACTTTTGACTAGCGAGGTTATCTACAGACAGTGGGCAGATACAAAGAACTTTTTTTAAAAAAAAAATTACTTTCTAATTTTAAGATTCTTACTTTTTTAGTTTATGTGATTTTTTTAGTTTTATAATTTATATTTTAATCTTTTTTAAATTCCTATAGTTTAAAAATATTTTTTTTAGTTCTTATAGTTTATATTTTAATTCTTTTTTAGTCTTTATAGTTTGAAAGTAATTTTTTTAATTCTTATTATTTATATTTTAATTACTTTTAATCCTTACTAAAAATATATATATAAATAATTAACTATAAATTAGTTATAAATTATTAATTATTTTTTATTATAAATTATCTTACAATAAATTAGTTATAAATTACTTGTTAATATTTTTGTAGTTAATTATAATTGATAATATTACTTATATTTTGATGGTAAGGATTAAAAGAAAATTAAAATATAAAATATAGGGACTAAAAAGATTACTTTCAAACTATAGTGATTAAAAAGAAATTAAAATATAAATTATAAAGACTAAAAAAATCACTTTCAAATTACATGGACTAAAAGAGAATTAAAATATAAATTATAAGGATTAAAAAATCACTTTCAAATTATAGGAATTAAAAAATAAAAATCATGAAACAAGTGACGGACCTACATTGCTTTGAGGGTGTGCACTTGCACCCCTCATTTTTTTAAATTCACCAAATTTATAAAAAATTTTATATTTTTATATTTTATTTTATTTATATTTATATAATTAAACTCACTGATTTTATTTTTTATAATTTACACCGACTGACTTAGGGTCTTAGATCTACCACCGCATAAAATTATAGATATCAAATAAATAATTTAATATTTTTGTATTGATTAATTTTCATGTTAAGGCCGCAAAATATGCATTAAACACCCAATTGATAATACGACAAAATAAACAATGATAAGTTCATATTATATACTATCTCTAAAACAAATTATGCACATGAAATTAACTTAAATTAATTTTAATTAAAACGTAAATAAGAAGAAACTAAATCATTTTTCGGAATCTAATATAGGTCTACCTACGTACCAGCTTTTTTGAAAGCGTGTGTGTACATATTGCTAATAATTAATGAATATAGAATCTATGGGATTAGATAATCTATATTTTAATCCTTATATCACGTTGTCATGTAAATCGAGTAAAACATCCGACTAAATTAGTGGATTAGTCTGGTTAGTTCGAATAAGTTTTCTTCTTCCTCTTTTCGACTCTGTACACAAAGCTATACTTGTCGTTTTGTACATGGTGATAAATTCGTGCTTGAAACAAAACAAAGTGGCCGGAATGGATAATAAATTGGCATTGCTGGCGTCGTAAGTCATGACTTATGTATATCAACATTTTTTTAAAATATTATAATTGGTGACTTCAAAGTTGAAACCTCACTTCAATATTATTTTTGACTTTTAATGCATGAAAAATGGATGTTATTATTACAAACGCAAATTAATCAAGTATCAATATATGTATATAACACTGTACGTAGAATAAGAGTAAATGGCAACCCACGTACTTTAGGCATACATTAAATTACTTAGGTTGCAATGCTACCCTGCTAGGGCAAAAAAGAAAATCTTATTTATATATGATTAATTAGCGGTGTCTAGCAAGCACCGTCCATTAGAAATTCAACCCAGAGATCAAAGAAATGAGATATTGATTAGGTAAATCCACACTAAATTACAACCATTATTAATTAAAAGTGGATGTGGTTAGGGCTATGAAAGATTATTTAGGTATTAGGCCGGTTTGATCCAGAAGCCGGAGACTTATTTATACAGGTCAATTCATTTGAAACAAGGCATGGAAGCAATGGTGATGATTTATACACATATATTAACTTCATTGGGCATGTATATATATATATATATATATTGATTTCTTTAATTTAATCTTACTGGAGACAAAAGTGAAATATCAAGCAAGGTAACCAATTAGCAAGGTTTTGTCATGCATGTTGGGCAGATACAACACACACACACATATATATATATATATGAGGTGAATTCTTGGTTTGGTTAACTCTAGGGTTTAATTTGGATATATACACTGGATTAGTTTTGAGCAAATGCATGCATGCCGCGTCTACGATATGGAGTGGGTAAGATTATCAAATTTGGGCGTAGTTAATTTAAATCTTACACTTTCACCGTTGGTTCACAATCACTTAGATAGGGTTGACTGAAGACTAATTAAGAATCAATGAAAGGTTTGGAATTGGTTCATTGGTCGAATCTAACTAAAGATACCGGAAAATTTGACCGTATTGAGCATTAGATGTTTGGACGGAAACAAACAGAGGTTTAATTTCAAGGATTCAGATTTTGTTGTTGCCGAAGAAGGACGAATCACACATGCCTGCTGGTCTACACTGGCCTTTGTCCCTAATAAATGACATCCTATATGTGTTAAAATTACATGCATGGTCATCCATAAATATTTAATTAATCACATATTTAATCATCACCAGATTCACCACTCCTATTTTTCCCATTAACTAATATATTTAGCTGATAAAAAAAAATCACCATCCACTCCTATTTCTCCTAATGTACAACAGCTCATCCTTATGTCATTGCTTATGAAAGAAGTATATTAATTAGTTTTTTGATCTCTGTACACCGAAAGAAAGAAATATTCAAGTTAAGCCAATAATAACAAGACTGTGTGTATTATATTTGAGATCTATTAATTGTCCGAGTTTCTTTTTCAAGTCAATTATTTAAATCAAACTGACGAGGTGTGTTCCAAGATTTTAGGATGTTTTTAGTACACCCTTGTCTTTGTGCAATTAGTGACACTGTTCTGGCTCTAACATGTTATTAGTTTTTATTGTGTGTGTGTGTGTGTGTGTTGAAATAAAAACGTAGTAGTTGTAGGCTTGTAGCAACCAGCGATGCAAAATGGAGCTGACCAAAAACAAGATAATTCAATTCACCATTAAAGTGACCCGTTGCCTATGTAACAATTTAAATATTATACTTCATTAATTAGAATATGGAAGAAAGAGATGGGCGAAAAAGGGTTTTAACTGTTTGAAAAGAAGGTTGAATTGATTTGTTTTTCAAAACACGTACAAATTCGATCAGCACGGGCATTGTATTGTTGAGCGTGAATATAGCTATAGCGCAGAAATTAACTCATGCAGTGAATCGGAAGAGTGAATTTACTGGATCCTTTTTGTCCTATAGCTGGCTGTCAATATTAATGCATAGAATAAAGTGCAGAAGAGGATTCAAAATGGCAAGTTATTTGAGAGAAAAGTCGTTGCTTTATTCTCACTTAACTAACACACTGTGTCGTCTGTGTGAACTGTGTGGAAGCACACAAAAGCATTTTATCGATAGAGTTGATCAATGATCAGGGACAAAACATTATTACCCCTTTAATCCTTTCATCACACACCTTGTTGTGGGTCCTAATAATCAATTAATATTGCTTTATTCCCTCAAATCCAACTCGGCTCTTTCAATATATGCACACACAAAAAGTGAAGTGAGTATATTAATTATTGAGTAAGCTCATATACACAGTTTCATCCAAAAAGAAATTTAATTAATTGATTCAATTCAACTCTGCCAATGAATCAGATCCACATTGGTCAAATTCAGAAGCCAGTTCAGCAAGGAAATCAATCACAAATGGTAAACACTTTCTTCCACAAACGTATATATATCCTAACGTACAGGGCAAAATCAATTTCAATTTGGTCTGCCAAAGAAAAAAGAAAACGCTTTACTATAATTCTTGGACCGCCCACATTCCTTACCTACCTTCTTTACGTCTCCATCCAAAATACCTTTGAATAATTATTGTGATTCTAATAGTGGAAAGTTCATTCATATCCAATCAAAATTCTTCTCAAGGCTTATGGTGTCTCCAGGTGATAGGAAGCTTTCTTCAGTTTTCTAAAACATATCATTATACGTAGTGGAATTGTCAATTTGAGTTATGGACTATAATTAACTTCTTTGATTATATGCACACACTGTGAGCACACGTGCTACAAGCAAAAACATGGTTGGTATCCTTGTTGGTTTCACTATACCTTACCTAACATTATAAATTGTGTTATATAACTAGGGAACTATATATGCGTTTAAAAGTCTATCAAAATTGAATGTGAAGAAAACGACACAATAGAAGAGAACAAATTAACAAATTATGATCATTCTTTATTAATGAACCCTCCCACACTAAGGAAGAGGTTCTACTGCTACCTTTATTTTGAGGAATGAATACACTTATTCACATATATAGCCCTATGTTCCCCTACATATGATATGTGTCATGCATGCATCATTGGTTTCTTGGAGATAATAGAACCTTCCGATATATATATATATATATATATATATATATATATATATATATATATATATATATATATATATAATATAGATGAGCCAATTAAACCAATCAAGACCCGGACCCTAGAATGCAAGCATGCAATTATTTGTTTATTTTTTTGTCGAAATGCATGCTTAAGCTTTGGAAACACACATATATATAGATATAAAAGGTAGTGGTACTAGTGTTTGGCCCCCATGCAGACCAAACATATCTTAACCTCATTTGTATTGCTCTGGGGCTGTTTGATTGGACATAAAGGAACTTGTCATTGTGAATTAGAATAGCACATGATGGATCCATCATGGACCATATATACAAAATATTTCCCCAGTTGTGATGCAACTGCACCCTACTACTACATACATCACTATACAGTTCCCTCATGCATCGAGCAGGGGCAGGGACAAGAATCATCAAAACAACGGCTAAGGAGAAAAAAAACCACTTTGCCAAAGTAGAAAGCGGTTTCGACCACAAACAAGACAAACAAACACGTTCACTCCTCTTCCCCTTTGAGTTTGACATTGACATCGGTAAGGATGTTTCAGAAAAATTTATTTAGATGTGGCGGAATTTAATCACATAAACGAGAAAAGCTACTACTATATATC
Source organism: Glycine max (assembly GCF_000004515.6). NCBI lineage: Eukaryota > Viridiplantae > Streptophyta > Magnoliopsida > Fabales > Fabaceae > Glycine > Glycine max. Next base: position 46,484,660 of record NC_038256.2, read on the forward strand.
AGTACCGATGGCAACAACAACTATATATATACAGGCCCTTAACTCAAGTGTCCATAGCTATATATGATCGCCATAATATTTTACCAAATCTTATACTCCAAAATACATACATATATATAGTAAAAGAACATTGTTTTCAACGACAATGATCAAAAAGCTATTCAAAACAATATTAGTTAAAGTTTTAATTATCATAATTTATGAAGCTGATTAATTGTTTGGAATAATTTAATTGTCGCAAAAAATTGTAACGATCGATGTATAATTTTTTATACATATATGCTAGATTTCAGTAAAAATAGAACAAAAAATGTTTTATTAATTTGTGTTATTTTACCTCCAGGTATGCAGATGAATTAAAATGATTTCTAAAATTATAATTGACAACCTTTTTGTCAAGAAATATATCGTAGTACACCTTACAAAAAGAATGAGAAAAGAGAGATGAAGTATAAGGTGGTAGATCAAATTCACACACTGATCACAGTTAATGCTCATGTTTTGCAACTTAACCAATTGAGGATCAGGCATAATTTTTAATTTTTTATGAATTTAATTAAAATGTGTTAATAGTGTAAAAAAATATTATCATATAATTACATATTGATATGCCTTAAAAAAATTACATGTTGATATTTATATATATAGTGCTTACTTTGAAACTTATCCTTAAGATGATTTTTATTAGTTGACAATTATATAAATGAAAATTATAATTATTTTTTATTTGCTCAAATATGAATTATTTTTTATGATAATAAAGTAAATATAATTCTACATGATATGTTTTTAAAAAATAAAATTCAGTTATGTCCAAAACAATTTTTTAAGAAATTATTTTTATACACAATCATGGTGAAAAAAAAAGGCGCGTGACACGTGGTAGTTAGAGATATGTGATGGCTATTATGGCTTTGGGGCGATTGGACTTTCCCGTTTTCCTTTTAAAGTCTATACTAAATGAGATATTGCTAATTAATAACCTTATCTGGGTAGCATGAAAGAATATGTTTAATTTATTGTTTGTCTACTCGTTTTGCTATAAAAGTTGTAATTTTTGACAAATATTATGAAAATATATTTAAACTTAAGCAAATAAATTAAACACGAAATAAATATATTGAAATTAAAGTTAAATTATTTGAGTACTAATTAAATTTGATTTTTTACCGAAATAATTATTTATTTGATTTTATTTTATTTTTTTAGTCCAACTTCAAATTAATTATATTTTTTTTCTTTTAATGAATGAGAAGGTTATGAAAAAAAATTAACAAAATAATAATAACTAATCTGAAATTTATCAGCAAGAATAATTGAAAGATTCTGAGAGAAAGTGGGGTGGAGACAGTGTTGGCGACACTGATCAATAAATAGGTGCGGCCGAGGACAACTGTCGGAACTGGCTTGCATTGCAATAATGGTGCTCGAAAGTTTGTGGCGACGACAATATCGCCGTTACTTACACCCACAATTAATTCCTGTCAACAACTGTTGCTAAAAGAGAAAAATGTACGATTTCATTATTTTATGAAATGAATTTATTTAACCTTACAAAAACCATTTTAAAATAAATGATTTTATATAAGTTTTTTTTAAGAAATAGATAGAATTTATTTCTTAATATAAATAAAAAAGTTATTTTTAAAACAAAATAATTTAAATAAATACACTAAAAAAAGAAAGTTATTTATTTTATTAAAATAAATATTTATTTCATAAGTTTAAGAAAAAAAAGATAATAAATTGATTCATTATCTATTTGGAACAACAAAAAAGCACAACAAGAAAGAAAATTTAAATTTTAAGCTTAAGCTAAAGTAAAAGAAAATAAAAATATTTAATTTTTGTGTCTATAAATCAACTTGGTTGTGAGTTTTGATATTTAATTTTCAAAATAAAAACTCTTTGATAAAAATGAAGTTAACTCAATTTTAAAATGGTTTTACATTCATTTTAAAATCAATAAATTGTTAAATTTAAGATAAATACTCTTAAATCTTATTACTATCACCAGTACACTATCAATTCGTTACTATCATTATTACTATCACTATTGTCACTACTTCTATCATCACTCTCACCATGTTACCTTCTTCGTTACACATGTCATCATCACCATTATTTTTTATAATAAAATGATATAAAATAGAACAACTAATTCATTTTATTCATCATCAATTTGCACAAAAAAAAAATTAAAAACTAAAAACAAAAATATAAACTGAAACTCAAACTTTAAAACTAAATTTGGTTTAAATTTTTTTAATTCTCACAAATAGAAAATGAAAAATCACCCTAAACAAGGATCTTAGTTTTTCTTATCTTATTTTCTAGTTTAATTTGGTCTTCATCTTTTAAAAAAATTATTTTAATTCTTTATCTTATTTAAAATATTTAAAATGATTCTTTATCTTTTAAAATATCACTTTGAAAACACATCTTATTTAAAAGATTCAAAATGATCATTCTAGTATTTAAATATATTCAAAATCGTCATTTATCTATATTATTCAAATGATAAAATAAAATACATTTAAATAGTTGAAGAACTATTTTGAACCTTTAAAATAAGATGGGTATTAAAGTAATTTTTTTAAAGATAAATAATTATTTTAAACATTCTAAATAAGAAAAAGGACCACAATAAATTTTTTAAAAGATAAAAGATGATTTTGAATGAAATAAATAAGATAAATAACCAAATGATCATTTGGCTTGAAAGAAAACACCTTTTGAAAAAATATATTTCATTCTCTATATTATTTTCTTTTCTTTTTTGTCCTTCTATTCTAACGTAACATTAATCAAGGATTAGGTTCAACTTTAGGCTTAAAAATAGAGTTATAATTAGGACTTATTTAGATGCACGACGGTAGAAGATCTTATAAAAAAAACTTATTTAAGAAATTATTATTTGAAAAGTTACTTTTACATAAGTTAATTTGATATTTGGATGATAAACTTTTAATTGCTTATTTAAAATAATATGATGTTTGAATGAAATTGTAAAAGGTATTTTACATAATTAAAATTATCAAAAATGGTATTATATGCTTAGACATTATTAAAACTAATATTTAAATGCTTCTCCTGGATGTGATTAAAATTTCTTTCTCTAGAAAAAGGTTAACCAAAATTTAATAAGCAAAAACTCTTAAAAAATAAAAATGACCTTTTTCTAGTAGATAAGATGCTAGAAGGTCTTTTGGACTCGGCCCTTAGAGATATTATTTTACCTCAAACTAAAATAAGGAGAGTGGTAGGAAGGAATTATTTAAGTGCTAGGTCTCAAATACCGATTGATAATACAAAACAAAAAAAATATTGTTAACAGATTATTTTTAATAAAATTTTATACTTAATTAAAATATATTTGAAATTTTCATTTCTTATTTAATGAATATCACTTCAAAATTTTTATAATCTCAAACACATTTTTAAAATTTATAAGAATTAAAGTCCAACATATATTTATAAAATTTAAGTTAAATTCCCCTTGAATCAACTCAAACACATTTCTTATACTTTACGAGCAACTTTTAATAGAATAATTTTGTTTGTTAACTTTATTTCCATTAGATATAATAAAATTTAATTTATTAAATAAAAATTAGTTACTTATGAGAATAAGATATAGTCTCAGTCATGAGCCGAACAGTTTCAAACTTGCGAGCCCACACAAATTGGATTTTCCATATTCATCTCCAAACCCAAATATTACCTTTCCTCTCTTCAAGAAAGCGGTATTTTGTAGTTTATTTATTTATAAAAGAAAACGGTATTTATAACAAGGCTCCGAACCCAACCAAAATTATAACTGAATTGCCTCAATAATTCTGTTTATACTTTATCCATCACTTGGACGACATAAAATTACTCACTTTTTTCTTTATTCGCACATTAATACCACACTCGAAACTAATAGAGACTACCTTTAAATTTTCACGTAAATAAATAGATGACTTTCTAACGGAGAGATGGGAAGGCTTCTATTTTTTTTTTGTTTACGTGAGAGTAGAAGGTTCAAGTAGTGATACCAATGACTTAATAACGACGAAAATGGTTGAGTTATGGATTTTTTTTATTCACACGAAAAAAATAGATATGTAGAAGTTCGATCTCCATCAATAATAAAGTCATTTATTAGTTCCACTTATTTAATAAGTGTTTGTTTGATTTAGAGTTTAGTAAAAATGATTTTAATGAAACTAATTTTAAAACGTTATATATATTTAGAATGTATATTTAAATTAATTGCATATCTATATTAGGAAATTAATCTAAATATATCGATAATTTTATAATGTCTTTTAATTATAAAATGACATATATAATAAGATTAATGACTTTGGTACCATTAACCCCATGAATCAAATTACGTGAAATTATTCTAACTTAATTAATAATTTTTAGTTTAACTTTTTTGCATTAAGTATTTGAAGGAAAATTGTTGCATATAATATTTTCATATGGCTTGAGCATAATTGTTTCCTATAAATGAATGATACAAGTGATATGTATAGAAAAGCAATTCACTTAAAACGTGTTTCCATTAGGAGTGTTTTTGGGAAAAAATAACAAAAACAATATGGGGTTAAAAGGACAACACACACACACAGAGGTTGGGAATAGCAAAATCCTTATTTGCATAGGAGTAAATGCGTAATTGTCCGCAAACCGGAAATTCAAGCTGCATGTCAATGAAGGAACACCATGATCCATTGACCCAAACCTAATTTGGACACTTCGTGGACTCAACAATCAACGCTGGACAGTTCTTCCTGCACCTCATCTTTGCTACTTGCGCCTCCTTTAACTTTATAAGTTTTACATAATTCCAAAACTACCCTGCAGCTCCCCTTTGTCTGCCTTCTGAAATAACTATTCTAGGATACTATTTTTGGTTTCCAGAAAAAATAATTCAGAACAATCTCAATACTTTTGAAAAATAGAATATGAAAAAAAATTATGAACCGACGACAGTCTGGTAGAATAAAATAACTTGGGCGAAAATCAAAGATTAGCAAATCGTACAGTCAGGATCTACTTATCTGCAGCAAAGGAGATGCTACCCAAGTTCCTTCATATAAGCAGGACACTTCATTAATTGCAATTTGTTTATACTACAATTGAGATTGCGATACAAAATCTAAGGTGCATGTGATTCACCTCCGCAGACTAAGCTATTCTATTGATAATTTGTCTCAAGTAAACTGGTGCCTTGAGATCCTAAACAAATATAGAAAGTTACAAATATTACAATACTAATATCATAAATTTATGAATCGTGTGTGTATGGTGAAGCGGTCAGGAACTAGTAGACAATTAAAAATGGAGAAGACACACTGAGTAACTGTGGACGATGACACTCTTGCATCGCCTATTCTACGGCAAACGCACTTGCAACAGTAATGGTAATGTTGGGATTTTCAAAATTACAGGGTGCAGTTAGCAAAACATGGAGTGCAAGGTAGCAACTGCTGTTGCATCAATAAGGTTCATCCCGTGTACTCACGACAAAATAAAAATAAAAAGGCCATATGGTGTTGTAGCAAATGAAAGATTTTGACAATGACAAAAATCAAGAAGCAAAATACGTTTCATGACGTCTTTAACTAAAAAAAATCATACATTTAAATTAGTTTATTTTATTCCAATAACAACTTGTAATTAAAAGTGACTTAAAATAGTTTGAAGAAGAACAATTTTACTCCAATAGTAACCGGTCTACTTTACGTTCATAAGCTAATAAGACTAAAATATTTTCTCTAAACTCATATATAAACAAAAAAATAATTTTGTTCGTTGGACTTACACAAAAATAAATTTAATTAATTTTTGTCCTACTTAATGCTATCAATCATTCTTAAAACACTTTTATTTAATTCTTTCTATTTTTAATAATTTTTTTTATTCATGATAACAAATTTTAACGAAAGATATTTTAGAAATAATTTCATTTTTTACTTGAGATTATTAAAATTAAATGATGTCTATTAGATTTCTTAATTAGTATGAAATTAGTTATATGTGTTTATATATAAATCTAGAGGGAGTATAATATAAGAGTTTGATAAAAAAAAAATCAATAAAGATACAATATGCGATATAGTCTTAAAAAAAGATACAATGTGGCTTTTTATATTATTCAATGTTTGATACACTAAATAATTTCTTTGAAATTTCATATCTTATCATAATTTATGTTTGAGATGGATCAAAATAATATCATAATATGATTTTTGTGACAATATTATTATTTTATTATAATTGCGTGATATTTTTTAATTAATTTCCTAATAATCTTGTTCGACATTTAATACACTTTTTTATTCTTTAAATAATATTTTTTCATAACATTTATCTTTAATATTTTGGCATGAATTATATATATTATTTCATTTTGTTAAAATTGTAAAAATTATAAAAAAAAACTAACTAAAAGATCAATGAGACAGTGATAATTGTAAAAATTATCAATGATAATTATAGAATAACAATTCTAAACCTTCTTACGACGCGCTTTTTTAACTCTCTTGCTTTCTTTATATGATAAATATTAAATATTTTTTATATTCGTAAGACTTTAATACATATACATTTTCTTTAATACTTTTTTTTATATAATATTACGTTTTGATTATATATATAAGAGAAAAATACTTATTTCATTAAACAAATAAAGATAGTTAAATTAGTTAAATTTAGTAAATAATTTGTTATAAATTTAAATTTTATTTAAAAATATTCATATATTTAAATTATTTAAGTAATGATTATATTTAATGACACCATTTATATGAGGAATATTTCTTTGGGTGTCACTTATATTATGAGTAGTCAAATGAATGCATTTACTTTCGTGAAAAATGAAAAATGAGTTAATGTTTCAATTATAAACTTAGAATAAATTATTGGCATAAAAAACAATAATTAATTAGTAAACCTACGATAAATTAATGGTATGAAAAAAGTCAATAATTAATAATTTAAAAGTGGTCTATATTTCTTATGATTAGAGGAAAAAATATTTTCATATATATAGTGGAAAAAATAACACTAGTAGTACAAGAGGATTTGTATATACGATTATATAGCATTGATCATTTTATAATGGATGATTGCAATGCAACCATGGAATGGGCGGTAGACGAAACATAGGAATCATGTCATTATTGTTGTTGAGCTCTATGCCGTGAACAATTTTGGTAAAGGATTACTACAAGCATCAATATTCAAGTATACAAGCGCACCATAATTGAAGTATGAAGATAACTTCTTAATTCTTTTTTCAGACACATATATCAAATCAATGTAGCCACATGGGGGACCTTAACCATAGGATGCATAATATAAGGGCAAAAGAAGTCTACACTCGATGACTTAAATGTATTATTATTAATAGAAAGAAAGCACCATTATGGTAACCAAGCCAGGAATAAGTTGAACACGGACATCCTTCTGATCATCATGCCCACATCATTCATGTGCAGTATAATTAATTATTACCACGTAGAATAACCATCATTCACGCCAAGTGAATACTATTATACTATTTAAGAACTTATATATGCATTGTTGAGTATAGCTAGGTAAAGAAAAAAAATGGAACTGAATGATGATTGAAAGTGGATATTAAAAGAAGAAAATATTAGGGTAAATATAGAATCGAACCAATTGATACAAAACAAAAATGAATATAAAATATTAACCACATTAGAGTCGGGGAAAGGACTTTATATGAAAAAAATATTAAATTATAAAAATATTAATGGTTGCGTCAAATCCTGTCTATGATAGTTGTTGTGTCAACATAAACGGTACTATATAGCAGCCGCCAACAAAATTAGCTTCCAAGGTTTTAGAGTTCACGTGGTACTCGACACAAATCCCACCACGCTTAAGAGTTGATTTTCCTCTTTTTAGAGTTAACTTTTGGGTGACGCTAACGCACTGGTTTTTTTTTTTTTTGTAGTGTTCTCTTGAAATTATTGGTCACGTGAGAGGATTTCCCTTGGAATAAGATCATGCATGCATTTGACCTTATGGTTGGTTTTGAACAAACTGAAAATAATAAAATAAATAACCGTTGAAAAAACATAATAAAAAGGACATTCTATTATTATTTTTTATTTATAGTTTAAAAATATAATCAATATATGATTTTTAAGGAAAAAAACAATATATTTGTAATTCGTTTTGTTTATGCCTTTTGTAATTGGAAAGTTAAAATCAATAATATTTATTTAAAATTACTATTAATTCAAGCAAAAATGTGAAGGACTTCTCTTGCATACATCAAATTTATGTCTTTTAAATATTCAATTTTTTAAAACTTTACTTATTTGATATCTATTAAAAAATAATAAAAAGAACATAAGCTAAATAAGAAAGAACTCATTTATGATAAGAAAAACGTTAGCAACACATTTTTTTTAATTGATTAAAATTTACAAAATTAGAAGAAAAAAATATTAAATGTGATGTAAAATTCAATTAATTTTATTACTTTTAATAAATTTTAATCAATTAGAGACTGTATCCAAAAGAGTGTATTTATAACATTTTCCTTTTGATAAATATAGTGGTGAAAGACAATAATAAATTATATTGTAATTTATATAAATCATTGTTTTAATAAAATTTAATGAAAGTATACAGGTGGAACTTTTAGTAAAGATTGCACGTTTCATTACAAGAAAGTTAAACATGATTGTATGCATAACTTATATGCACCCCCACTCTCTCACTTGGTCCACTGATGAATTACTCAAACCGAAATGGAGGAATTTGTATCCTTCTCTTTCTCTTCCTCCTTCCTTTTGCTGCGGCACAACATGGCAACCAAAACGAATCGTATTACAACAAGTTCAGCCCTTCCATGGCGATCATAATCGTGATCCTCATCGCCGCGCTGTTTCTAATGGGCTTCTTCTCCATCTACATCCGCCACTGCTCCGGCTCCCCCTCCGCCAGCATCCGCAACCTCCCTGCCGCCTCCGGGAGGTCGCGGCGCGGCTCGCGCGGGCTCGACCAGGCGGTGATCGACACGTTCCCGACGCTGGAGTACTCGACGGTGAATATCCACAAGCTGGGAAAGGGGACGCTGGAGTGTGCGGTGTGCTTGAACGAGTTTGAGGACACCGAAACGCTGCGTTTGATCCCCAAGTGCGACCACGTGTTCCACCCCGAGTGCATCGACGAGTGGCTAGCTTCCCACACCACTTGCCCCGTGTGCCGCGCCAACCTCGTCCCCCAGCCCGGCGACTCCGTCCACGGAATCCCCATCCTCGACGCTCCTCAAGGCATCGAGGCCCAACAGCAACAAGACCCCAAGGCCGAACCTCAAGTGCTGACACTAAACCAGACGCTGAACCGGAACCGCACCAGAGGCTCCCAGTCGGGCCGGCCCCGGCGGTTCCCGCGCTCACACTCGACCGGCCATTCTTTGGTCCAACCTGGCGAGGATACTGAACGGTTCACTCTGAGGCTTCCCCAGAAAGTTAGAAAGCAGATACTGCAGAAGCCGGAACTGCATCGCGCGAGAAGCTTGGTTATCTTACCGAGAGAAGGTAGTTCGCGGCGGGGATATCGAACCGGTGAGGGAAGTAGCAGAGGGAGGTCCTCGAGGCGGTTGGACCGGTGGGTTTTCAGCATGGCGCCGGCTTTCTTTGTGAGAGCGTCGTCGATTAGGTCGCCCAGGGTGGCCAATAACGGCGCCGACGGAACTTCCGCTACTGCGCCTTTGCCGCCTGCTGTGGAGTCTGTTTGATTTCAATATTTTATTGTATTTATCGATTTTTCTTACTATAGAATTTGTAAGATGTGTATAATATTTGGCACACGTTGAAGATAAACAACTGAAATTCTATTCTGGATCACGATAGTTTCCTAAGTCGTAATCTTGGTCATCAGTTCAGATATCAGAAATATATAAAAACGGAATGCGCAACCAGAAATTGGGGGTAGATATACAGAACTGATTCCTGTTCGAAAGGGTGGGGAAGGGATGTTTTCTTGTTTGGTTGATGGCGCAGGACATTGAATCCACAATTATGGGAATTATTAGCATGTTTATAAATTAGGACGTTGATGTTGATGCTATGTTAAAAAACTCTGCATCACTTTATACTACTTTGTTATTTTTGTTTTACTAAGAAAAAGAATATATTTTCTTGTTAACTCTTGGTCTTCTTCGCCCCGAGAATTTTGCATGCACATTGGACAAGGAAGTTTCTTCCTAATAAAAATTTAAACTTTCATAAAGCGAAATTATCGGCTCTACAAAGGCTGAATTCTTTTTATATTTTTTCCCAACTAGACTCATACTTGAATAAAAAGAGAGCGTGTCTGTGTTTGTTCTATGATTTTTCTGGGTCCATATATATGTGAGTGTGTGTTGTGAAAGACATGCAAGAGAGACATGCAAGAGAATGAGGTGCCTTCAGCGATAATGCGACTGCGTGCGTAGGAGACAAGAACCAAAACCTCGTTGGTGTTTCTATTACCAAAACCTTCTAAAATTCGCCACATATGCCCAATATTCAGTATTCTTGTTGTGGTACAACCACAACCACTGCTCTCATGTACTCTTTTGCCTTAATTTGTGTCCTCTAAATCGAACTATATGCTATCTCACTTTCTTGCCTAATGGTTGCTCCAAGTCCTCTTTCCTATTTTGCATTACAACGAACTATGCATAATTATATTTTAAAACAAGTTACTGTAGTTCTATATATGCATAAAAAATATTGTTAGGGTGTAAGAACTTAATTATTTAAAACATTTTAAAACCTAGGGTGTGAGTCTGACTACAAATTTTTATAAGTACTTATTTAAAGATTTGATCAAATTATAGAATTTAAAAATAACTTCACTAACTTTTTTTAATCACTTAATAACTTATAAAAAGTCTCTAAAATTTCTCAACATATGTTATTAATGGTAATAAAGGAGTAGAAGCGGATCGGATCCAATCCGCGAATCTGCTAAATCCAATCTAATCCAGTTAAATAGATTTTTATGGGTTAGATTGGGTCATTGAATTGATAGTTTTAGTTTAATAAATTCAATTAAAATTTGATGAGCTTAGAATATTAGATGCAACCAAAGCTTAACTCGATCTGGAGCCCTTACATCCCTATTAGGCAGCAAGCACCATATTAACACCTCGTTATAAAATCCATATTTTAGCCCTCTAATTGGAACTGGATTTAAAAGTCTTAATCCTTTCCTAAACTCTGTTCAAAGCATAGTCTTGTTACTCGTCGTGGGTGATTACGACTTCCTTGAATGAATATGTATTCTTTTCTATGAAAGTGTTTTCGTTCTGTTCGAAGTTTCGAAGGTATTTCGGCCCCACTTAGTCACCTACCCTTAGTGGTTGTGTCTGTTGCAAAGAAACGTTCAACAAATGTGGCTGTTAACTACTAACTAGCTGCCAAGTAGGACACTGCATAGCGAAACGAATTTCAATGCCTCTCAATTATTTATGCTTGGTAGCTAATGTAAGGGGGCCAATTCTAGCAATTGTAGTAGTGCTTAAAGTAGTACTAGTAATTAATTGGACAGAAGGGGCACGTTGAATCAGTGAGTTTGGTGAACGCTTCTGTCTTAATTAATGGACTGTAGTACTAGCAATTAAATACAGCACTAGTATCTTTAATTATTAATTGATGGCTTACTTTGTTCCTAATGCTTAATTTCTTGTGTTAACTCAATCAATTTGTCTTCCTAAATGAAGCGAGCCATCAGGAGTCCTTTTTTTAGTTTAATTAGTAATTCAATTCAAAGTTTCCAACTACTTTCCCCACTTTTCACCGGTGTTATTTAAAACTAGTAGTAACTACTTGCACTGTTACACAGCGCACAGAATCCCTGTTTCAACACTTGCTAGCACCCACCCACCTATTGCTTGGTGTTTGCCTTTAATGATGTATCTTTCAATAGCCACCAACCCATGCCACCAATAGGGATAACGTGAAAATCTCCACGAAACTTTTATCTGTTGCTATGTTGTAGCAAACATTTGCACTGCCTTGCATTAATTAATACCACATTAGACTTGGTATAACAAGAGAGTTTTTTTTTTTTTTTCATGGGATGAGATGTGACATTTACAGTTTTGTTCTTGTATAGATAGATCGCTGAAGCTGGGATGGGAAAGAAATCAGATGTTATTTTTTTAGTATAAAAAGTCTTATATAATAAAATGTAAAATAAGTTATTACTAATAAAAAAAAGGGGTTGAAATTTTATAACATAAATAAATACGTGATAAATTATGAATACATAAAAGGATACTCTTAACTTTTCATAAGATATTTACATTTGTGAAAGGAAGGAAAAGAAATAATTTGTTGTTTATGTTGGAGCCTGAAGGAGGAAGCATAGGAAGTGGTTCTTATCTCCTAGCTAGGGTGGGTTGTTCTTCTGAAGATGGTCTCTTTGTTGAAAATATTATAAAACCAGTCCCCATCCGATAGACTTCAGCTACGAGGGGAATAACAAGAACGGGTGTCGTGTTTTGCAAGCTACCTTTCTTTTCTCCCTTTTCTTAGAAAAAGCAACCTACGTCCACAATGACTGAAGGAGAGTCACAGGAGCGTTAGGCATTAGATTCATAAAGAAAACCCACTAACTTCTCCCATAAATAAATTTTATTTAATACAAGATAAATCATACAATCATGATTGACAAATTATCTTATTTCACATAAAATTCTCTCATACGTATCATGTCTGTTATACGGCCCATGGTGTTCGAATGGGCCCATAAGATCTCGTTTTAGAAGGCCCAAACTCGTCAGTAAGGCTCTAACAAGTCCAATGATTATGTAAATCGGAGTAGCCTTTCTATTTTAGCAATGAACAATATAGAGTGCAGCACAAACAACTTAAAGATTTAACAGTAAGAAATCTGGGTAACGCATTTCACGACCTGGGCAAACTGCAAAGTTTTCCATGCATCAATTAAACAAGTTTCACAACTGAGAAAATCCCCCACCCCCAAATAATAACATCTCAAACTGAGTTGTCCAATCCAATGATAAAAGAGATCAGCTAACATTCATTAGAATTTAGAACTGATACTGGAAAAAATGATAGGAGGTGCTTGACATATCTAAAACAATATTTAAGTTAATACCAGTTTCATAAAATAATATACATTAGAATTGGTCTTAATGAAATCACGTTATCTACAACATCTTTTTGAACCAATTTAATAATATTATTAATGTTTAGTCATTCTTGGAGAATATTTTTTTTGAATTTTTAGAAATAATATAAACAAGAGTAAATAATACTTGCACTCCCACTATTTTTTCTAAATTATATCTGACACTCCTCTTTTTTTGCACCCTACAAAAAATTTCATAATTGTTTAGTTCATATTATGCCTAGACTTCCTCCCTTTTAAACACAACATGTTGGTCATATGACTTTTAATAAAAATTTATGTCTAAAATATTCTCACTTCTTCCTCACACTCTCCTAGGATACGTATCCAGCCGTATCCGTGGAGTATCGGTGTCGGATACGGGTGCGACACCGATACTTTTCCTTTTTTCATGTATCCGGGCTTCACAGTATATATATATATATATATATATATATAAAATTTTTCTTGTGCATAATCTTAGGGAAAAAATTGTTCAGTTTTTTTTACATTATTAGTGTATTGTTTTGCAGAAAGGAAATCCCTTGCTAAAACACATTAGGAACGTTAGATGGGCATTTGCTGATGTTGTTTGTGACTACTTGCTTGGCCAAAGCTCCTGTGCTCTGTATCTCAGGTTTTTTTCTCTCTGTTTTTTTTTTTATGCATAAACTTGCTTGTTTCTCTCATCAATTTAGACGTGCTAGGCTGGATGTCCTGGAGTTTGTTGCAGACTTGCAGCCCTTGGTGTCAACATGAATAAGCAGTGCTTTCTATTACAAATTTGTTAGTTAAAATGTGGCTGGAAAAAAACATTGTTGAAAATCCATATCAAATCATCAGTCAACGCTAGATCTCCTCTGTCAGTATTACTATGGCGTGTGTGTAGGATAATTACATGTAATCTCATGATTGGAAAAAATATTCATACCACGTGACTCAATTATGCTTGTGGAGCTGTTTGTTTTTCTAGATTCCTTGTTACCCATGCATGGTTACTTGGATATCTCACAAGTTGTTAATGTTCTGCTGGTTGGGTCACATGTAGTTATATTTATGCATCAACTTGACTTTGGTTGATGGTTTAATGCAGTCTTCGGTATCATCTTCTGCATCCAGACTACTTGTTTTATAGAATAAGGAAGTTGCAGAAGAATTTCAAGCTTCGTGTGGTTTTATGCCATGTTGGTGTGGTCAAGCACTCATTCAACTTCTATATAATCTGTTTTAGTTTCTTTTCCAATGATCTATCTACAAATTTATAATTTAACTATACCTGTTCTGCTATCTACACAAAGTGACATTTCTCTGTTGTTTTCTTATTGATTCCAGGAAGATGTAATAAAGCCTCTTCTTGAAGTTACAAAAACAGCTTTGCTTCATGACTGTACACTCCTATGTGGATGGAGGTGCTATTGACTTTACTTTTAACTGCTTGTGAATTATGCATACTGAAATACCATTTTAACTCTTGGGAGCATGAGTGCTGCTATTATCTACTACACTCTTGTGAATTTCTTATCAAACTCTGATTAGAAAATATCATATGACCATCAAAGTTTGTGGTTGCAACTTGATTAAGATTGTTAACGTGACTATGTATGTTGCAACTGTTTTCTTATGTGACTTGTAGAATATACATCTTGAAAAGGAGAAAAGCGCATTGTAGTTTCTTTTGGAACTTTTGGTTTACAAGAATTTGTACCATTTAAAGGAGCTTGAGATTAATGTAGCATTTATGTGAATTTCAATATCTGTAGTAGCATCTGGCAAGATTCCTCTTACCTGTCTAATTGATTGATTTTATATATTTTTATTCTACTGTTGTTATAGCCTGGAGGAATGTGGCCGTTACTTGGAAACCATAAAAGTCTAAGAAAACAAGCCTGCAGACATTATTCAAGGCCAAATGGATACAGATTATCTATCAAGGGTATGGTTATGTTTTATATGTTTTCTATTCATTAATTTATTATGGGTTTTAATACTTTCAAAAGCAAAGAACTAAGGATGCAGTTCGTAAATTGTTTAAATTCTAAGCATGGCTATCAATTGTGCTAAAGCTATTTTACTTTCAACTGTAGCTAACACATGCCCTTACAACAGTCCGGCATGTTAACAAGACTGATGTAGTCACCCTCGGTACCACATTTGGGGTAAGTTTGTTGTTTTTTAGAGCACATTCAGACTTCAGACACATATATTGATTGACTTTATTCAAAAGCATTTTCATCAAGATGTATTCTTGCCTTTTCAGTATCTTTGTAACATTATGGGTGCATCTATGGAAGATCTAGCTCGTTGCCCTGGCATAGTAGGAGAGCGCAAGGTATATTACCAATGGTGAAAGTGTGATGGGACAAAGATTTGCTCTTATTTTTGTTAGTGTCTGTTGCATGATTTTGAGCCGCAGCACGCCATGATACATTAACCAAAAAAATCTGAATATTTTGTACACTTCCTGATAACAGGTCAAGCGCTTGTTTGACACTTTTCATGAACCCTTCAAGCATGTGGAATCCAGCCGGCAAGCCATTCCAGAGACTTCTGTCCAGAACAAGCCAGCTAGTCCGTCCAGTCTCATCGATCAGGAACAATGCTGAATCTTCCTCCTTGATTGAAGACAAGCATGAGGATGCAGAAGATGTGAGCTAACGTAGGAAGAAAGAACTTGAAGTTACTGTCAAATCTGCCCTTTCTGCAGCTTTTGCCAAATATTCTGGTAGAGTTGGAAAGAGGAAAAGCACTTCACAGGTGGAGGAAAAAGGAGAATCAATTATTTCCAAAGAATCAGAAGCTGAAACATAAAATTACCATGAAGTTTTTCACTGGTTCAATAATTTACCCATAAACAAGATAATCTCATGAGATTAAGAGGCTTCATTTTTAATCTCTATGCATGTAAAGCCATGGAACTCTATTGGGAGTGTAAAGGGGAACATCTCTAACAAATG
The DNA here is from genome assembly GCF_000004515.6 of Glycine max. NCBI lineage: Eukaryota > Viridiplantae > Streptophyta > Magnoliopsida > Fabales > Fabaceae > Glycine > Glycine max. The sequence continues at coordinate 46,500,775 of NC_038256.2, forward strand.
AAGAGGTAGTTAGTTGTAATATGATAGCTGAACTGTTAGGTAGTTATGAGGCTTTAATCAAATGGGAAGGAAGAGAAAGGAGAGAGGTGGGGTCATATGGTTATAACAACAAATCGAGGGAAGAATGGATTTTCGGTTGTTGAGAATTGAGATAAGTTGGGAGGGAGAGTTAGTACCTTTGAAATTCTTGATTTGAGTGATATTCTTATCTTTGTAAATTCTGTCTACCTCGTTTTCTTGATTCCGAAACCACATTGGGAATTTTTGTTTAATGTTTCTATTAGTTCTAACCTATTTTCCAAGAGACATTATCTATCAAGCTCCTCTTCTAGAAGCAGTCTCTGCCAATTTTTTAATTTTATTTTGGATCTTGCCCTACCTCCGCATACATTATTGGGGATTCTGGAGTAATATAATAATAACTACGTAACGTTTACTTAGCAAAAGAATATACTAAGTTGAGTTATAACCCCACTTAGGAACTTATGATCTATCTCCTAGGTATTTTCTGCTCATGTTTTGGATATTGCATTTTTCCCCATTATATCAGGATGGGGCTAGAAAAGTGATTTTCATCATTTCATGAAAATGAAGAAATATCCACAGATTGTTATGAAGGACATTCAGTTATCCAAGTCTCTACGTTACATCATTCAGAGTTTTGGCTCTTTGTTGTTCGCGTTGGTAATATTAATTTATCTCGATTCTGATATAAAGCTGCAATTAGTTTGCTGATCTTTTTATCATGAAATATCGGTTGATATGACGAGTAGGGTTTCCTGTTGTGCTTACATGCTTTTTGGGGAATCCCTTGCATTCAGCCATACGCCAGTCATGTAAGCCCAACAGGTCAGCATTACTCCATTATCCTTCACGTCTGCATGTTAGCATTTCTCCATATATAATAAAAGTGAATTAGCTTTCAATATAGTTGTCCTATTGCACCTTATGCTAATGGCTAAAATTGAGCTCTCTGCCAATTTCCAGATGGAAAGAAGCTAGATTCCATCGATCTCTATGCAAGGGTCTAAGTGGGGGAGCTCAATATTAAGGTCGTTTTCCGTTGGCCAAAAGTGATTCAGTCTGGTTTGAAGTAAGTCACTAAGTTTGTTTTCACACGGTGAGTTATGGGATATAGCTTTTGAATTTAGAGGAAACAAAACTCTCTTGAAAGAATGGATCTTTAGTTTCATCATATTTTACAGAAGAAATGTTCTGTCCATATATTAGCGACATAATTATTAGAAACTTCAAATTCCTCTTAATTTTGTACCATGTATCTTAGCTAGTATGTCATTACAAAGCCAATCTAAACAAGTATAGATATTAAAATGATATGAAAAAACATCTAGAACTAAACGTGTCCATGACTGCATGCAAATGATTTTATCCTCATTGTCTTTCTGCTTTGCATTTTCTTCCTCCTCTCTTCTCTGTTGTTGAAGACAGTAGGGATGACGCAGTCCTACTGATGAAGGGTGAAATCGCACTTGTTTTTTGGGGCCTAATGTTTGTCCAAGCACTATTTTAGTCCAAGAACGAATAAAACTTTATTTCTTGGCTGCTTCTGCTTCTGCTTCTGCTCCTCTCAAACAGAATGTTGAAGAAACATAATGCTCACCTAATGACTTGGACTTGGCGTTTGTTTCTGAAATCGTAGGGAGCTAGATGAACTAAGAGAGGATTGGTTCCTAACAAGTGGTATCAGTGATTGTACAACATCTGTCATGAGCGGCCTGTAATCAGCTTCTGGCTGTATGCACATTGCTGCAATGGCAGCTATCTGTGAATACCATAGTAGCAGAAATGAGAGCATGAGAATGAGATAACAACAATGACTAAACAAAACCAAATTTGACCTGAATTAAATCCTTCTTTGAGTACTGTCCACGTAGAGCTGGGTCAACCATTTCAATCACCTTTTCTCTGTTTGTCAACCTTGGGAGAGCCTGATGAATAACAAATATCATATGTTACAAAATAAAATATGACAGTCATCGTTACAGCTTAGCTTCCTCACTAATATTTTGGAATGAACACTTAGCATTTTTTCTCCTTTGGTTTTAACATAAACATAAGTTACATAATCTATTTTATTCTTTCAAAAATTGAAGAGTGCTAGTATTACTATTTACTAACCCAAGAGACAAGGACGTGTTCTCCTGGGGCCCGCTTGATATCAACTGGCACACGTCCCGTGAGCAGTTCAAGAAGAACCACACCATAGCTGTAAACATCTGACTTTGTAGTAAGCTTACCCATGGCGTACCTACACCATGCCCAAATTCAAGGGACAAATTAAATATATGCCATAAGTTATGAAGCAAATTATAAATATATCATGAATGGTCCGCAGTATGAAATTTCTATATGCCAAAAATCATAAAATTAAAAAAAATTGCAGCCTGCATGATAGGGACTTGACTGTGACCATGTGCATGTGGTTCTTTTTTTTAACACTGCAAGTTATGTACTGGCAGTGTGGGTTGAGACTGAAGATAAGGCAGGGTACTTCCAAATGACATGAAATGGGGTACTCGTAAATCGTAATACTTACTCTGGTGCCAAATATCCAGTGGTCCCCAACATACGGGTGGAAACCTGACCGTTCCTCTTGTCTGATCCCATCTTAGGCAATCCAAAATCAGACACCTTGGCACGCAAGTTTTGATCCAGTAGAACGTTGTTACTCTTGAAGTCTCTGTGGATCACAGGAGAGACTGCATGTTCATGCAAGAATTCCAGTGCCCTGGCACAATCAAGGGCTATCCTCATCCGGGCCCACCAATCCAACGGCCGAGTTTGATCGTTGAGGGTGTGAAGATGGTAGTGGAGGGTTCCATTGGGCATGTATTCAAAAATCAATAACCTGTGGTGTTGGTCAGCACAATAGCCAAGTAACTCCACCGAATGAGGAGAGTGCAAGCGACTCAGGAGATCGACCTGCAATAAATGTCATTTAGTCTTCACACCCCATGTGCTGGATTTGAATAAAGCTCACAATGTGAGTTGGCAAGTGGGATGGACTCATTGAAAGATAAAAGAGATTTGCATTCCAATTCTTCATGGTCCCAATTTTGGTTGCAAAAGGCCAGAGGCTTTTTTTTTTAAAAAAAATAAAATTGACAGGAAATGTCTTACTGTCTGTATTTTAATGACCTAGGAATAAGTTTTATTAATATTTTGATTCAATAGCAGTGCATAATTCATTAATTCTTGATAACATTCACCAACAAAAAAACTAAACTTGGATAACTTTATTTTTTAGTTTTATGGAGGATTCTTTTAATCATTAACATGCTTTCACAGTTTAAAAAATATTCTAGGTTAGAAGATGCTGAAAAGTTAATAATTTATACCCCTAAGGAATACCAATACTCGAGTCAAATGTCATGCCATGAAGGCATATTAAGGTTTTCACGTGATAGGTTCCTTTCACATTAATATAAAACCGTTCGTTACGACTTATAAATTTTCATAGGCAACCAATACAAGTTTCAGCTTACCAAAAGACAAAAACAAAGTCTCTGAACAAACTGGATCTAATACAAGGAAAGGAGACATAGAGAGAGATGGAGCAAGTAACAACAAGAAATAATTAAATCTTTTGCGTACCAAAAAAGAAGAGGATATAATAAGTAGATCATTAAATGAAGCAGAGTCACTCACCGCTATTCTGAAGGCACGCTCCCCTTGCTTACCCTCAGTGTGAAGCAACTTAATTGCTGCCATAGTGCCATCACTTAGAACACCTCTGTACATCAAACCATGCCCTCCAATTCCATTACTACCAATCACATTTGCTTCGCTGAATCCATCCGTGGCAATTTCTAATTCCCTATAGGTGAACACTTGTACTCCTCTAAATTTAGGTGCTGGGGTCCTGCTCAAATTTCCCCCATTGAGACACCCACTTTTCACATCTACAATTTAATGTATCCAAGCATTCATGTATTAGCTTCTATGAATATTAATTAAAGCCTCACTCTTTACTCCTCAAAGACTAGCAACAAATTTGAATTACTATTAAGAACAATTAATGAATTAATGATATAGTAGGGACAAATTCATGCGATCATCTGCTGCCTGAAAAAATTAAACCGTTGAAATTCCTAGCTAGAAATTCATGGTATCTGTATCTGCTTCACTAATTAAGAAACTGATTCCAATAAATTGATAGCATGTGATGTGTCACTAGTTACCTGGGCTAGAATTCAACGTTGTTGAAGTAATGAGCCTGCTGCTTGTGTCATGAAGCTCTCTGCTGTCTTCTTCGCAAGTTCCATTCTTGCTGAAGGATTTCTGGCGACGGATCAAGAATAAAACAACAAAAATGATAAATAGGACCGTAACTAAGGTGACCAATGCGATGATTATGAGAATGGTTTTGGAGGGGAAATGGCCATGGCTATGGCTATGTCTTTCTGAATGTAAGTGGTGTGGTGTGTAAGAATGGTTCCTAGTTGGTGGACCTGCAGGTACAGTGGTTGTAGTATTAACCTCCATGACAGACAACAGAGAAAAAAAATGAGAGAGAAAAATTAAATGGTTTTTGTTTTGATGTCAGAAAGAAGTTTCGGATGGGAAGGCAGGGAATTAAGAGAGAGTGGGGGAGAGTGGAAGATGGGTTTTGTTTATAATAATAAACAAAACAATGAGGGGTGCGAGTATTTGCAAGTTTTAAGCCTCCTTTCCTAGGAGGGCAAGTCACCTTCTCTCTCTCTCTCTCGTGAATATTAAATCAAGTGGTTTTAGTGTACTTCATTCGTCTCTTCTTTTGTTACTTTCTAAGGAATTGTCTCTTTCTTTGTATAAGAAAATCTTGGAAGCTTTTGCACAATCAATCTTTCACTCATGCTCTCTCTATAATCATTCCCTAATTATAGATTATATACATTCCACTTTGCTGAAACAAGAATGTATTTGTAGCACGTCTTTTTCTCAGTCTTCTTTGGTAAAAGAAAACAAAAAAGATAATTATGGTTTTGGCTGGCTGATCAATCAATTTATACCTGCTGTGGCCGCTGGGAGTGGTCACTGGTCAACCAGTTAGCTCTAGGTGACTGTACCATCTAACCAATTGCCATTTCCACCAGTCACTGCCAATAACAATACTCCAATTGCCACCTGCAGAACTCAAAATTGCAGAATTCAATGCTTAAATTTGTACATGCTTTCTGATTGAGTAAATCATTTTTCATTATGCATCATCCTATATGGTTTAGTTATTTTCATTTGGCTATGAAGGCTAACTGAAGAATGGGACAGAAAGACAAACAAACTTGCTTTTAGATAATGCAATTAGATAATCTAATTAAGAAACTGAAATAAGCCACATACCCCATGCAATTTCCCCATGCTTGCATCTATTTTCAGCATTTTTAATTGGATTGCAGTACTGATATGTAAATCTCCTAGAAGAAAAATGAGATCATAACTTATTGTTTTCACATGAATGAATGAGAACCAAGAAATATAAAATTTGGTATTTGTTTTGGACCCATTAGGGGTTTGCCACGCTACCTGTGGTTCACGGTAACTACTTAAGCACTTCACTCGCCATTTACTGTAATATAAGGCATTTTATGTCTATAGGTATATTTCTAAGCCTCATTTTACACATTTCCTACACTACCTGTCTTGGACGTTGGAATGTCACTATAAGTATTTACAAGTTCTGCTTCTTACCAGAGGTCATTACTACTCGTCAAAGTCGTCTTTGTTGCCTGAAGCATCCACCAAGTTCAGAGATACCAAAATTCCTTCATAGTCCAAACAACATTCATCTAATATAATAGATTAAATTTAAAATTTAGTCCATAACATCATTTTTCGTTTTAATTGCTGTATGAAAAATTTTATATTTTGATTAATTTCAAACTTGAAAAAACATTTACAAATCCATTCCTACTATTTACCAACATTATAACCATGTTAAATTTGTCCGTGTTTAATTTTCGTTTTAATTCTTAGACGAAAAAGCTTTACAATTTGTTTTGATTTTGATTCCTATATTTGACATTTTAATGTTGGTAAAGACCCTACCTAAAAACGAAACTCTAATTACTACGAGTGTCCCGTGGCAAGAAGAAGTCACAGATCCCTGACTGTTACGGAAGATTGGCAATCATAAGGTTGGCAATCACATGCCTTTCTGTCGTCCATAAAGTTAAGTCGTAAAAACACCACAACAGGAAACATTCTCTTTCAAACTTTAAACACATTGCTAATGTTCAATCTTGTTTTGTGATTCGCTGCCACAACCTGGGCCTCACCAGTCACCATTATATATTTATCAAACAAGTTAGAAATTCATCAAATAACATTTGCTAAAAAGGCAATCATCCAATTGGGTATTCCTCACCTACCAATTTAATTTGCATACCTAATCACCACTTTTCCCTCACTTATCACAGGATTGCCCTTATCTTCGCTCAGCTACAGAAAACCTCGTCAATTAAATAAATAACAATACTACATAAAATTATTCCCACTTCCCTAGGTAAGAAAAGTACTATTCGAGGGAAGCAGATTAAGATCACCTGTTTCCAGTGCAAGCGTAAAACTAGAAATTGTTCAGGGAGTTCAATATTTAGGGAGTAATCTCGCATGCATATCTTTGTTTTTGTTTTTTTCCCTAAGAATTCGGGAGTGTAAAACTTCAATACCGGCTAGCTATAAGGTTTTTAAAAACGTTATCCTAATTTGTAGGTAATCCAGCAATTTGAATTCAACTAGAAGATAAATTATTTTGCACTTATGACAAAGGTTCCACTAAACTCTAAAATATATAATGGTGACACAATAATGATTTTTGTAAGCACAATAATGATTCATGACAAAGGTTTCATACCATCGACGTATTTGATGGTAGGTTTCATTTTCAATTAAAATAACACGTGAAATATAAAAAGGTAAAAATAAAGATTATAATTATTATGTACATGATAAAACTTAAATTATAACATAAGAAAAGGAGCATTTGAAACTTTGATTGTAATATATTGTAAAATTTAGTTTAATTGATTGAAATTTACTGATGATTTGTAATATATAATTAAAATTATTAATGAAGAAAATTAAGCCTTCTATATTTCGTGCAATTCGTGTGGTTTTACTTTTGTAATAAATAAATAACATCATTTTTCTTTAAAAATTGAAAAAATATTTTAAATTAATAAGTAACTAATGAAGAAAAAAAATATTAATTTGGCGTAAAAGTTTCGGAGACTCGTGAAAACGAAGTAGCTACAAAGTTTATCTCTTTAAGAATGAAAATTCAAATTTATCATATAAGATTTTCTTGAATATTTCCTAGTGGCTTGGTTGTTGTGGAGGATGTGGTGCCAGAAAATATTAGTATCATTTTCTCAAGTGAGCTTGATCGTAAAATCTTCCAAAATTCATCGCCTTCAACAAGTTGGCAGCCTGTGATAATATTCGTGACACTCATACGACCTTGCTCCCTAACCAAATGCACCCTGCTTCGTTGAACCAATGATATTTCTTTACCCAACTTTGTTCTAAGGGAAAAGGACATCAAATAACATTGGCATGACAGCTAACACTCATGAATTGGAGAGTACATATTGGCCTGTGAGCCCAGATTTTAGATATATTAACCGTTTTATAAGTGTGGATGCTTGCAAATTAAAAGAGACAAGATGCAAAGTGCATACCTTCGCATTATTGATGACAAGTTGACAAGAGAAGCTCATCAAAGGTGGTCTACAATGCTAGATAAAAAAAAAAACTAAAGAATGGACAGCTAATGGGCCAATGAATCTTCTTCTCCTTCGGCCTATAATAAATGCTTAATGATAATTAAGTTATAAAGTATAATATCTACTAATTAAAGCAAAGGAAGCCTTTACAAATATATCATATTTCAATATCTACAGAACAAAATAATAGAATTGTTAATTCTATACTTTAGAAAAATGTTTCAAGCTAGACGAATTTCTCTGCAATTTTCTCCATATGCATGCAACCAAGTGTACGAAGCTCTAAGTACTAGAGTTTACTTTCTATAATTTCATCTGAATAACTTTCTTTGTTTCTTACTTCATTCAGAAAATTATTAAGGAATATTACAATTGATTTTGCATAGCACGTGTCTATTAGAAACAATACACAAAAGAGATAAAGAAAGATGAATTAGCATGGAAAACCTTGACGAGACAAGCAGCTACTACAACACTATTATGTTGTGCCTGACCCAAAAGCATAAAGGTCCATATTAGTGATGGGCTCGGTCTTGGGCGTAATGGGACAAGAACTCCCCTGCTACAACATACTCTAAAATAGTATAAAAAATATTCCTTCATCAAATTGATCTCACTACGACCTTTTTGGTCCATGCCAAATATTTAGGTTAGTCAATGTGTTAATGTAACTTGATTTTTTTTTTAAATCTATAGAACATCCTTTAGCATAAGTTTTTTAAGTAAATTTTTTAATAAGAGGCTAAGTAAATCAAATTGTGGGAAGTGATCCCCTACTTCATAAAACTTGGTGACATTCATTTTGCAATATTACAGATGCAACATAACCTTTTAGGGTTAGCCTATTGGTGGGAGTTTATATAATTATTTCAAAGTCTTATGTTCAAACTTTGTTTTCATCGTCGTAGACAAAAAAAAAAAAAAATAGTAAATGCAATAATTTAGCATATATTTCTAACTAGCATTTGAAGGCAGAGTGTTGAATGAACTGGAACTGGAAGCACTTTCCAAGATTTCTGTTGAAATATTTCCTGACCTTTAACTATCGATTCCATTTTGATGAAACATCACTAGCTTATTTAAATGTGACGTTAATGGTTTAAGAACTAAATTGTATTAATCCAAAAGACCTAGTTAAAAAGGAACTAATGAGACAGAAGTTATAAAGAGACAAAGCAGTGCAGCTACAAAGTGTTCAAAACCACCTCGGTGGGAACACGGGACCCACGATCCATTTGAATTATGAGAAGGTGGGTACATATTTTTGTTCTTGGAATTTTCTGTTCCCCCAAAAACATCAACACAAGTCGTCCCTACGGTCGAAAATCACTTCTGTTGTCTAATGATTTTTTTAATAAGCAAAATTTTATGAATAAGGCTTAAATTCATGAGAACAAGATGTACCCAACTCAAGATCAAAACATTCTGTTGTCTAATGATTCATCAAGACTTTCATGGTTTACCATTTGGTTGAACTTGAATCTTCCTCAAATTCAAAGAGATCTTGTAAATTTGTAGATACCAACACAGAAACTAACATTTTTGATAATCAATGCTAATGTAGGACTATTGGAGTATTGGTGGTATAAAACTGCAGGAGGCTCCCATTGCCAAATGGGTACACGAGTCTAAATGAATAAGAAACTGGGGTCCTGCAATAACACAATAGATGACAAATTAATGTGACAAAAATGTTAAGACAGATTTTAATGGATCTCGAGGATTGTTGTGTTGGAATTTGGGCATGGGTTGAAGTAATAAGGACTCATGCTTAGATTCAGACAAATTTAACAAAAATAATTGGTCAATCCAATCTTACGTCATATCACACCCACTCTAATGTGTTTTCAATATGTTGTCCTCCTTTAGTATTATGTTATGGGGATAGAAGCAAAATCTCACTAGGCACAATCTTAGCAGCTATCCGTTAAAATTGGGTGCAGTTGCATCGAGTGGATAATAATAATATTAGCAATTTTTGGACTTGGCATTATACTAGTTGAGTGAATTTTGTATTTTGAATCACAGCATATCAGGTGTTATAAAATTTTGAATAGTGCATATATTAAAATTTTGTATGTATAAATCATTTGTGAGTTGAGAGAACAATATAGTCTTCTTTTTTCCTTTAGCTTTTCCTTCTCTTTTTTCTTCTTTGTTGGGTGATGCTTTTATGTTTTGGCTTGTTAATCATTACAGATGCTAGTCCTTTTATTTATTTACTGCTTGGGGCCCCTTTGACTAAGAATCAATTTAATTAGCGGTTGATTTTAGTTTGGTTTAATATTATAGTATAGTATTAGTCAATATATATGTTTCATTTCATTCCCCTTCTCTATCTCTATCTATCGTCTACATTCCCATTTCCTCTCAATTGCTGAGAATCCAATCAATCTATGATAACAATGTGTCTATCTTTTCAGATAAGATAGCCATTGGAATGTTCACTGTTATGAGAATGTCTGGTTTTGATGGTGATGGTATTGGTAAGCGAGAAGGGGCGGTGAATATTATAGAGAGGCTCTATGGCCAAGAGTAAGTGCATAACGGGTGATGCCATGAATTAGGCCCTGGGGCTATGCTAGGCTTTGTCATTGACATGTTACTTGTTACAACAGTCTTTTTACAATGTTATTGAAATGTGAACATTATTTGTCCCCTCTCCGAATCTAATACTAATGCCTGAAACAAAAGTCAGAGATGTGTTTCACTGTCCTCGAGTTTTAATCATAAGATAAGCTATCTACTAACCTTCATAATTCATTATGGTTTAGACAGTAGGTTGTAACTAAAGTAGATTAGTTCAATTCATAGGATTAAGGCTTCTACTCTTTATAAGGTGCAACTTATAATAATATCCCTTAAGACTTGAGGTATAGCATTACATATTTTAAAGCAAATGCGAACAAAGTCTTCATATTTTTATATTAATGAATTTATTTCTCAAATTTTGAATACTATGTGGAATTAATTTCTTGTAACTTTAATAATACACAACGAATTCTTAGAGAAAAGAGATTAAGTTCATATATTTTATTAAAATTTGAAGAACAAATCCATCAATATAAAAATATAGAAATCTTGACAATATATGACAAAAATATAGGGGATAAAACACATTTTTCCCTTACAGATACTTTCTATATAATCTAACCGAATTACTTTTATGAGGAATGAGCGTATAACAGGAGTTTGCAAGCAAGTAAACGTTGGAAATGAAAATCCCAATATACAGTAGCAATAGTTGTGATATGCATGTAAATTCAATTTTTTTTTATTAGTTTAATTGATTTCAGTATATTCGAACTTCTTTCAGCCGTAACAAAGACAATAAGCACGCGTAATAGTGTGATGTATGCTGGTCTTGATAATTGCGTTAACTGAAGCAGGTGAAATGAATGAATATTGGTATATTATGGCCTCTGTTAAACTTTGGTCGAAATTAAGCAAACTTGGGATTATCTCTGAGGCACAGGGTTTTCATTGTTTCGCATCCATATCCATATTGTCGCCACCTCATCCAGATTCTAAATTCTAATAGAAGATCAAAATATAATAAAATAATAATCAATCAATCCTTAATTACTTTGGATTAGGTGACCCAGTCAGCCTGTTGTTCCTAGTGCTTTCTTACCCTCCTGCTTTTGTTAGCTTGCGTTGAATTCTCTTAATAACTTCACCAACATGTGTAATTTTTTTTTTTCTTTTTCCTTGCCTTTTGTTGCTTATACTTATCAATTTTTAACACAAAATGAAATTGTATGTCCTTGTAGGCTTGTGTAATCTTGTGAATATCCTAAAATTACATAAGGAACCACCAATAGCATTTAAGTTAAACTGATACTAAATTGTTTCAATATGCAGTCAGTTTTTCAGATCTCTTGTGCAGTGTGCGACAAAAGTGTAACAGTATTGGCAAGTTGAACTTTTCCTTCATTAGTGACTGAGGGTTTTATGTTGTAAGATAAGAGAGTAGTGAAAGAGGAGAAGAGGATAAATTCAAAGCAGTGAATCATGCTATGTTACGAAGCATCGTAGTTCGAGAAAGCGAGGTAGTAGTAAACACATCAATCAATCAAATTGGTCTGTGTCTGTGAAGGAGCATTTATTTACTTTTCATGGCAGTACATGAACACGCACACGGTCCCAAAAGAATAAAAAGCAGAGAGCAAAAGTGGGAATATAGAATATCAGCCGCGACAAGCAAGCGTAAAACCACAGTATCTTTGGCATCTTAAATATTCACGTTGGTTAAATAAAGTTCACAATTTGGAACCAACCCCCTCAGATATTTCGAATATTGAGGTAAATAAAAGGGACCGAAAGCACAGTCCACTCTCTTGTCTCAAATCTCGATGTCTGAAAGTCTTAAAAGCAACGGGAACCACCGCTCACTTCAGACACTATCTCCCCTTGTTTGTGGGGATTGCTGCTTCCTCCTTCCTTCCATCAACTATGCCACAGACTAGAATAACTTTATTAGTATAATATTACATCTCAGGATCAAACGTTAAGACTTGAAATTTCACTGAACCCTGATATCATGGTCAACTGGTCATGCATTAAGAAACTAGAATGTCATGAGTTGAGCTTCAGCATGCGTACTGTGTAATGGGTCGGGTACGACGGGTCTGGACCGACCCATAGGACCCCCAATGGATCCATGATTAGGTTAGGATGTGTATTGTGTATTGTGTAGTGTAGCATCTGGGTTCCACTTCCACAGCCACACATGGTGTCAGTGTCAAGACCTTAACAGTTAGCAGCAGGATCAATTATTCAATTCAGCTTCTGTACCAATGAGAGTTGGGTCTACCATAAGGAATTAATACATCAAAGCAAAATTTGAATATTTATTCGGAGAAATACTCTACCATTTAGTATCCCATCTTATCTTAAACAAAATTGTCTTTAAAAAAAACAAATCAATTGAGGTTGGGTTTTGGTCATGGCCCTCCACTAGTACTGAGGCTTCCTCCCAATCTCATAAAAGCACTTATGACCCTGAGGTGATTAGCCAACAACTCCACTGTACCAACCTGGCCTTTCTGTTTGGGGTCCCCAAGTCCTTAATTTATCTGTCAAATTCATAAACTAGTCCCTGCCTCCCTGGGGCACACGTCCCTCTATGAAAGGTAGCCAATTCCTTCTGATAAGGACCTCACCTCAGTTCTCATTGCCACCACCCAACACCCGTCACTATCCTTTTTTTCACGATTACTTTAACCCCCGCAACTGGTGTTGCTTGCATGCCCTCTTGATATGTCAAATCTTACACTCTAATACAAAATTATCACTATAGAATCAAAGTAATCATTTTAGTTCTTATTCCTGTATTAACCTTTTGCTTTAATCTTTGTATCAAAAACTTCTCGGTTTTTTTTGCTAAAATATTTTCTATACTTAATAAATATTTAAATTTTTTATTTGATGTTTCTCATAAATTTTTTCTTTAACATTAAATTTCTAATAAAATAATAATTTTATTTTTGGTTCTTTTACATTTTTTTATTCTTAATAAATTAGTATTTTTATATTTATTCCCTAATATTTTTTTTATGTTATAAGTTTTATTCAAAGAGATTAATAACCAATGAAAAAAATTTATCATGAAACACACACAAAATTACTAATTTATCAAAGAGACTAAAAAAGTATCAAAAACTTAAAATAAAATTTTTTTAAAAAAAATTATTAGAAAATATCATAAAATTTGAGTATCTAGTAAGAATTATAAATATATTTTAACCTTTTTTATAAAATAAATTTATATAAATTCAATTGGAGGTATTAAGATTTACCGAATGCTTACAAAATTATTTATAACTCACTCATTAATAAGCTCTTATATATATATTGCATAATTACTAATGATACAAGTAGTATGTTGCCTTGCACAAACTATTGAACTTTATACATGTTGCGTGAATTATTTTGCTACGAGTTAGGAGCTTAGTGTCCAATAGAAGTCAGATTTTGCTCTGTACTATTTTGGAACTTCGGTATTGTTAGTTACCCATATGCTATCCTATGAACTGTGTAACCTATCACCATTGGCCACCAACCAAACAAATATCTACTGTTGAACCCAAAGACGGACTTACATATAAGATTTTGGGGACAACCGTCCCACGAAGATTTTATTTTTCTTCTTAACATTTTAGATATTATATAAGTGCCACTTTTTAAATAGATTTAGCTGGGATATTTTGATTCCCATTTTTCATTATTGATTTTCTTGTTTCCTTTGAGGGAGGCATAAATCCCTCAAGCCGTAATAATAATAGTAACGTAATAAAACCTCTAAAACAATATTCTAAATTGGAAATTAGTCTCACTACAATGAATTATTGGACGGTGTCGTCTTGATTTCAAAGCATACCTTCAATAATTTTCATGTGCTTGATAGTATTATTCTAAATCCATTGTATTGTTAGATTCTATGGTTTCATCATTTCGGAAATACATGTCCTATTATCTAACAATCGAGGAGGTGAAACATCAATTCGAAATTGATAAATTAAGTTTAATTGGGTCACTTTCTGGACAGACAGGATTAATAGAAAGCGGCTCATTAGACAGAAGTTTCAATCCGATGAATTATTTTGTTTGGAATGAAACATCTATATACTAAATTATAGCTAATTATCTAGAAGTATTACAATAGCCGAGTTGAGTTTATCATGTGGTGGGCTTTCCGATCCCTTTCCTTTTGTGTTTTACTTTTGCTGGGCCATTTAACATGTTATTTCTTGGTAACACTACCAGCCAAGTTTGAATCTTAAGGCAAGGCAATCCTCCATCACCGCAAAAACAAAATCATTTTAGTTTTTAAATATTACAATTTAATTAGATATTTCAAGAATATTTCTTATCTCTCATTTTAAATTTTAATATGTTCTTGAAATTGAACGTACCTCAGGATTGGTATGCTAAATGCCAAAGCTCTCCAATTTAGATTGCACACGGTCGAGGGATCTAACACAGGGAATTGTAAAGAATAACATAACGTATACTATATAATGGAGGAGGGATACCTCTATCAATGTGCCATGTGTCTTTCCTCTCAATTGTCATTAATGGAGGTCTTTCATTATAATTATCATGCATTTTAGGCTGCCATTTGTGCCAACTCCCAGAGTTGATAGTTATATATTTATGTCACTTGGGTCAGTGGGTCGCTACTCGCTAGACCAATAAGGCAATAACTAGTACTATCAGAGTCATGCGGGTGATGAGTTAGCTGACAGTCAGGTATTTATTAGGTTGTTCTTATTTGTAGGTGTATGATCAATAATGCATCAAATTCTTAAATCAAATAGTTCTTTTTTGATTTTCAAAATAACAAAGATGTTATTCACTCATGAAAATATATTTTAAGTTCAATCATATGCGTGTTATTTAAGATATAGTAAAATCTACAACTTAAAGAAGAGTTTCTATGTGTCCATGTCAGTGGCAGCGCCCCTAATTAAAGGATCAATAGGCAAAATCTGAAGTGGAAAGCTTTTGTGTAGCGAATCTTCTATTCCTTTCATAATACAAGTTGGTCACAAGGTGTTCAATTCAACAATGGGAAGGAATTGTCCATTAGCTATTTGGCCACGAAAAGAACACAAAGTACAGTCCATATAAATATAATTGTACAGCACAACAGAAACAAAGATTGATTAGCATATGCATATACACTAGTTTTTTTAATTGATTTGTAGCATATATATTAGTTGAATAGTCAAGTAGTCGCAAAAAAAAAGGGGAAAAGAAAGAAAGGATAAACGGAAAGTGGTGGTGGAAATTATATAACTAAACCAACCCCACATCCTACAAAAATAAAAGCATTTTGATAAACTTTGGAGTTTTTTCTGAAGGTGTTTCCCATGGTGGTGGGGTTACAGAAATCTTTTACGGCAATTTTTAAAAATTTGAAAGGATAAAAGAAAAAAAAGTTGTTACGGGGACAGCAAATTTCCACCAGGTTGGACTTTTAATGAAGACAAACAATGATTTTGGTTGCAAAAGCAGGGTCCAAACTCGCAGAAGATCATTGTTCAGTGTTCTCCTACTTTAAAAAAATTGTGCATTATTTTAGAGTTTAGTCATTGGCTTTATTATATGTCAGTACCATCGGGATGGGTTTTGAGAGGTCCCTGTGTTCCTTGCTTTTACACACAAACCCAAATCTCGTCTTTAAATTTCGGAATGACTATTTAACCTTGACTGACAAGTCTTTGGTCCTTGCTGTCTTGCTTCCATTGTGAGTCTCCAAAGCATGTTCTTATTGCACAGTTTTATTTATATCGATAAACAACACACTACTAACTTGTATGAACAGCTATACGTTACAAAAAAGTAATAATTTAATAATCATTACAAGGTAAACAAACAAAAAGAGAAACAAAACATTTTTGAATAACATGCCAGACACCCCACAGCCATAATAACATGATCCAAGTTTCACATGAAAATTGAATGCAATTGTGTGACCTCATAAAGAATTTGATTCCACTTACAAATTATAACGTAATATACAGCCCAAATTGTCCCTTTGAAGAATTGAATTCCTCAAGTAGTCCATACATATTGACAATCTTTCTAAATGAGCCAGCCAGTGAAGTTGATTGGGACTTAAGAGTGTTCATTCTGCCTTCACGCAAGGTCACATGCACGCTACACAAGTTATTACAGCTCTATTTTTTAAGTCGTTTTCTTTTGATCAATTTTGTAATTATTTCATTAAACAATTGATTTGAAGGCATGAATAGCTTATGACTTATGAGCTTATTTTTTGAGAATTTAAATATTACTATTTTTTGAAAAAAAAATTACTTCATTTACTATATACATGAAGTTGTTTATAGGCCCAATGGAACAGGGCCGACCCCGAAGGTGATGGGCTGAATAAGTTAAAATATAGGGGTGTCAAAGTAAGTCATGCTGTCATTTTTAGAAAAAGAAAACAGATATTAAAAAAGATAGTTGCTCCTAATTATTTAGGTGCAACAATGGCAGTATTAAGCTGTCAGTGAGACCACTTTGAAAGCTTCACGAGTTTCTTTTATATATATAAACCATAAAACATAAAGCCAACTCTAAGTGTCATAGAGAAGAAGCTATCCTAGTTCCAAGCTGTTTATTACCTTGCATCTTCCGCAATCACCTTCTCTCTTCACTCTTATCTCTTTCTCTCTAAAAATGTGACTTTGTTGTACGTGTGAGACTGAGCCTAAAACAGTACGGATACTTGAGCAAAGGAACAAATATTGAAGTGTCCAATGCGTACCAACAATACCCTTTAGTTTACTCTCTCTAAAAAAACAAACAATTCTCTATCCTCTACACTCTAGTCTCTCGCTGTTTGTTCTCTACTTAACTCACATCTCTAAGCTGTGTGCGTGAACCAGCGGATAGCAAGGATGAGTAAACAAGACATGATGAAAAGTCAGGTGCACACTTGTTACTGCTAATTTCAGTCTTGTGTTCATAAGTTAATTAAATTAGTTAATAAAGACAAATCTGGTTTCTACTTTTGCTACTCTGTTTATGGGGGCACTGTTCCGAACTTATGCTAACCGATCTGTGTTGTGTTTTTATTTTTCATGTAGAATTGCCTTCTCAAGGTCAATATCCACTGCGATGGCTGTGAACAGAAAGTAAAGAAAATCCTGCAGAAAATTGATGGTACGTACATCTCTACCCACCACCCTCCCTTTTGCTTTTTTTTTTTCTTTTTAAAAATTCCCATTTGATGTTAATTTGCTTCATATATCTCAACTTTACCATGTCACTTAAATTATCCCCATGGTTTTCATTTATTTTGATGTTTATTTGCATTATATATTGCAAGAATCTAACTTGACTGGTACAAAGCTTCCAACTTTACCTTGTTGTATGATATTTTAGTATTGTTTCTGTTTTTGTAAGCAAAGATCAGGAGAATTAGATTTAAGATTTGACAGATTAGTAGTTTTTTTGTGGTTAAGCATAATGGGAGTAATTGTTGTGCAGGGGTGTATTCTGTGAACATAGATGCGGAGCGAGGGAAGGTGATGGTGTCAGGGCATGTAGATCCAGCTAAACTGATAAAAAAGCTGAAGAGGTCAGGGAAGCATGCCGAACTTTGGGGTGGCCAGAGAGGCATGATGTACAACCAAAACTACCCCACCTACCCTCAGTTCAAGAACTTGCACATAGATAACACCAAAGGGGGTAGCAAGGACAATAAGTCTCAGAATCACAAGGGTGGTGCTCAGAAAGGTGGTGGTCAACTAGCACACTTCCAAAGTGCTAATGGAGGGTCAAAAGTACCCCCCAAGAATCAGAAATCTGTCGACTTCAACTTATCTGAAGATGAACTTGATGAGAGTGATTTTGATGAATTTGATGATGACTATGATGAGTTTGA
Organism: Glycine max; assembly: GCF_000004515.6. Lineage (NCBI taxonomy): Eukaryota > Viridiplantae > Streptophyta > Magnoliopsida > Fabales > Fabaceae > Glycine > Glycine max. The sequence goes on from NC_038256.2 coordinate 46,518,901, forward strand.
AGATGATTTTGATGAAGAGGATGAAGAGGAAGAGTATGGTCATGGTCATGGTCATGGTCATGGTCATGGCCATGGGCAGCAGGGGCATCCTATGCAACATAACAAGATGATGGCTATGATGGCCCAGATGGGGAACGGGCGTGGGCCACATGGGCCTGGTGGAATGATGAATGGGCCTTCCATGAACGGCCATAAAGGGAATGGGGGTGTCAAGAAGGGTGAGGTCATTGATCTGCCTATACAAATGAAGGGCAAAGGTGGAAACTTCAGCTTCAGCGAGGGTAAAAATGAAATAAAGGGCAATGGAGATGGTGGTCAAAAGAACAAAGGTGGAAAGCAAAAGGGTGGAGATAATAATCATAACAATGGTAACAAGAAAAAGAACTCCAAAGGCAAAAATGGTGGTGGCTTCCTAGTTCGGTTCCTAGGCTTAGGAAAAAAGAACAAGAAGGGAGGCGGAGGTGGAGGTTCAGCCGACACAACAACAAGCAAGAATAAAAACAACAACAAAGGAAAGAAAGATGGAGGTAAATTCGACAAAATTGACTTTGACTTCCAAGATTTTGATATCCCTCCTACCAAAGGTAAAAATGGCAAGGGTGGCAGTAATGGTAAAAACAATAATGACAAGGGTCATGGTAGCAATAATGGTAATGTGGGTCACCACATGGGTCAGATGGGCCCAATGGGTCAGAGAGGTCCAATGAATCAGATGGGCCCAATGGACCATATGAGGAATATGAACATCAATATGCCGGCGGTGCAAGGATTACCGGCAGCCACGGCCGCCGCGATGAACGGTGGTTACTACCAAGGCATGCAGATGCAAATGCAACAACCCAACCCTTACAACATGCAGCAGCAGCAACAACAGCAACTAATGGCCATGATGATGAAACAACAACAACAACAACAAATGCAAGCAAACATGAACGTGTACCCACCACACATGATGTATGGAAGGCCACACCCACACCAAGACCCATCTATGAACTACTTTCCACCCCCACCAATGCCTTCACACCCAATGGCGGATCCTATCACGCACGTTTTCAGTGATGAGAACACTGAGAGCTGCAGTATCATGTAAATTATTTATTAGTGGTGACTAGTTTGTTTTAATTAGGTTTTTCTACTATTTGTTTGTAGTCTTCTTTCTTTTATTTGGGGGGTTCATTAAATTTTGTCCTAGTGCTAGAAAAATGTGCAACATTTTAGGACTATTAGGGATATCATGTGCTGTTTGTTTTATTTTGGTCCGGTCCTGCTTGAAAACAACCCGATGAGTAGGACATGCTGCTGCCAGTGCAAGGCGATGACAGACTCTTTCACATGGCCTTTAATTTGCTCAAATTAAATGGAGCCATGCTCCCTGTAAAATTCAATGCTCTAGATTCTGTTGGCTTTACTATTGGCCAAATATGTTCTTTTCACACATGTTGGTCACAATATTCAATACTTAAGTTCAACTTCAATTGTGTGCTCTGTAAACTATTTTTTTTTTCTTCTAACTTCTAATTACTAGAATATAATACTCTAAATTACTAGGACTATGTTTTAGGCATCTCTATTCAAACAATTAGTTGTTGCCCAATATAGCTTTTTTGTTGCATTATGCTTCAGTCATTCACATTCCTCAATAAAATATAAGATGTTGCCAAATGCTTTGAGCAGGAAAAAAATCACACACTCCACTTAAAAGTTAGTTCCAACTTCCACACACGCTCCTTACTTACCTCTTTACCTGCTGTTTCTTCTTTTTTTTTCCTCCCCTCTTTTTTTGGGGGTTGGGAACAGAACTACAGAAGTGCCAACTACACCTCTTAAACTTTTATACCTCCATCGATCTATGGCAGAGCAAGGGATTTGTGGGACCACGGCCCACGAGGTGAAAACTTTTTTTGTTTATGCATTCTTTGAAATGTTTTATATTTTGTTTTTTAAATCAGCATTTGTGTTTTCAAACAAATGAAAATAAGAATAAATGTATTTTTAACAAACACTTTTAATTAACTTTTTGATTTTTTTTAAAACTGAAAATTGCATTTGGCTTTTTTTCTTTTTGATTAATAATTGTATTTTGGCTTTATCTGCGAGCTACTATATGCCAACGAATTAACAAATATTCTATAGTTGTCTTCGACGGCTTGTACTTGTACCATTAACTTTCAATCAAAGTTTAATTCAGGATATTGTGTACAGTATTAATGGTTTCTCAGATTGATAGCAAAGCATCTACTAGTGTGGGATATCAATGATACATAGTGCGTAAAGTATTAACTTTCTGGTTAAACCAAGAAAACAAAGTAAAAGAATGAAAGAGCTGAGGATCCATGAAAGGAGAGGAAAGAAAAATAATTATAATAAAAGGATGCAGATAGTGGTAGAGATTTTTTATATAAACCAGTAATCTGGTTAAAATAGTGTATGAGTAAATAAGAGATAATTTTTACCTCATAATTTAGTTTTTAGAATTAAGTTAAGCCTAAATTCAAAATTTTAAAACGATATTAATCTTAACAATTGTAATTAGACCTATTTAGCTATCTGTTTTTGGATGGAAAATGTTGTTAAGTGCGAATAGAAATTTGTACTAAACACACGAATTGACGTGGAGTACTCATTTCTCCTTTCATTTCAATTCTAAACGAAACTATTTGCTTTAGACCCTGCGTATCTGTACTCCTCCTCTCTTATTGCCCACTTCAAAAATCTCATCCTCAATTGTTAATAAGGAAACATTGAGGTGCCACCATCAAAATCGTTATGTTTAGTGATTGGTGAAGCCTTTTTGTTTAACACGTAAGTACCTGCAGCAACCCTCAAATTAATTATTGTTGATAACAAATCCCTGCGCAATAGCAACGTGTAAGCCTTTTGTTGAACTTAGAATTTTCCAGGAGCAATTGATATTCGGATTGTTTATTTCAGTTTTGGTGGGATGATTTCCGGGATCAGCAGGATTTGTTATAAACGATTAATCCGTTTCAGTTCTATTTACTTTTTAATTAACATTTTCATCAAAGGGAACTACTATTCCCAATACCAATCCTTGCTATTAGCAATATCAACCTTGGGAAATTTCTCTTTTGCCCACTCACCAAATCCTCACACCCCCTTGCCTTCTCCATAGATCCAAAACTATCTCCTCCATCCCAGTCCAGATATAGAACACAAGTGTTGGCACCCTCCCTCGCATCACCCCCAAACCGTGTCGCCACCCCTCCCCTGTGACCCCCACCCAACCCAAATCCAAAAACAAATATGAGTGTGTTGTGTGTCTGGTTCCAAATTTTTGTTCTAGGATAACAAGCTAGTTAGGTATCCTTTATTTTATTTCAACCTAATCGCTCTTTAGGGGTAGGGGAAAGGGAAGGGTGTGGGAATTTTCATGAAACAGAATTACATTTTTGTTTCATAAAAAAACAAAAAAAAATGGAATAACAAAAATACGATTCCATTTTGAAAAGTTTCAAGCATGCAACAAAAATGTGTTTCTATTACATATATGGGGTAAAAAAATCAAAAACATAACGGAAACACAATTTTGTTGTGCAAGTGTTTTCATCGTGTTTTGATTTTTTTCACCCCCATTTATGTAATGGAAACACATTTCTGTGATGTTTCCATCCAAGGGGCAATTTGGGAATATAGCTAAAAGACACCCACGTGGGTAGTGCTAACAGCAAAAGTGTAATGCTAATAGCAATTCCCTTCATCCAATACCTGGCCGAAACCACCCGACCTAGTGGGCTTTCTGATCCGATACAGGGAAAATATCAACCGGTTAGCCCATATATTAACAGCTGATGCTGAACATATTCTTCTATTCTGCTTTACAACTTTACAAGCCTAGCAATGTATTAACTATTAAAGTAATGCTGGAAATAATACACGTATATTAGATAAAAAAGTTTAACATAATATTTAAATAGCTTCAACATAGATTTTAAAATAAACGCTAATATTATTAATTATTTTGCTATATTTTAAACTTTTATACAAAAAATTACACATCTGAGGACTGTGTTCATGCAAAATTGTATACAAAAGAAGTCTATGTGTTATATTTAAAAAGCAAATTACCTTTTAAAAAATAATAAAATTAGGTTCCTACAATCATGCCTTTGTAATTAAGGACTTATCAAACATTGAATACATTTGGTTAAATATTTTTATTTACTTGAAAATAGGCATTAAGTATTTTTAATTTTATATATAACATACTATTTGGCTAAAAAAATGTTTTTAATTTTCTTAGTTAGTATTTTTATGTCCCTGATAGTATTAGCCAAGAAATTAAAGACACTACTTATAAGAATAATTTTAAGTCAAAACACTCTTTATTTTTTGTCAACCTAACATTGATATATAAATTTTATCCAACTGATGGTTCTTTTTTGTCAATATGACACACATATATTAAAAAAAAACTAAAAAAAACATGTCTATATATATATATATATATATATATATAAATTACTTTTTAGAATTTAAAATAAAATTTCCGAAATTATTATAATTTTCGTTTAGCATGACATTAGTATAAAATATTATGTTTAAAATAGGAACTTTGTTTGGAATCAACAATTGTTTTTATGATTTTCTTTTGATCCTTAGGAATCAAACAGGGATTAGAAGTCATGCGGTTGTATTAATTGAGTTAGACGGTTGAATTTTATAATTTAATGTGAATAAATAAGTTTTGTACAATTAATTTTTAATTTGTTAAAATTTAGCGAAGAAGAGTGGACGTGTGGGAGGGAGAGAGTACTAGAGTTGCTTCTGCTTCTGGATAGTAGCAGCCAGAGAGAGCTAATGCTTTGTTAACCTTCGCCATAACCCTTCTGGCCGCCATGGCTTCTCTCTCCGACAACCTCAATTCCCCCACTCCCTTTCTGCATGTTCAGATCTGTAATCCTCTCATTCCTTAACCTAACATCATTTCATCTTGTCTCTGTATTGGTTTCATAAACACCCCAACGGCGACGACGAGGTCTTTCTAATTATTTCTTTTTCTTTTTTTCTTTTTTCAAATTCTAATATTATTTGTTTTTTTTTTCTTTCTTTTCTGCTGCTTTTAATGCAATCTCTTTGGGATTCATGATTGGGCTCTGTCTGAGATAGAATAGAATGTGGGATAATTTTATTTTTTTAAGAAAATGCAGTATGACCATGGAATGGCATTATCGCAAAATCACATGGAAATGCTTGGTTTGATTGATAATCTCTTCTTTTCTTATAGGGGAAAAAAACTTTTATGATTTTTTTGTTGCAACAACACATGGTTAAAAGGGAAACTATTGGAAATGTATGTCATACACTGAAGATTCTGTTTGCGTATTTGGCATTTCTGTTTATGTGACTGTCAACTTTACTTGTAAACAGTCATTTGACAGATTCTGCTTGGGTTGTTTAGGGCATTTAAGGGATTATAATTTGAATGTGATGGCAGCTAAAGAATGGGTATATAGCATCTTCAAAGTTTGACATATTTGTAAATGGGTATTTTTTCACAAGATTTGCATTCATTGTCTTTCAGTAGTGGAATTGCTCATGAAAACAATGACACAAATAGAGTTTCAGTGTTGTTAATGTGTCATAGACCACCTGACTTTAATGCTTTAATTCATTAACTTTTTTAACCAAAATATCCATTCAAATTTAAAACTGGTAAAGAGCTTGCATTAAAGTCTCCAAAATCCCTTTTAGGTATTTTATTTGGATACCTGATGAATATCCATATTTTGCATACAATGTACAAGTGATTCTCTTGAATACTTGAACGGAAACTATTCAAGAACACTGCCAAGATAATTTTAAGCATTGGATGGTTCTGGCCATTGAAAATTAATTTTTCAGTGGCCAGGCATGACAAAATAATTAATCATTGATGTGCTATTTTCCATTGAAAAGATCTAGTGCTTACCATGTAACCTATACACATGTCTCATGCGTATATGTTTATCTGCATGTGCTACGAATTTCATACTGCGTATGATCTTTTATCATATTGTGCCATAGACCACCTGTTTTTTATGTCTTTCTGATATTCAAAACCATCTAAATTCCTATTTCAATCTATTAGGAAAAGCTTTTCTATTATTTCAGGTCAGCATGACAATGAATATATCAGCAAATTTGCAGTCTCTTTTCACATGGAACACAAAACAGGTTCTTGACTTGAATTTCCATGATTCATTGTGATCAATACTAGTTTTTTGTTTATATCCCTCTTTGCGTCCTGAAAGTGTGGATGCTGTAGGAACTAAATTGGGAAGATTGGATGCAGGATGAATGAGATTTAAAATATTTTACTAGAGTTATGAAGCATGTCTTAATGTACTGTTAATTTTGTGTTCTCTTCCTTTGATCTTCCCCATCTTAATAACTTCCTTCATTCTTTATGTTCATGGTACCTTGCCTACAGTTATATCTTGCTTCATATCCTAAAATTTATAACCTTGCTATTATTTTCATTTTTTCATTTTTTATGCTTTATACAGTAGTATACATTTCAATAAAACCACTGGAACTGCTTGATGTGATACTTGCATGTGACTTACAGGAATCCTGTTTTCAGATCACTTATTCTAAAAAATTATGAAGTTCAGGGCCGCCTTGGGACTTAGTTTAATATCTTTTTATATGCTTGCAGGTTTTTGTATTTTTAGCTGCTGAGTATGAAACCCCTAAGAAACCCTTGAATCAGGTTTGATTTGATCTGTTTGTTTGCATCTTAGCTTTGATATTTAAATAATTTGAGGTCCATTTCAAAAGGGGGAGAACAAAAGGAAGCCATGGTCCTTTGCGCTTCATTATTGCATGTTGTGTTGCATCTTTCTCCTACATTTCAAGCTTTGCTATATGGTATCTCGTAGCTGTTGCTTATGCTTTTAGGATGCCAATTTATAGATATCGCTGTGGGATGGTATAATTCCTTCAAAAGATCATGCTAAGTTTTGGATTCATACATCCAATAAGTACCGCTTCATTGATCAGGTACAAAACTCTTCAAGGATGCAATTGCTAGCATAAATGCTTCAGATTTCTTTATGCCTTAGTTTTCCCTTCTTTTTTTTTTTCCGTGTCTATGGAAGCAATTTGCGCGGTAAAGAATTTAATTTGACAATGCACTGGCATGTTATGCCCAAGACTGGCAAAATGTTCGCTGACAAAATAGTCATGCCAGGGTATCGATTGCCCGAGGAATACAGACGAAGCTTGCATTTGTTAATGTATTGATATTGATGTAACTTTAACCTTTTCTATGATTAGTTGGAGTATTATGTTGGGAAAAGGTTAGCCAAAAAATTGCAATTTGGGAAAAGTTTGGCAAAAGTTAAAATGAAAATAGTTGGAGTATTATGAAAAATTTCAGCGTGTTATTGTGTTCTCTTGCGTTGGACCGAACATTTTCTTTATTTTTTTTAAGGAATGTTAGTGATATTATCTTTCTATGATTAGTTGGAATTAATTGGAAACCACCAATCACAGGGAGATTATGCTTCTCATTTAATTATTTTCTTTCCAATTTTAGAAGTGAAACTCACATAAAATTAAAATTTTTCAATAAATTTTAACAATTCATATATAGAGTCATACAGTGTTAGAAAGAAAGTGTCCAGAGGAATGTCACTAACAGTCATTTTAATTCTTTTACCGTTATACACCTAAGTGATCCTTTAATAGTTGAAATTCTTTGGCTATTGCATATTTTTTTGGTGACAGGCTATTGAATATATTTTTTTATATATAGTCTATTGAATATTTTGATTCTATGAAAATATTTTTTATTTATGGCGTATTTTCTTGGCCGTAAACAAAGGCACCCCCTTCTTCGTAATCATTCGTAGAAAATTCAAAAATCATATTTGCCCATATAATTTTTTCACAAAACCAGTGCAAATCATTTACCTGTTCTAAAACGTTTAGATGATGAGAAATTTTTGAATGATGATATTGGTGCAAAATATTTATCGATTTTATCTATGACTAATTTTTATAGGGAATTAGGTTAATTACTTTTAGTAAGATTTTATTTTTAAGCCATGTTATTTTTATCATAAGGCTTGAACACAATATTTGTTTCATTTAGACAAATAACTTGTTGATATATTATCTTTTTACTTTTATATTTGTCGTTTAAAGCTGATATATAATAATTAAAATGGTCAAGAAATAATTAAAATTTAAGCAAATAATTACACTTGACTGAATATTTATTACTGGATACTTGAAAAAAAATATTATTTTTAACTACTTATGAAGTAAAATTAACTACAATTAAGTATGTAATCAATCACAAATTTAGGAGAACACTGAGTAGACAAACTCGACGAGAATCATTACTCATAGAAGTGAAAAGGAAAATTATGCATGATATTATTGACATTTTGGGAGAGAACAAGAAAAAAAAAAAGAGAAAGAAGTTTAAGATACATGATATAGTGTGACAGGAGGTAAAAGATATAGAAAAATTATATATGTTAACAAAATGTTTATAATGTTAAAGTGTACATATATAATTACATTAAAAATATAACTTTTTTTAAACCAAAAATATAAATTTTTTATAGGCTTAAATTTTTTAAAGTGTCCAAATTATTTTAAATGATTCAATTTGACCTCAAATTTTTAAAAAGTTCAATTTAATTTTCAAGTTTTTATAAACGAATCAATTTGATTTTTAATTTTTTTTAAAAAATTCAATTTGATCTTCAAATTTTTAAAAATGAATTAATTTAGTTCTTAAATTCTTAAAAATTTGAGAATCAAACTAATCCATTTTTAAGAATTTGAGAATCAAATTGAAATTTTTAAAAATTTAGAGATCAAGTTAATTTATTTTTAAGAATTTAAGATTAAATTGATAATTAAGTCTGAGAAAATTTTATATAACACAAAATGAGAAATATATTTGATTTAAGAAGAATGCTACTGACATTTTCTCTAATATTCTTTTTCTAACAAATTCTTTATAATTAGTTAAAATTTATTAAAAATTATTAACTTTTGTGGGTTTTACTTCTAAATTAAGAGAAATTGGAAAACAAATTGTTAACTAAGAAATGACACATAACAAAATTGATTGTTTTTAATATTTCTAGTCAATCATAGAAATAGAAAGAGTGTTAGGAAGAGAGAATATTAACGTGAGTGACACTAACATTTCTTTTATTAATTTAACTTAGTAATGAACCAAATCCGATTTCTTATATAGTATAAACGAAAAAAAATAACTGTTGGGGCAAATGAATAAAGAGTTAGTTATTGCAATAAAAGTCCAAACAGATCGCACTCATCTTTTTTGGTACTTGCCCGTTCGTTCCAAGAAAACATCATCAATCGTTACGAAAGCTCTGTTTTTTCATATATTCTTATGAAACCCTAATTTTTTTGTCCCCTATAAAAAGATTTGGATCTGTCACCGTACGGAAAAATTCCAAAATGTGTTTCTGGTGTACTAAAACTCGTGCATAATAAATAGATCTGTGAAACACTAATAGAGAATTTCTGATCATTTTGTCTTTCTCCTTTCCCTTTTATTTTCATTTTTCAATCCTTTACAGATTCTTAATATTTGCATAACAAAGCATCACCTCTTAGAGAAGGTAGCAACTCTAGCTATAGGAATAGGCATTTCTACGTAATTTTTTTTAATGCATCTAGGTGTAGTGAAACTGTGTCGTTATCTATCTTGTTACGATCAAAATCCAAACCCGGGAATTGGGATGAGTACTTGTGGCCATGAAATATATATAGCATTGTCCTGTGATGGATGTTATGCGCCCCGTAAACTTGTGAACAGATATACTTCTAAATATGTAGTTGAATTGTGTTAAGATCAAGATCTACTGATGAATTTGATATATAGTTGTTTACTTGTTGTGTTTAATGCATAAAGAGAAAAGGGTGTGCCTTCTTTTCTTACCTCCAGCTCTAGTATCCCCCTCCCTCCCTAAAGAATCTGGTTTTGTGTGTATTGTCATTTCACCTTTGATAGCATGTACATTGTTGCGCATGTTTGAAAAATCGCGCGTTCTGGACGTTCAATATACTCTTGGAGAATGATACTCTTTCAATCTCTTATTTTGAACGTAGTTTTAGAAGGTTGGAATGGTTATCCAAACATGCATTTTGTTTGCATGTGTATGTTATTGTTTTGGTGACATGTGAAGTGTAGGCATTGATTTGTTTGATTTTTTGACATGAAGCAGGGATGGATAATCAAGGGCATGGACATGGGCAGAATCCATCTATGGGGATTGTTGGAAATGGACCTCAACTTCCTTATGGTTCTAATCCATACCAGGCAAGCCATATAACAGGTTCACCTGGAATGGTTGTTGCATCACCTGGAACCATTCAATCCACTGGTCAACCAGCCGCAACTCAGCTAGGACAACATCAACTTGCTTATCAGCAACAACAGCAGCAGCTGCAGCAGCGGCTCCAAGCCTTTTGGGCAAACCAATATCAAGAAATTAAGAAGGTGACCGATTTCAAGAACCACAGCCTCCCCTTGGCGAGGATCAAGAAGATTATGAAGGCTGATGAGGATGTCAGAATGATATCAGCCGAGGCGCCGGTCATATTTGCGAGGGCATGTGAAATGTTCATACTGGAGTTAACCTTGCGGTCTTGGAATCACACTGAAGAGAACAAAAGGAGAACACTTCAAAAGAATGATATTGCAGCAGCCATCACAAGAACTGATATCTTTGATTTCTTGGTTGACATTGTGCCTAGGGAGGACTTGAAAGATGAAGTGCTTGCATCAATGCCAAGAGGAACTGTGCCTGTTACTGGGCCTGCTGAGGCACTTCCATATTGCTATATTCCACCTCAACATGCACAGCAAGTTGGAGCTGCTGGTGTCATGATGGGTAATAAGCCTGTGATGGACCCGTATGCTCAACAGTCTCATCCCTACAACATGGCACCACAAATGTGGCCACAACTACTACCACCACCACCACCAGAGCAACAACAGTCATCTCCAGATCAGTAGCTACTTACTATTTGAAGGATCTTTGGCACTATTTTAGTACATCATAGTAAAATTTAATTCTGCAGTTTTTGAAATTTTATTTCCATCATTTTCTTTATGGAATTTCGTATTTTCTGTTATAGAGATTCTTAATGTATCGCAAGTATACAAATTAATTACCAATAATGGTTTATGATTTATTAACTATTAGCTCTAGATGTTACAGTTGCGGCCGGTGCTGGTCTCATATTGCATTATAATTTTGCTTCAGTTATTCCAACCTCACTTTGCATTATTAGAGAGGGTAAATAATATTGGCACCGATCTATAAAAAAGTTAACAGTAAAAATTTACAATTTTACACTGAAAATACATAGGAATTAAACTCTATTAGAAATATGATATTTTTGTACGTTGGGCGGAAGCATCAGCATTTAGCTTTGTTATTAACAACTGTACTGTCTTGTGTTGAACACTTGAACACGAATAAGTGGAGTTATGATTGAACATTTTCTTTCTCCCTCGTGTCCTTTTGTGATAATGCAATGAAATGGACTTAATTAGTGTAGTGTTTTCCCCTTGGTCCTTTTTTTTATTATTATTGTGATTCTTACCCGTTAGTCGAGAATACTCGAGAATTATGCTTAAGCTTAGGCAGTCCTTTCATCATTTTCTGTCTTTTCTTTTATATATGAGCCGTGGTGACTTTTCCTCTACTGTCATTATAACTGCAGTTCTATGACTCCCCTTTTCTGTGTGAACTCGTATAAAAACTTACACTAGAAAGCACCCTAAAAAGCACGAACATGACATGAGACATAGTAAATGTTACAAGTTTTAATAGTTATGACATGATACAATTATAATATAAGGTATAAAACTAGGAAGAAAAAAAAACTTGATTGAAAGAGACAATTCATTTTAGTGTTTTTTCATACCCTGAAAGAGATTAATTTGATTGATGGTTAGAGAAGACCTTAACATGCATGCGCGACACACACACACACAAGGGCATAAAATTAACATAAAAGTAACAAAAAATAAAGGTTTAATTACTCATGTTCTCTATAGTTTCACAATTTGTATCTTTTTAGTTCTTATAATTTACATTTTAATTCTTTTTTAGTTCCTATAGTTTATATTTTAATTCTCTTTTAATTTCTCTAGTTTACATTTTAATTCTCTTCTATAAATTGAAAGTAATTTTTTTAGTTCTTATAATTTGTATTTTAATTTTCTTTTAATCCCTATAGAAAGTGATTTTTTTAGTTCATATACTTTATATTTTAATTTCCTTTTAGTCCTCACTATCAAAATATCAGTAATATTATCAATTACAATTAACTACAAAAAATATTAATAAGTAATTTGCAATTAATTTATCGCAAGATAATTTATAATAAAAAATAATTATAATTTATAACTAATTTGTAACTAATTATTTTTATATTTTTTTATAATAAGGACTAAAAGATAATTAAAATACAAATTATAGGGACTAAAAAATAATTAAAATACAAACTATAAAGACTATAAAGATCATTTTTAAAATATAAGGACTAGAGAATTAAAATATAAACTATAGAGACTAAAAAAATTACTTTCAAACTATAGAAACTAAAAAAGTATGAATCGTAAAACTAATGAGTAATTTAACTAAAAATAAATTTCAACTCAGATATTTGATGTCTAAAAAATGAATGAGTCAAAATTTTAAAACTCGTCTAACTATTCTGATTGTATTGATATTATAAAGTTTAAAAATAAAAGTAAAAAAACATGACTTCTATTTTAACCTGTCCATTAAAAACATCATGGTATTAGATATGGAGAACAACTTACAAGTTCTCTTCCATCTTCAACCGCAAATCAATCTTATGTATATGAACAGATTTAAAACATCCATCTAGGGATCATATGGAAAAAAAAACACTATGTATAGGTTCAAATAAAAAATGAATGTCACACATAACGACAAAAATGAAAATTTAACCATATAAGTCTATCATTTCAGCTTCCATTATACATGTATAACAAGTACATCAAGTTGGCATCATGTTTGCAACCAATTTGAAAACTTTTTATGTAAGGATCAGAATGGAAATGAGCGTTAGGAATAAAGACTAAAAAGTTCACTTAAAAAAATCTGAAGATATTATAACTTATAAGTAGCTCATGGTATGTTATACTGATTAAAATTTTAAATAAATACGTATCCACTCCTTTTTCTATGGTAAATAGGGACAGGGGACCCAAAGAAAGCAAGACAGAACTACAAAAGGAGTATTGGATGGTCATTGATGACCCAAAGAGAGCAACACACTCGAGTTTTACCATTACCCAATTCATCTTAGGAGTCACACACACCTACCCAAAATGCTTTACAAGGATCGTTGGATGGTCGTTAATGACCCATCTCAATGGAGACTTCTAAATTGAACAAAAGAGAAGTAGAAAGACTCCTACATGAATAGGTAAATAGACAACGATAATTGCGGATGAAAGGATTGTGCATGTATGTGGGGCATACAAGCCACCTGCAACAATGTATAACACATTTAAAGTTGGATGAAAATGATGACAAAAATAAATGGAGAAAAGTTGTGTTAAAGTAGCAGGGTCAGTCAGCCCAAGGTTAAAATCATCCTACTGATTTTTCAAAAGAATTGAATATATTCATCTGCGAAGCACTCCCACATATGTCCATAAAATGGATTAATTAATACTGGCATGATCACTTTAACACGAAGAGAATGTCAGAGTCATCTGAGCATGTGCATCACTAAATTTCAAAATAAATAAGAAAAAGGTAGACACTATACAGGATATTATCACTCAAAACAAAACCACATCCATTTGACATTTTGCATCAATTTATAGTAACCTTCGTCGGTGCCTGGTGTGGTGGAATAAATGGAAGGACTCTAATTGGACAGAACTTTGCCATCATGTACATTTCCCTTTCATGACAATTCCTTCAAGAATCCCATCAGTGCCAAAATTACCTGAAAATTGATGTGGATCAACAGGGCCAGGCAGCTGGAATGAGATGGAGAATCGGCCCGGTGGACAAAGGTTCTGAGTTTGCATTTCAAATACCTGAGAGTACCGGGATACAGTATTCTCTCCGGTTGTAGTTACTCCAGATATCAACACTTTACCATCAGTGCCAACCTCACAGCTGAATTCCCCTGCAGTCATAAATTCAAGCAGTACTTTAGTAATCACTCAGTAGTGAGATCTCTGAGGCACCATGTGCAGAAACAATTAAAAGAGTTGTTACTCCCAGTCCTCCCCCCCCAAACAACAGTAGGATTAGCAACAAAAAATATATTTTTAGGGCCAAGTTGGCATACATAAGCATTGGTTACCACATTTAAAAGTGTCATTGACCATAGCCAAAAACATACAATTACAAAAAATGAATATAATAAGCTTCCAAAAGTGTAGATTCCTTCTAAAGAAAAAAACAAGTGGACCCCTTTATATATATAGATTCCTTTTCAGCCGGCATGGAACTTTGAATAACTTTATTTCATCAATCATAATCTTTTAGCAGAAAAATTTACAACATAAACACCAATGAGACATTCCTAAAACGCAGGCAGCAGGTACATATGGCATAAAACCTCAGAATCTGAGTTAAATGAATGGCAATTATATTATAGATGAATCCTTTGCAATTGACACTGATTCACTGAACAAGAAACTTACTTTCATCCCTCTTCACTCCTGGAAGAGACAAGCGAAACAGGTACGCATCTTCACACTCTCCAATGTCCACAAGCCCCATGGTTGGCCCAATCCCCCCCATAGCCACAGTTCCGGTCAATGCAAAACCATTCTTGGTAGCAGCCACAATATCAGACCATTCCTTCTTAGAAGGCCGCGAAGGAAGGAACAACATAGCCGGCCCAACCTTATCAGGATCACTCTCATCATCTTCAGTATCCATGAAATCATACATCACATTAGTACCGCCACCACGACACGTGGTGCCGTCACTCGTGGATGCAACAACATTCACACGATCCTGAAGCTCAGAAGAACCAGCACCACCACAGGACTCAACATTACCATCAGGCTCAACCTTCCCCTCTGAAATGGTACTGTTACTCGGAACACGATTGTTGTTATCAAAACAAGTACCCAATTGCAACCTGGCAACATCTCTGTCCACATGCAACTCCTGCACACCACTCAGCCTCTTGAACCTCTCAACATCCTCAGACCTAATATAGAAGCTATCAGGGTTATTAATAAACACAACATTATCAATAACTTTGTGCTTGTTTTTTAAGCGGTACTGAGGATGAAACCCAGGAGGGAACAACTCAGGAAATTGAGGGTAATTGTTGTTTCCATTTCCATCTCCACCCTGTGCTTGGCCATGGAAGAAACGGCGCAAAGAGGTTAAGTTGAGGATGAGTGATTTATCAGTGTTCCTGAGAATGTAATAGTAGACACGCTCCAATTCCACCACTTCGATGCAAGAATGAGTTAGTTGCTCCAATGTGTAAGGAGGAAGCCCCTCCGCAACTCTTTGCAAGATTGATTTTTTGGTGGCTTCGCCTTTGATGTCGGGGCCCAAGTAGGTTCCCATGATGAAGTACAGTAAAAAACATCGATCGTCGTTTTCTAGGTCAGCCTCAGAAACCATCGAACAAAATACAACAACACTCGGTTTTTCTCTCTCTCTCTCTCTCTCTCTCTCTTTTGTTTTTTTACAATGGCAGCAACCAACGAAGCTCGAACCTAGGAGCTCACGATTTTTAAGTGATTTGGTTGATGTCACCAAAAATGGAGCTGCAATTTGTAATGCAACAAAATTTGAGTCGTGCACGATTATTTAGAGTATTTATACATTGACCCTGACCGGGGTCATTGCGTAAATAACGTAAAAATGGACCTGCAATTTGTTTTGAAGAGTGAAATTGTAATGCAACAAAAATTTTGAAGATTAAAATAGAAAGGGAAGGAGAGTTAAGAGACACTCAGATTCACCTGAAGACGCAATCCAATGGCGCTGGTAGTGACACTCAGATTCACAGAGTGACATGGATAGGCATAGCATAGAGAAGGAACGAAGGAGTTAAGAGACACAGAGCGTGCAACGTTGCTGCTATTGCAATTGGGGCTGCCTCAACTCAATTTGGGCTTGGGCACGGTGCAACTTGCATGCACCCCACTCTTGGAGGGTTACTCACCCTTTTCATTAATTAATACAAACTACTAATTTTTTTGTTTTTTGTTTTTAACAAAATAATAATTTTTACAAATTTCTCTCAAATTATATTTATACTGCTGAGTAATAGTTATCCATATAATTACTTTCACTTCAACCGATATAGGATAGGTTCTTATATTTGATTGAGTTTAGAGAGGATATTTTGTGAGATAAGTAACTTTTTCATATCAATAATATTAATCATTAGTATTCTTATTTTGTTAGTTGAGGACTCAAACTTGTAATATTTTTTTTTTTATCATTAGACCAACGTTATATCTTATGTGAGATAAGTAACTTATATGATAGTTTTACAAAGATTATACAGGAATATATTTTTTCAATTTGAATAAAAAAAGAATTATAATAAGTTATATCAACAATTTGTATGATAATTTTACATACTATTATATAAAAAAAATATTACATTGGGAGATCCTTGTATTATAAACTTTGCATTTCATTTGTGTTATCTAGCAGATGGATGGCAAATAAATTTGGAGTAAATAGATACAAAAATATCTTCGATAAATAAAAATTACGTAGTAAATACTACTAAATGAAGTAGGTTTAAATCTAAGTATAAACATTCACCTATAAGTTTTCATGGATAGCAGTTATAACTTCCAAATATATTAGTACAATTTACAACTCATCCCTTCCTCGACATGTTACTTTAGTATATTAAATTTGAAGTTAATGTAAATTGATATAAGCAATTAATGATATGAAGTTAACTCTCATCTTTTTTTTTTATGAATATGAATTTAATTTTCTTTTTCATCTTTGTTTAGTGGGTATCTTTTTTTAGAAAAATTTAATACGCTTAAAGGCAAGTTAGGTCTTTAATAATAATCTTAGGGTAAATAATCACTTTTATTTTTAAATGTGTAATTCGTTGATAAATGCATCCTTGAAGGATGAAAATACAAAAATCTAATCCTCGAAAGTGTAAAAAGTGCGACAAATATATGTAGTCGTTAACTTCGGTCCGTCAC
Source organism: Glycine max (assembly GCF_000004515.6). Taxonomy (NCBI): domain Eukaryota; kingdom Viridiplantae; phylum Streptophyta; class Magnoliopsida; order Fabales; family Fabaceae; genus Glycine; species Glycine max. The sequence continues at coordinate 46,536,119 of NC_038256.2, forward strand.
CGTTAATAAAACAGCCTACGAGGTACAGAGGAATAAATTTATCAGTAAAATGATTGTCAACGTGGTTATATCTAACTGTCAGCATAAAGACATATTTTTAATATAAATTTTTTTTATTTTTCGTCTTCACACTCCGCTGACAAATGTGTCCTGAAAAATGAAAATACAAAATTTAGTCCCTGAAAGTGTAAAAAGTACAACAAATATATCCAAACGTTAATAGTAGATTGTGACTAATTATTATAATTTGAAAAAATTTATAATAATTGCGACAATTTTTTTTCAACAAACTTGTAAATTAAATTGAGTATAAAAGAAAAAAGAATACTCATTTTATAAACTATAAATAATTTTTTTACACTTTCATGCTTGATGAAAGGTTCAAGTAAAAAATGTTTATTGTCTAACATTATAGTTAAATTAAATTCATGAATAATTTTTAGGGAAAATTATAATTGCAATGACACTTTTAATTTATAAAAAAACTCCCACCTCCTTTGAAATGATTTTTTAAATGATCAATTAATAAAAAATAATTGTGTATGATTTAAAAAAAATAAAAATCAACAAATTTTTATTATAATTTGTATTTTGATATCATTGCATATACTAACCAACATTCATATTTTATTATGAAAATTTATAAATAAATAAATAAATAGTGTTTGACTAAACAAAAACAATGGTTTTCTTATCGTTTTACAGTAAAATTTCTTTTTTTTTTGTGTTGATAGCATTTATTCAAGAGTTAACAACCAAATGATTATTTTTTTTATAGTTGAAGAAAAGTAAGAAGAATTCACCACAACAATAAAAATTCACTTCCATTGATAATATTTTATGTATGTTTCAACCGTTGATGAAACTTAAAAATTACATTACAGAAACATACACTTACTGGTGTGGTATAGCTCTCTCAACTTTTTTTCACAATAATTATAATTTTTTAAAAATTATAATAATTAGTCACAATCTATTATTAACGTCCGAATATATTTGTCACACTTTTTACATTTTCGGAGACTAAATTTTGTATTTTAATCTTTTAGGGACGCATTTGTCAACGGAGTGAAAAGACGAAAAGTAAAAAAATATTATATGACAAATATGTCCTTATGCTGACAATTAGAGATGACCACGTTGACAATTATTTCAGTAGTGACAAATTCGTCCCTCTGTGTCACGCAACCTATTTTATTAATGGTGGCGGACGAGTTTTAACGATTGGATATATTTGTCGCACTTTTTACACTTTTGAAGACTAAATTTTATATTTTCATCTTTCAAAAACGTATTTATCAGCGAATTACACATCTAGAGACAAAAATATTATTTAACCATAATCTTAATATCATGTCTTACTCGATAGTACTAAGAATACTTTCCCGTTTTATCATTATTTAATATAAAAAAGTATGTTTTTTTACTGCACTATAAAAAGTATGTTTAATTTAAAATAAAAAAAAAAAAGTTACGGTCTATCATTCATACTTTGCAAGTAATCACAACTCACAATTCCTATTAGTATATTCTCATGTCAAAATTTAACACCCTAAGTACTAATTATCTTGTCTGGCATCTTTTGATTTTTCAAGGCTATCTACGTATATTATTGTGGCTTCATCTGTGTCTAGTCGAGGAGCAATTATTCACCAAGGGTTTATATAATTTTATTATATCATATTTTAATTTAGTTAAATTAGTGCGTGTTTGTAATGAATTCCTCACACATCAAACAATCAAAACATGTGAAAACCATTTTTTTTTTTCAAAAATACATGGTATGGGTATGATTTTTTTTTGTCAAATGTCTTTTTTAAATTAGTGCTTGTTTCTACACAAATGAAATTTATTTTGTAATAATTTAACATTAACATAAAAGTTAAAATATGTTAGACTTTATAAGAATTGAATTTAACTTGTTTATACAATAAAAATATATTTTTAAGATTTAATATAACATTCATAACTAAATTAAAATATATTTTGTAATAAGACTTTTAAACAAGACATAATTTTATTTGTCAATAAAGTTAATTATAGGCATAGTTATTAAAACTAAACTGATCCGACCAATTAGATTGGAACTTGGTGTCTAGGATGGTTTGGTTAAGACCGAAAAGGCAAGGCAAGTAACATGGTTTGACTTGGTCAGGTAGTCCGGACCGAGTTGACTTAGTTTGACTTGGTCAATAAGTTTTTCTTTCCCATTCTTATAACATGTTAAATTGTTAATAATTAATTATTGAATGACATGTAATATGCTCCTATAATATTATTATTATTATTTCTTTTGATAACAATATATAATAGCTAATTATTATCATATAAATTATGATATAATGTAATATTTATACGCTTTATACATCTTTACCGGGTTTATTTATGGTTATCTAATAACTTTTATATTTAGTCATGGATAATAAGAATTTTTTTAGTTATTTAATGATAATACCCATAAAATAATTTATAATAATGATTATATAATATTTATAGTTTGATTATGATAATGAATTTAGTTTTGAAGTATAAAAATATGAATTGATCATGTTTTGTTAGATATATTATATTTTTTTAATTAACATATATACTAGGTCAGTAAATGACCCACTGAACCTCTGATCTAGTATTTTCGATTAAATCGACTTTCATAACACTGATCATAAGTTTTCGCCTTTTAGGTTGACTTTTTATGTAGATCAACAAATTTTAAATTTAAAAAGATAATAGATGCAAGGTTTAATGAAATATAACAAATTTATAATAATAATAATATAATAAATATTTATTTATCTTTTTAAATAAGTTAACCTGTTCGGTAAAAAAAAAAACCTTTTTAAACTAAATAGATTTTAATAAAAATCTTAGATTAATTTATTTTCTGAAAAATCTTGATCTGATCTATGTCTGATGTAAGTTAAATGATCTAACTTTATTTTTACTCCTAACCATGTCATATTGCCATATTAGATAAGAAGAGGACCGTCTAAGGCCAACTTTAGCGGCACTTCACTTTCTGTCCTGATTGTTTAAAAAAACAATGTATCCATGTAGCATTCACCGATGATAGAAGCAACTCAAAGGCATTCTGTTGAACGCAAGGGTGTGGTGGCAGACAATTTGGTGCGTGGTTCTGTTTTCGGTCAAGAAGTTGCGCAACGCTATATTTCCTTTTTAATGATACAGTGTTGGATTGGTTCATGAATCATGATGTTGTCTTTATATCTTGGTCGTGGCTGTCCCAAAAAGATCCAGCTTTTCATGTCAGTTTTGTGCAGTGGGTGAGCAATATAAGAGCTTGCTTGAATGGTCGAAGCCTTTGACTCGGTTGGTGCTTGGTGGGGGACATGATTCACGTGTGCCCATGCAGCTTTGGAGAACTGGAATTTACACTTCGTTGACTAGTATTGGGATGGGTATTTTGTGCTAGTTTTACTCTCCTCAGAATTAGGGTTGATTAGTATTTATATTATTTGTGATATATAAATATCACTTAACCCTGTTCTTTGATCATCTTCTATGTATTCCGTTTTTAATATATAAATGGACAGATTATATTATATAAGTGTAATTTTAATAATTATATTATTATTTTACAACTTTTAATTAAATAATATTTTCTTAAAAATCACTTATGAATTAAAAGCTTCTTTTACATAAATTATGTAGGTAAAATTTTATATTAATTTAAAATAATTTATTATCTCATTCTTATAGATTAAAATTAATATAATATAAATGTTTTAAAATATACTTAAAATATAAATTATTTGATTATATTATTGTTGTTATTCAATTTTAATAAAATTTGATGGACAATCTTAATAATAAGCAAATATAATTTAACAATTAAATCAATAAAAATTATAAGTTATATAAATAATCAAAATTATACCGATTTTGATATATATAAAATATGTTAGAACGCAACTATAGAAGTGCTCTCAGGCTATGACTCACCTGGCAATGGCATGATAGATGTTGACATAATAAAGGGATCGCAACATAGATTTCCTACTGCTTTTTATATCTCCACTTCCAGCATAGCAGTGGAAACAAACATTCAGCACTATAAGTTGATTGGGCTCATTGCCTCTACTCCCCAATGGTTATCAAATTAAGATACATATGCCTGAGCCAGACCATTATTTACATACCCAACAATCCAAGGAAGATTCAATTTTAAACAGCATCATGATAAGTACTACAATTAGTTTGGTTCAACTTCTTGAGAGCAGCAGTTAGCATTGTTACATTAAGTTCAAGCATCATTTAGTAATTCAGAGTATGGTGTAATCAGTGAGCAAACAACAGAATGAAGAAACAACACGGCATGTCATTAAAATATTCTACTACTTCTATTTCTATTTCTATTTATTTTGGTCGTTACAATCTGCGTAACCGGAGAAGATGCGAGTTTTTGAACCCAAAATTTGACGTCCTCTTTCCCCAACCTGGAACTCAAAATCAAAACAATCCCAAAGAAAAACCCTAAAAGCCATTCCCTGACGGCTTTCTTCCCCAACCACAACCGAAGCAACGAAATCCCCGCGAGACAAAACGACAAGGCCCTCAGAAACAGGTCAAACTCTCGAATCCTCCACGACCACAAGCCACCCGCAACGCAGACCAACACGAATGCAAACCACGCCGATTTCTTCTTCGTCAGCCTCCTGTTGGCGGTTATTTTCCCTCTCCGGCCACCGACGAGAAGGCTCAGAGTCTGGCAATCGCCGCGCGCGATTTCGCCGGCGAGGGAGTTGAAGGGCTCCGGCAGGATCTTGAGATTGAACGCGACGGTGGAAGCCAGTTGAAGAATTTTCCGATTGGATGGTTGGGACCAGCCGCCGCGCCTCTTAGCGCAGAGGATTGTGGGAGTTGGATGAGATTGCGAAAGGCGAAGAGAAATAGGATTGAGGAAGCGAGAATAGATGTGGATTACGGAGATTGGGAATGGAAGGGGGTGATCTGAAATTGAGAAGGGGTATTGGGTTGTGCAAATGTAGGGTTTCACTTTCAACATTGTGGGGAGTGGTGAGTGGTGACCGTTACAACAGAAGCAAGTTATATTTGGAATGCATTTGAGCGGATGGGCCTGCTTCTTCAATCACACCACCCTCAATTACTATTCTAATTTACTCCTTCCTACCCCATAAACGGATTCTCTTCAAAAAAATTTATTATTTAAAAGACTTAACTATATTTTTTTTACTATATTTTCAAACTTTTATTTTTGATATATGTCGTTAGTTTGTTATATCATCTTTTATCTGAAAAGTTATAAAAATGTCATATAGTAAAATCAAAAAACTATTTCTTAGATAATAAATTGAAAAAAATATAGTACAGATATTAAAATCAAAAAAATATTTCTTAGATAATAAATTGAAAAAAAAATATATTACAGATATTAAAAAATATATTTAAGTTTATTTAAAATATTAAATATGTACTTTTTAGTTTTAAAGTTGTAAAAGTAAAAGTCATTTTTTTCATCAAGTGCTTGCAATTTTTTTTAACAATAACGTTATAATAAGTGAATAGTGATCGTTGTTTCTAGGATGCTCCCTCCTCTTGATTGAGCTTGGTTGAGTTTTTTTGCGTTTGATCTCATTATTTTTTTTTGAATAATTTTAAATATTCCTAATAATCTTTGTATTTGTTAAATAAAAATCAAATGCTTTATATGATTTTAAAATTTTAAATACAAGTAGTATTTTTATTTAAAATTTTCTGTATTTAAAATAAATATTAGGAAAACTTGTAAAACAAATATAACATTTTTCTGTCTTTCTCACAAACCTACAACACATAGAGCATTAAAAAAGGTGACAAGCTAGAACAAGTATCCTGACCGCACAATCTTGAGGCTAGAATGAGTTTGAGTTTTGTAGGTTGGGAATTGGGATGCGTTATTAATTTGATACAAGCCGCAGGAAACACCTTCTTAATTGATGATGAAGAAGTGTGGTTTTGTATTTCTCAATAAGTGGATGAGATACAATGTTGACTATCTGCTAACCACATTCCCTCCTTATCTGTCGTCTACTCTCAAACTCCCCAATATTCCAATTGTTAAATGATCTAAAGTGACACCAGATTGCAAGAGGCCAACAAATTCACTTCAATGTCATAAACACTGCAATTACAAATGCACAAACAGCATTGATCACATTATTAATTAAGGAACGATGACACCTTCTACTCTTAATCTAATACAGTAAGTAATAAATGAAAAGCAGGACATGTATGTACACTTTTTGTCTATATATTCTCCACAATCCATACTGAACCTCTTCATATAATTTCCACCACTAGTACTGAATCTCTTTAAGCTAGCTAGGAAATATGAAGAAGGGGTTTCAGTTTGCAGGGTATGATAAAGCCACCATAGGAACTATAACTCTTGACTGTCAAAGTCCCTATGGAGAGAAGCGTAACCGATGTGCCCTTCTACCACCTAATGTTCCTATTCTTGCTCATTCCTTAGAACGTACACAACGAAACTGGTAAATATATGGCTCCTTATTTTTTTCTTGCATCAGGATTTTCGATCTTTTTGTCTTGGGAAAGCCTACGGGATTTTTAGATTAATAGATTTGGTTCCATCAAGTGATAGATTTATACTACTGTTCTGAAAGTTAAAGTATACTACTTATAATAATCATTCATCAGAAAATTAATTATTAAAATTATACACACTTGCTTTTGTTCATATTATACACTTACTTTTGTTCATATTATTATTATAAGATTCAATTAACTAAAGAAATTGATTAATTTTATTAAGAGCATTTAATTTGTTCTAAATTAGTATTTTTTTTAAATTATCCTTGTAAACAAAATTAATAAGAGTAAATTACACCTATATCTATCTTTCTGTATTTTTTTAATTACACTCTAACACTCTTCATTTTTTTACACCGTACATAAAATTTCTTAATTGTTTATCTTACATTACATTAGAACTCCTCTCTTCTAAATATCATTTAATAATTGAATAGAAAGTAGACACGTACTAGTCACGTGACTTACTTTTAGTAAAAATTTGTCTAAAATATTATCATTTTCTTTCTAAAATGCTGGTTGACTTTCTCAATTATGCATGTGAGTTGACTCGTTTATTTGATGCAGGATTGCTAGGTCAAATTCCCCTACTGATATAATTATACAAGTTGGTGATTCTAGCTTTCACTTGCACAAGGTGGGCCAATCACTCCTTTAATTCTATGGGAAAATTGTATATTTACTCTTGATCCTCTTGTTCCTATAGCTGCAAATCATGCTACTATTCTAAAGTAAAAAATGTTTCATTAAATATTCTTAAAATTCTAACTGCGTAAGATGTGGTTGATTTCCAGCTTGCAATTGCCTCAAGAAGCGAATATTTGAACCGGCTTGTATTTCAGAGGGGAAGCAACAGAGAAAAAGCTGGTGACAGCCTCATCATCCAAATGAAAAATCTTCCAGGTGGTAAAAAAACTTTTGAATTAGTAGTCAAATTCTGTTATGGAAGAAAAATTGATATTACCGCAGCCAACATTGTTCCATTGTATTGTGCTGCACATTTCTTGGAAATGAGTGAAGATGTTGAAGAAGGAAATCTCATATCCAAAACAGAATCATTTCTAACCTTTCTAATACTATCTTCATGGAAAGACACATTTCGAATACTTAAAAGCAGTGAATCCATTTCCCCTTGGGCCAAGGACTTACATATAGTGAAACGCTGCTCAGAAGCAATAGCCTGGAAACTGTGCACAAATCCAAATGCATCTAGTTTCACTTGTGAAAGTGAAACACCCTTAAGTAATAATAGTGTTGATAATTGGTGGTTCGAAGATGTATCATGTCTACGTATAGATCATTTTATTGAAGTGATTCAATCAATTAGAAAACGAGGAACCAAACCTGAGCTTGTAGGTTCTTGCATAGAACATTGGACAAGAAAATGGTTTTCCCAAGTCACATTTGGACTTGATAAGGAGACTCCTATACCCATAACTCTCCAGTTGCATAGAATTTCAACTGAGTGCTTGATTAGCATACTTCCTAGTGAAGAAAATTCAGTTACTTGCAATTTTTTGCTTCACCTAATAAAGGCAGGGGTGATGCTGAAGATAAATTCTGAGTTGTTGTGTGTGCTAGAAAGAAGGGTTGCTTTAATGTTGGAGAAATGTCGTGTTCCTGATCTCTTGGTTAAAAATCAAGGAGATAAAGATTCTTTGTATGATGTTAGTGTGGTACTTAGGGTGTTACGGTTTTATGTCTGTGGCATGTCAAGTAATCAATCAGCAAAACCCCACAGTGTTGGAAGGTTAGTTGATGGGTATCTCACACAAGTTGCACGGGATGAGAATCTCACAATGGAGAGTTTCAAATCACTTGTTGAAGCATTGCCTCAAAAAGCCAGACACTGTGATGACAACCTCTATAGAGCCATTGACATGTACCTTAAGGTAATAGTGATGTTATATCATTTCTAATTCTAAATCTAACTCTAAATATTAACTTTAATAGATTGGTCATCTTGTTTTGCATAACTCTTAGACTTAATCCAATTTTGCAGGCACATCCAAATTTGGCAGAAGAAGATAGAACAGATGCTTGTAGAGTCCTAGAATACCATAGATTGTCGCACGAAGCACGTCAGCATGTGATGCAAAACGATAGGTTGCCATTGAAATTAACTACAGAGTTTGTCCTTTTAGAGCAAGTGAACATGGCAACCTCAATGACAAGTAATGGATCAAACTACCGAAGGACAAATGCTCAGACAATCATCAGAGTGAACAAGGATATGGAAAAAAGACAAATAACAAATGCCCAGGAGATAAGCATGATGAAAAAAGACGTTGAAATGATAAAGTCACAACTATTGGAAGTATATAGCTGCAAAATGAAGCTCCAAAACCAACTGAAGAGATGTATTCGTTGAAAGAGAGTTAGTTCATTATGTAAAAACTCTTGTGTAGTAGGATCTTCCCTCCTTACTGTGATAGTAATGTAAGAAATTTGAACGAAATAGCTATCTGCCTCCTATCCTATTGAAACAGAATTGTTTAAAATATGTCATATGTCTCATTTAACTAGTCCTCCTCCGGTTAAACTACTTACCACTGCATTTCAACCCCATCCCTTTATCATGTACCGGGTAATAAGTCTCAACTCTTAAGTCAAACTAATGAAACTATGGACATTTAAATGGCAATATTTAAATTTGAGGAAACGATTTACATTTATAGTTGTAAATGAGTTTTCATTCAATATAACCTTTTTAATTAAATGAATGGGTAAAATTATTTTATATTACCAATACAAATATATTATACTAACATGAACTGAATATTATTCAACATAAGTAAAACAACTGAGTATGTTGTAAGTATGCTAAAAGTTTTAACTTCTAATTAAGTGTTTCATTTTAATTTTTCATAAGGATAATTAGATGGAATAACATAAATGAAAAATAAAAAATCATATACAAGTTTTAAAATAATGATTAAAAATCAATTATCATTAGATAATACTCCAATAATTAAGTATTCGTACCTGTTATAAAACCTGAAGTGCATGTATATATATAAATCTGAAGGGTGACGCAGCAGAGGGAAAATAAGCCTGGAAACGATGGAAGATGATGACGCAGCGATTGAGGTGAGGAACCATGTTTCCCCAGAGCCAGAGGTGGAGGATTCCAGTTGCTGTTGCCCAATTTGCTTGGGACCATTCCTTCAACTTTCCTACCTCGACAAATGTTTTCGTATGCCCTCACCCTATTTTCTGTGTTTCTTAATCGTAAAGTTTATAAGTTTGTTGCATATGCTATAGACCCTTTATTGGGTTTCATTCATGATTTGGGTTGGATGCTCTAAGTTGTAGTCTTGGGAAACCTTTTAGTTTGAAAGTAACTTTCGGTAATTATATATCAAGACAAGATTTGTTTTATTAGGATCATTACTTGAGAGTTCAGATTTAAGCAGCAACTAGAGGTAGGTAAATGTACCATATCATTCATGCTGCTATATGTTTTTCCTAGTAACCGTTAAGCTTGTTCTTCTGTTGCAGATAAGTTTTGCTTCAATTGCATTTTACGCTGGACCAAGGTGGTTGCTAGCAAGCACCGTTCTCCACCTTCTTCTGTAAAATGCCCCCTCTGTAAGGTTTGGTTAACACCATGACTTTTTCTTTTTTTTCGCATTGTTAATTTTTTAATTGTTATTATTATTGTTGTTGTTGTTTTGCCACATGGACTTTGTTGAAATATAAAATTTCCCCTCAATGATACACCCCTTTAAAACAATTTCAATTATGACTCTCTTAAGTTCTCTCAATTTACTGCTCCCATCTGAATGTTTCTTATGGATGTCAATATTTGCAAAACAGTAAGGGTGATGATGATTTATGATAAATCAACTGGGGGAATGGCAGTAGAAATTAGTATCAAGCTGGATAAATGAGCTACTGACTTCGTAGTTTATGTCTAATTTGCAGACCGAAAATTTTTCTATCATATATGTAGTTGATGGGAGTTGTTTTCAACGTCATTATGTAAATCAAGATTTTGAGAATAGGTTTGTCTCAGTTTTATTTAAGTTAAAATTTTCAGTAGAATTATCTTTTTATACTTTGCTCTTTTGTTTGTGTGTGCAGTTTTATCTTATCAAGAGCTCACAGATATAGAGTACAATGCTATTACACTGAACAAGGTGTTCTACTGCCTTCCGTTTAACAAATTTCTTGCTTTATAGTGGCGTCTGCCTGTCCTGTCCTTTGCTTTGTGTCAAATATTTGTTATTGGTATTTTATTTACTTTACTTTTTTCTTTTAACTTTGTGTGAGCAGGTTTTGTAGATGACATATTCAATATATCACAATATTGGAGATCTCAAAAGTACTATCAGCCAAACTGCTGGCTTCAAAGTTGGTTAAGAAGAGAAATTCAAGCTCTTATCCAGGTTAGTGAATTTATCAGGTTAGTTGCTGTTTGGTGCATTATCTCTCAGGTTTTGCAACTGGAAAAATATCCAATAACATAATGTGCTTTATCTGTTACTGTATATTGATTCACATTTTCTTTAGTGCTACTGTATGTATGTATGTGTGTGCCTAATTATAGGTGGAATTTCTGATTATTCCATCTCCTGCTCTCTCTCTCTCTTAATTAGTATATCTTTTGCTGAATCTGTAGGAGGAGGATGTTGACATCATTGTGCACCATATCCTTGCTGTGGTCAAAGCAGCATTATGGACTAGGTAAGTTTCTTCATGCATTTCAAGTTGCCTTAACATAATGAGTATGAAAAGGATGGTTACTATTAACTCTCAAACTTGCAGGAGAGAGCAGAAGTCACACATGAATGCACCTGAAAAGAAACAGGAGGAGTTCAAGATGCCAGTCTCTGAAGCCGCAAGGCCTTTTCTGGCAGCAAGAACGGACAGATTTATATATGAGATTCAACTATTTCTTGCTTCAGGAATGAATATTGAAGCTTATGATGCTGTTTACATACAACGGTTAGGTTGGAGCTCACCTGGGGTAAACACTGAGGTTTCTCAAAGTGAATTAGTTGATCGTGCAACTGTGATTCCATACCTGTACCTATTTGATGGTGACTTTGATGAAAATGAGTAAATTCTTTGTGCTGGTTTTCTCATGTATTTGCTTTAATTGCTACCCGAGTAGCATTGGAGAAATTTCTTCACACATCAATGAGTGCTATTGATCCTTTCCGGTTACTGCAGAAGGTGCAAATTCTCCACCCAAGGGTGTAAAGTTGTTTAACATATGTTTGTTTGTTTTTAAAATAATTTCATGGTCTAGATTTTATGCAATTGTGACAACACGGCAGAGGATCCTTTTCAACGTTAATAGCCTGATTATTTAAGCTCTTATACATTTGCCCACTTTCAAAAATAAATAAATAAACAAAGCATTTTCTCATTTTTTTTTTTAATTTGATTTAATGTATCACATATTGTGTGATCCAATAGAGTTTCAAACTTGTAATCGTATTTGTCTCCACGACACAGCATAAATAAATAAAACAAAAAAGAAGAAAAGCTGACTGCTGGAAACACCGGAAAACAACAGCAAATGATACTCCGGATAGGAGTAAATAAATTAATAAATGACGAATGAAGGATGCGAGAAATTTAAAATGAAGTGAATAAAATCCGTTGGTTGGAGAGAAAACTCACTGTTGGAAAAACTAAGAAAAAGGGTGGACGATAGAAGAGAAGTAAAACATGCGAAAAATGAAAAATAAAATAAAATGGTTGAAGATAAGACAATAAGATTGTCGGACAAGCTTAAAAGCAGCAAAAGTAGAAAAGGAGTAAAAAAAAAAAATGAATGAAAGAATGTTATGAAAATTGAAAAATAAAATATAATATATAGTTGGTTCGTAGAAGTGTAGAACACAAATTTGACAGGGTGTTGTGTGAGTGATATTTGGATTGGCCAATCAAAGTTTGAAGTTAGCCTTATCTTTTTCTTTTAAGTATCTTATGGGTAAAATAAATTACTGTGAAATTTATACTGAAATGAGTTACTCTTCAATCATTGATATTTCTATTAGCATCATCATCCATTAGTGGTTTGAAAACGTTAGACAGGAGCTTTACAACAGGCATGGAGACAGCCTCAGACTATGGAGCATTCATGGAGAAATTCACTTTACCACCAAATTCTGCACCCTCTCTTCCTCTTAATTCACTCACCTTTGCAGTCAAAGAGATGTATGTACTTTTCTTTTTGCACCACAATATTCTGATTGTTTCAAAATTCTCCTTTGCTGACCTCAAAGTCAGTTAGACTTTGAATCCATGCTTATGCACCTTGAACTTGAAGGAAGTGTTTGTGTCAAACAGTTTTGACGTGGAAGGATATGTGACCGGTTTCGGTAATCCTGACTGGGCAAGGACTCATACAGTGGCTACCTCTACTGCTCCAACAGTTTTGGCTCTCCTCAGAGCAGGTGCCACTTGTGTTGGTAAAACTGTCATGGATGAAATGGCTTACAGGTTTGGTTTTCTTTGCTCATTTTTTTCACTCATTTAAAGAACCATGAAGTTTTTTCTATAGTCCTAACTCCTAAGCATTATTTTTAAGTTTCTAGGGACCATCTTTATGACTAAATGAAATTTAATGTGAAAACGGAAAAAGAGTGATAATATATTACTATGATCATTGTCATGTAAATTGTGGCTTGTTAGGCTAAATCTTATAGTTGGAAGTAATATAACTTTCGTAACTTTCAGTCAGTCAGTAGATTATATGGAAATGACAAGGCTCCTCAATGATTATTTTGTCTCTATAAAGTATTTGCGTAAGGGTGTATCTACCCTTAAAATTTAGTGTGTTAAGACCACGATGCAGTTTAATAATTAAATGGATACTTGCTCAGTTTAGCTCACTTTGGTGGAGCTCTCTCTACGGAAAATGTGACTATGAGCATTAGTATTTATTTGTAGTCAGACATGTGCATATTTTGAATACCTTATTTCTATTCCTCACATAACGAAGTATTATAATCTGGCAGTATAAATGGAGAGAATATACATTATGGAACACCTAGAAATCCTTGTGCACCTGACCGGGTTCCTGGAGGATCTTCTAGTGGCTCTGCTGTTGCAGTTGGTGCTGAGCTTGTGGACTTCTCATTAGGTGATCTATTGTTCCATTCCATTAGTTATTTTTGGCACCACTTTGTTAATAATTTCGAGTCATGTTATGTTTTTCCTTAATATTGAGCTATTTTCCCATTCCAATGAGTTTAATTTTGGCATCACTTTGTTAATAATTTGAACTGTTTTTTCAATCTTAGGAACCGATACTGGAGGAAGTGTAAGAGTGCCTGCATCATACTGTGGGATTTTTGGTTTTCGCCCTTCTCATGGTGCTATCTCAGAATCAGGAGTTATCCCTATGTCGCAAAGTTTTGACACCGTGGGTAAATAATCCATTACCTTGACGACTATGTTAACTCTTCATTTTTGGGTGAATGCATCACTACAAAGGATAGTGCATAACACAAACACATCAATATGTAAATATTTATCTTCACGGTTCTAATGTGCTTCCATTTCATGTTTTTCTCTAGTTATCTGGTTAAAAAGGTATTTATGATCTTTAGCAAGATACGGTTTGCTATGAATTTTTCTCCAAATTTTAGGTCTGAATTTTCCCTTTGTAGATTTCATCTCCTAGTGGTATGTTGTACAAGTAGTGGTCTTAAAATTATAGCTCCACAAGCTGTTGAGAGCCCTTCTTCTCTAGACTTATTTTCTTGTTTCCATTTTTATATCTAGGATGGTTTGCCAGGGATCCAATGATTTTGAGCAGAGTAGGAGGTGTAATTCTACAATTGCCAGATGTAGCACCACCAATTAGACCTACTTGCATTATCATTGCAGAGGACTGTTTCCAGCTTTCGAGCACTCCATTTGATGTAGTTACAGGAACTGTCATCCAAGCGGTAGAGAAGTTATATGGAGGTGAACAGTTGATGTTGCTACCAATTCAATGTTCTTGTTTGTTAATTATAAAAACAAAAGATTTCAAGATTTAAGTTCTAAATTGTGAAGAATTCTTGTTCATCCTAATAATGATGTATGATATGTATTTTGGAACAATTTGATTTTACCAAGTGAGAAGGTCTTATTGTTGCATCCACCATTGTAGGGGATGTATTGAAGCATGAAATCCTTGGAGACTATGTGAAGACCAATGTTCCAAGTTTGAAACATTTCATGAGTAAAGAGAATACAGACCAAATATATAGCATTCCATCACTGGCTGCACTTTCAAGTGCCATGCGGTTGCTTCAAAGGTGTAGCTCACCATTTAATCCCTAGCTTTCAGGAAAGATAATTGTAATTTTCTAGCAGGTCGTGTATTGCCTTCAATTAAAATGTGATTCTTGCTTTATTTATCATTTGTAATGTAGGTATGAATTCAAGAATAATCATGGTGAATGGATCAGTGCAGTTAAACCAGATTTAGGTCCTGGAATATCAGAACGTGTATCAGATGCCTTAAGGACAACAGGGGAGAACATTGATATCTGTTATTCTATAAAAAAGGAACTACACGATGCTCTTGCGGCTCTTCTTGGGGTATTCTTTCTCTCTCACGTATAAGGCATGCACACAGACCATAGTACAATCTTTGAAATCCCCATAACCTACTGATAAACAACATATTTCAACAGACAAACATATTATTATAGTGATATGTTCATCAGACCATGTATATGTGCGTATATGCACAAATCATTCCTCCTGACTTAGATTCTCTCCTTGGTCTTCATAAAAGGAAACCTCCTATATTTCTGGCCATGGAGAAATAATGTGCAGACATGCTTGTTACTTATCATATATCAATCTTACTTTTGAAGAAACTATTTGAGACCCTTCTGGTTTGTATCAACAAGAATCACACACGAGTAGATTTGATACAATCAAAACCTCTAGTAAAATACCCATCCATAACCCAGCAGGCAGATAAAGTACATTAAATAATCCGTTTTAGGGGATCTTTCCAAACTGGCACCAGACTTTCCAAACTGGAATGTCTATTATTGATATAGGGGATCTTTCAACTTACATTTCAGCAAGCCTTTTCATTTGTCAAAAGTAACAACTACACTGTACTTTTATTTTTCATCATCTAGCTTGACTATGCTTGTTTTCGAAACAATCTAATTCCACAAATGAAGATTATAGATTCTCCCTATGAATCTCCTTTGTAAAGATAAAAGTAGTATCATCACTAAGCAACCAATTTATGTTTATAAGCTTGCCTTTTGTTTAAGTTAGCGTGACAGTTCTGTGTTTGAAAAATTTCAGGATTTTGGAGCTCTCATGATCCCCACAGTTCCAGGGCCTCCCCCAAAACTACAAACAAATACATCTGACTTGGAAATTTTTCGTGCAAGGGCTTTTAGCCTGCTGTCCATTGCTGGAGTTTCTGGATTTTGTCAGGTTGTCCCTTTCTTTGTGTTTTTATGAAGCACTTAGATTCCTCTATTTTCCTTAATTTAGTAAACTTCAGTTTAAAATTGTCATATACCAATGTAGTTTCCCTGACATTCTGTAGGTAAGCATACCACTAGGGATGTATAATAACCTTCCCCTATCAATTTCTCTGGTGGCCAGACATGGTGCAGATAGATTTTTACTTCACCTTGTTGAGAGTCTTTATGACAGCATTAAAGATAGAAAGCAGCATATCACAGAGCACAAACTTTAATCTGACTGCAAGGATGTAGATGTAAGTTCTATATTTCTAACAAAATCAGGGCAAAGAAATTTATGGAAGCTTTGAGATCCTATGAGAAACAATACAAATATTTTAGTCCCTCCTTTTATGTGCTTGGTCGATTACTTTTGTGACTAGTGAGCAAAATTTCTGTTTCTTTCTGTCTACTCATTCATTTTCTATCTACCCATCTTTTACAGATGCTTTGAGTATATATGCCAAAGGTGGGAGAGAAGCACAACCTGAATTATATGGACACAAATCAAAGGAGGGATATAGTATGAAGGAAATTCTTGCTTATCTGAATCCTGTTTCTCTCAGATATTATAGAGTTCAATTATTCATTAGGTCATATCATTCTGATTATGCTAGCTTGGCTATGAAATCAAAAAGTCACATTGAAATTTATACTATAGTACTTCAATATTACCTTTGTACTATCGAAGATTGTACAGCTGCTTTCAAAATATTTATAGATAGTTTCAAAATACTAACAGAGGACCCTTTTTTTTGTTTCATGCGTTAGATTTTTTTTTTATCAATGAAAAAAAATATTAAAGAAATTTATTAAATAAAAAATGTAATATTAACTAGATTAAATAACGGATGAAAAATGAACTGCGATGGTAAAAGCAGCGGATTGCAACAATGGTTGTGTCTTGTGGAATCAATGTCTGCTGCAAAGGGATCATGCTACGATTTAAACTATTCTTCGAACAACATTGAAGTACAAGTTTGCTTCCAAATTAACAATATATTCTAACTATATACTTAACAATGCTTCCAACTTCTATCCTTATCGATTACTATCTTGTTTTTCTTGTGTTTTGAAGGCTTTCAATTCTATCCCTGATTTCTTCTTATCACTCAGGATCTTAAAGATTATGCGTGCCGTTTAACTATGGAGCCTTTGATATCTTTGCGTAGATATTGGTTTCATTCGATTTAGTAGAAGGTAACACGCACCTCCATTCTATACCAAGAGATATTTAAAGTTTAAACCTTATACATACCGATCTTTATTATATACTTTTACTTGTTTACATATATTTGGCTACAAAAGACACATTTTCTTAGGCTAATAACTCGTACATTCAAAAGTGGATAATCCTCCAAGCCCCACCTCTAACAGTGCAGAGAGGACCTGAGTGAGTTAGCCATGCATTAAAACACATCGTAAAACATTCACACAAAACGTAACACTGGCCTACTACTCTCGCCACATATATTCATCCCGAATATCATCATCACCAACGGTTTAACCATTCACAACGGTTCCACCTGAAAAAAAAAATGTCCATGCTAATTAGTAAATTAACTAGAGTACTAATGTGCATATTAGATATGGTTGCGGTGAAAAACATTATGATATCAATTAGTCTTACCATTGGGGTGAAGGACTTGTCCAGTTATGTAAGAGGAGCATTGGTTGGAAGCAAGAAAAACATAGGAAGGAGCAACCTCAATAGGTTGACCAGCTCTCTTCATTGGGACCTGCGCTCCAAATTGGGCCGTTTCTTCCTCCTTGAAAGAGGCTGGTATCAAAGGGGTCCAAATGGGCCCTGGAGCCACCCCATTAACCCGAATTCCCTTACTCACCAGCTGAAGGGCAAGACCCCTTGTATAGGCCACAATTGCCCCCTTGGTGGACGTGTAGTCCAATAGTTTCGCATGTCCCTTGTATGCATTCACTGATGTCGTGTTGATAATGCTGCTTCCTTCCTTCATGTGCTTCAAGGCATGCCTACACAATTTATAACATTTCATTTCTCCTTAGACATACATATACATCATATATATCTCTCTTCAAAAGACTCTTTCGAAAAACTCTTTTATGATGGATTAAAATTTATGATTTTTGTGGCTTCTATGTCTAAATCAGGGGATATAATTATTATTTGTATGGATTTCATAAAAAGTGGCGCTAGCATCTCTCTTATATGATTTTACCTCGCCATGAAGAAATAGGAGAAGATATTTGTACGAAAGACCCTCTCAAGCCTAGGCTCGTCTATGTCCTCCACGGTTCCACACTCGTACTGCTCAGCTGCATTGTTGACCAGAATGTCAATACGACCATAAGCACTCACGACCTCATCAACCACCCTCTTGCAGTTCTCATCGTAACCCAAATCAGATGGTATTGCCATTGGATCCTTGGCATCCGAAGTCTTTGCTCTCTTGATCATTTCCAATGTGTCCCTCGCGTCCTTGTCCTCATGCCCCTTCACATACGTGAAGGCCACGGTAGCACCTTCTAAGGCAAACAAGTTACACACCGCTCGTCCAATCCCAGAATCACCCCCAGTGACTAATGCAATCTTCCCCTGAAAATTAACACACAACACAAGAAAATAAAAATTAAAATTGTGAAGGCTTAATTGGCACGAATTAATCAAAATGCAACTTGGACCAATGTCTTCTAAAGAACTACCAACTTAACAGAAACTAAAAATATAAGGTAAGTTTTAATGGATGTAATAGTATATATATATATACTTGAAGTTTATTTGAAGGCTTGTAGTCAGGGCTAGTGAATTGGGGTACTGGAGTCATAGCATGCTCCTTCCCAGGCTGTGTTTGTTGTTGTTGAGGAGGGAATTTCTGTTCACCGGAAGCCATTCTTACAAACAAGCTTTTGGGAACAGATATGGAGATCTTGTCTAGAACAAATGTTGTTGGAAAGTAATGTGTGGAAATGCTGCTTATTATAGATCTCGGTGTGCGGTTAACATGTGGTACGTAGAGGAACTACTTGAACTTGGCAGCACGTGGGGGTGATGTGTTTGATTATAAAGGATTTGAATTTGAATATGCCACGCGGTGAGGGGTGGCAGAAGGAGCTGTTGACGTGTCCTGCTATTCGCATGCACTGGATCCGTCTTTGGAAACGGACATTCTCGACCAACACAAGCTTTTGCTTTTGCCTGCATCTTCCCTAATCCCTTCTATATTTTTAATCAGACACTTTCATTTTTATATTATTAGTTATAAATTATATTTGTGATAAATGCTTTAAAAATAGTATTTAAGGTTGTCGTTAACAAATTCATTAGCCGAAATAATTCGATCTTCTCCTTCATCTAGTGTTATATGATCTCCGATTTCCTTTTTCAGTACACAGTGAAAGTACCTATCAAAAAACTTTAAATCAAATCAATTAAGTTAGAGATGTTTATGTGTATGAGAATGAATAAGATGTACATTTTCTTTTCTCTATCTGAGTATATGAGTTAAGGGAGGAGGTTACAACTCAGTAACTGCTCCTCATCAGTATGTGCTATACTCCTTTAGTGGGGATCATGGGTTTGGTCTTGCTCGAGTATATGACATGTGTGTTGAGTACCTATCGAGTTTATGACCTGTAGGTTATAGGTGTTTCTTTTTTAATTAGATAGTATTTGATTCAATTTTTTATGTTTATTTTATTTTTTAAAAAAAAGAAATGTCGAATCAAACAATTTTTATATAACAATTCTTAACTAAAAATAAATAGCTTATGTTTAGAAGAAATTATGAGAGTAATGAAGTTTTAGAAAAGTTAATTGGATAAACTATCTAAACTTTTGGAGAGTTTATGAGGAGCTTTTTTTTTTTTTTTACGTTTAAATCGTATGTAACTAGGCATCTATATTTTGTTACTTTTTTTTATTATCGTATATTTATATTTTTTTTATTATATTGCGTTCCATTTCTCATCTTATTAAATGCTCATTTTTTTTTTAATTTGATCGTAGTTTGTTCACCACTCCTACATGCAGTATAAGCAAAGATGAAATCTTCTACAAATCATTGCATGTTTAAAGCTACCTCTGGATAGAGCTCATGCTCATTTCTTCTTTCTCTTCTTTAAATGTCCATTTAATTTGTTTTGCACCAATATTTAATTTTAAAAACTGCTGGCTGTGGGACCCACGCGCACTTATGTGCAGAAAGATCCCCTTAACCTCTCGGGCAAACCAGCTGGATTATCCGAAAACTACCTTAATTAAAGATGACTGATGTATTTTTTTTTTAAAGAGAAATGATATACAGATAATTGTGTTCTTCGGATTTATTACTTATAAAAATAATTATTCATGCTAAGAAAGTTACTTAATATTATTTAATTTTATTAATCCTTATTAAAAATGAACCTAACTAAAACATGAAAGACTATTTTGATTTTTTTTTTAAATATAAAAGACCATTCTGAACAAAATTAAAGATAGGAATGACCATTGTAAACCTTGTTTGATCCCACGAAGTTCACGTTATGTCACGTTTAGTAATTGACGATAAAGATTAGTTTGAAGTTATTCCTAAACGTTAAGGAACTAAAATAAAACTTCTAAATTGTAAAAGATTAAACTGAACAGAAATAAAACATAAAATATTAAATATATGTATTTTAGCCTTTTATTTATATATATTAATTGATTCTCCAATGAAAATTGACCAGTACAGGGAAAAAAATTAAGTATATTATAATGTGCATTGATATGATTTAAATATTCTAAGTATATTATATATTTTTCTTCATTGTCCAAGTAATAAAATGAAAATTTTAAAATCATTATAACGATGTTTTCTAAATACTTGCTATTAAAGTTAATGGTATCTTTTTTTTTTTTTTTTTTGCTGACAAAGTTAATGGTATCATCACACTAGCTTAAATACTTGTTGATTGTCCAAGTAAAGGGAAAAAAATGAAAATTTTAAAATCATTATAATGATGTTTTGTAAAATATTTGCGATTAAAGTTGATGGTATATATCGGCATACTAACTGAAATGTGCAAATGTAAGAAGTGCGAAAAATAAAATTAAAGCAAAAATTAGCCAATTTTTAGACAAAAAAAAAGAAACAGAAAATATGTCTATTCTGAATTCTGATGAAATTAAACTAACTTTTTCAAATCATCGATTCTTTTCTTGCTCATTCTACTTTTCCCAGAAGCAAACAGAATAATGGTGCAGAAGTCCCCCTCTTTACAAGCAAGGTACAAAAAAAGTGAGGAGGATCTCCCTCTAATGAGAAAGCATAAGGAATGATCCAAGAAGGACACACTCCTTTACTCATTGTTTTTGTCTTAAATGTCTCTATACAGATATTATATATTTTGAAAATAGGTTTTAAAAAAATAATAACTAAAGTTCTACAGTTTAAATGAAATCTTTACTAATATTGAAAGAGAAATCTTTTAATTTCTCTATTATTTTTTTCAAATGTTTTTGAAAATATTCAATGTTTTTCGCACAAGAAATGACTGAATCGTATTGTCATTTTTGCTATTCTTTTTTATTCTTATTCAATTCTCCTAATAAAAGTCTTTTTTTTTTTCTCTTTTCAATCATACAGTTACAGATATTTTCTCCCCTCTGTCTTCTCGTGGGGACTTATATAAGTGGTGACGTATATCATAATCACATGAACATATTGTTACTTAAACCCTCTCGCTCCGGTGCAATCCAACAAGAAGTTCTGTTTTTTCCTCTTGTTACACTCCATTAACGTAACCATGCTCTCTTTCAAACTTAGTCTCTACCTTCTTATTGCCTCTGTCTTTTTCTTCCACCTGCTTCCTAGTCCAGTGCTCTGCAACGGTATAGTTTCTCTAATCTCTTTGCCTCTCTCCCAAGCACTCCTCTCCCTAGCTACATACATGAACATGTGCATGCTTGTTTAATGTTTACATGATTTAATTTAAATTGCAATGACACTTTTTGCTAGTGACTCAACCAAGTAATCTATAAACATAGTAAAACACCAACATGTTAAGCAAGTAGCTACATTTTTAACATAGAGTTTAAATTTTATACACCTAAAGTGTCAACCTTTTAGAAATCATGGTATGTATGATTTGCAAGATAATTATTGCAAAAATCAACAGACTTATCATACATGATAATTTGTGATAGTGTAAAATTGTACATAGACTATGTTTCTATTTTCTAATATATTCTCCTTTAATTTGCATGCTTGTGTGGTTTCCCTAGACGAGGAGGATCTACTTCATGACATCAACGTATACAGAAAAGTTTTGAACCTTCCTGTTCTGGATGAAAGTGGCAAAGCTTCTTGCTTAGCTGAAGAGATAGCAGAAAATCTAGAGCACACGAAATGTGAAGACTTTCGTGACTACTACCCTCTGCCTAGTTACACCTCCAAAATTCCTAAGTTCCAAAAGAGCATAAACAAATGCAAGATCAACATCAACACCACAAAAGATGGGGTCATCATGCCTCTCTGTGTGCCCAAGTTGGACCCCGATGCTTTGTTTTCCAATTATACCAAATCTAATCGCTTCTCAAAGTATCTGAATAATTCCAAGTATAAGATAGCAGGGCTTGGTTCTGAGGACGATTGGATGGTTCTTATTATCAGCACCAACACTTCTTCTGGAGATTTTTCCTCTGCAACTTCTCTGCTTGCTGGGGCTTTGAAGGGTCACTACCTCATGCTGCCATTCTTCTTGAGCACGCTTATTGTTTTCTTCAACTAAATTGATTGTTCTCTTTTCACCTATGCTTCATTCATTTGGTGGAATTTTCTTTTCCCTTTTATTCTTTTTCTTTTTCTTTGCTATTTGGAACAATTCTTTTTTCTGTAATTTTGTGTATATGGGAGTGTACTTTGTCAAGTTCTTGATTCACGATTTGCATGTGATAAGATCACGATGCACCTACTTGTAATTGATCGTGTATATTGTGATTTGATTGTTAATATGTTTGAAAAATTCAAGTCTGTGGGTGGTATGTATTTATTTATCCTGGATTTTTTTAATATATAATATCAATTTACATATTTAATTTTACACACTTTGTAATGTTGACCCTTAATCCTCTTATGATCTAAATTAGTAAAGGAGTCCTCGTGCCTGATCAAGTCTCGTTTTCTTCTGTAACATAACACTTGTCTGAATTGAGGCTATATAATTGTTTGGCTGCTTGTTTTTTCACAGGGACCTATGGCTTGAGTAAGAAGGAATTCTTTGGTGAAAATATATTTTCTTGTACATTCGATAGGTGTTAAAATGATTTTCCACAGAATAAAAAAAAGGTGTTAAAGATGTGAATTGTGATAGTAAGATAAAAGGAATAAAAAGAAAAGTAAACAGAGTGATATACAATGTTATGTCGTATAAGTAGAGAAATATTAAGAGGTGAAAGAGGGAGGAAGGTACTATGTATAAATATATGAAAATTATTATTATTATTATTACAAGTTTTATTTTATAGGTACTAATATTAATATTTAGTGTCTGTAATTTTCTAAGGTTAAAATATATTTTAATCTCCAGAAAAATAAGTAAGTTTTGATTTATGGTTTTTGTAAAAAGGATTTTTTTTATCCCTCTAAAATTTAAAATCATTGTTTTCGACTCCAGTAAAACGAGTGAATTTTTGTTTTGGTCCTGTGAAATATTTTTTTCCTCAAAATTTGAAATGATTGTTTTTAATCTCCAATATCCATTTTAAGATAGATAAATGATATTTATTTTAGGGATATAAATTTTGTTAGAAATATCACATAATACCATAAATACTAGTGAGTGTTACTTAGAGTTAGGATGATCATTTGATCTCCCATTAAACACATAAGTAGTTAATGAGTGTCATGTAACACAAATAAAAAAATGATAATTTCATATTTTTTAGCAATGAAAAAGAAACAAGGTTAATCATATAAAGATTAAAATAAGAACTCGTTAATTTTATAGAAATTAAAAACATATTCAAACTTTTATTAAATATTTTTTTTAAATAACTAAAACAACTTTATGTATGAATTATATATATAATACAAACTTTCTATACGAGAACTTGTGTTGAAGAGAGAAGTAGATCATTGCCATCTAAATCATTTTGATTTGCATGAAAAATGGGTATGAAAGGTGGACTAAAAGTAAGCCAAGTGTTCATGTTTTTTAACTTTTAAGTTTAACATTTGAGAGATTTTAAATTGTTAAACCAAGTATGCCAATTATAATAGATATTTGTATCTTTTAGGTTTAATACGAGATACACAAAATAAAGATTGAGTCTTTGTAAATAATTGAATTTATAATGATTTAGCTCGTAAAGACAATCGAGCTTACAAAGATAATGGATAAAAACTATACTAATATATTGAAAGAAAAAAGATATAAGATTGACTTGATGATTAAGAAAGAATGCAAAAAGTCATGAAGAAAAGAAAAGTCATGAATTTAAATTTCTCAATTAATATTTTTAATAAAATTAATAAACTAAAATTTACCGATAAATAAAAAAACATGGGGAAAGAAACACTAAAATAGTTAAGATGCCACTAAAACCCACTTAACTCAAGGGACATAGCTCCTAGCCAATTGAATTCTAAAGCTTTCTGATAGGTGAGTAAGGTTAAATAAGTACTGTTACACCTACATATACACGTAGGAGCAATGCAACAGGCACCACCCTCTAACATACAGCCAAAAGCTTTACCAAGACTTAGACACAACATAAATAGGCATGCTATCCCCATTATCATGCTTAGGTAACACATAATAGGATTTGTTAAGGTCTATTGAGTCTATCTTTGACTTCAAGATGTTTCAAAAGTTGTATTCTATAACATGGAAAAAAAGAGAGTAACAAATAACTCTTTTAACCAATCACAATACATTACCATACTGTTGGAGTCTAGTTTAAAAATTTATTTCCCATTAAACTTCTTCAACTTGATTCATGTAATTTTAGAGTTCATTTTTCCATACCATTTATCATTTCTCTTTCTATTCATTTCATTTCCACTTTAAAAGTTCAAACTTCATATATCACTAAATGTAGTATAAGATATGAATAAAAGTAAATAACTAATCATAAGTGAAAAAAGTAATGGTTAAAGGTGAGAGATCAAATGTCGAGAAACGCTAAAATACCTGTTAAGATGCCAAAACCTTCGGATGATGAGATGAATATGAAGACTATGGGAGAGTTGAAACTATTAATTAGGGTTGCTTCTATTGAGGTCAAGAAAGATGATAATACTATATATTTTTTCATGGACATTCTCATATAATCTTATTTAGGACAATATTAGATACTAACAATGCGTTGAAATTCATGTAAGAGACATGAATAAATTTTTATTTTCACATCAATTCGACTAAAGACATAAAAACTATGAACATCAATTTGTTTTTAATGTGGGTCTATTGCGTTAGAAAATTTGAACTAAACGTGCACTAAATACGAGTAACTTTGCAAGTAGGGATTCGTTAGTAAGAAGGTAAATACTTTTGAAAGTGTATAAGAATTCAAGTTTGCATAACAAAGCAGTCAAGTGTGGTTCTAATCTTGAAAACATTGTGAATTTGTGGAGGTTGTGTGAGATAAATATTGTTGCAAATTTTTTTTTATTAGTATGAAAGTAAAGACAACAAGCAAAAACTAAATGCGAGGGTACAAAGTTCCTGCTGCATCCGCTAGCAACAATAGTCAAACACAGAATATAGGTAGTGCAAGATTTAGCTTCTAATTTAGCTAAGACATCAGCGACAAAGTTGCCTTATTGGAAAGACAGACCAATTAAGTTGTGGAAGCTCACGAATGGCATAAAAAATGTATTTATTTTAAAAAAAATGTAAAACAAATTAATAAAATGATATTTTATTGTTTTTAATTTATATCTACAATTTTCTCAAAATAGAAACACATTAACTGAAGTTACATTTGAAATAAAAACTAAACAAAACATACCTGGTTAAAGTTTTATTTAAAATTAAAAAGAGAAAATCATTCAATACTTCTTAATCCTCAAAACGTTTTATAAGTTTCCAGAAATAGTCCACTACGTAGTGACATAAATCCCAATTGTTTAACTGGGTGTAATTCTCACATGAATTATACAATATACACACAGTGATGATAAGTTAATTAGTTCATTTGATCAGGTCAAACAATAATTTTGTAATAAAGTAAAAAGTTTGAGACTTTGAGTTTTTGAACAAACTATTTAGGCATTGAATTTTTCTTCATTCTATGATTAGCATTAAACAATCATCCACACGTGTACAGAACCACAAATCCACATCACACGATAGATAAATGTAGTAGTGTCACTCCCATTACATTGCATAATAATTAACACTTGACGATACCAGTTTTTTGCTAACTCAAAAGGCATATAATACGTTATTGACACCGAACGAAAGAAACGCAGCAGCGTCTGTGAGCTATGGCGGAGGAGGAGGAAGACGACGAGAGCTTCGGCGAGTTCACGTTCGCGTCGTTTCCGAGTCAACCAACCTCAAACGACACCAATCCCCTCGACGACGACGATTGGGGCGACTTCATGAACCATTCCAACCGGATCAACGGACCCTTCGACTCGTTCGGGCTTCCCACGGATCCCACGAACAAACACGTGAACGACGACAAAGGCGTTGCCGTTCAGGCCGAGGCAGCGAAAAATCCCAAGGGAGCTATTCCGCTTTCGATCTTCGGCGAGGAAGAGGGAGAAGAAGAGGAGAAACCCGCTTCTGCCAATGTTTTCTCCAACGGCGGCGGTGGTGCGGTGAAAAGGGGATCCGGTTCGAACGGGTCTGTTGGAATCAGTGATTTGATTTCCAGTTTGTATAATCAGCAGCGCCCTCAGGTGGATTCTCACAACAACGGATCGGTTTCGGTATCCAATGTTGCTGCTCCCAATCCGACGTACTCGAACGGAAGCAAATTAAATTCGGATGAGGATGAGGATGGATGGGAATTCAAGTCTGCGGAATGGGAAACTGGAACCAAGAGCCAGGATGTTAAGGTAATAGAGCGAATTTGTTTAAGGTTGGGGATTATAGAACTTAGAGCTGAAGAGAATGCTGGAAATGATAATCATGCTTGATCTTACTTTCCTGAGTTTTGGAATTGTCGGTGGATCTTTTTCTGTAGCTTGTTCAATGGAAACGAGGTTTAGGAAAGCTATGTACTATATGAATTATGTGATTTTTTTTTAATAGCTTCCACTTGAGAAGCAAGAGCTAGTTGATTTAATTGTATTGAAATGACAACAAAAAAGGGTAGGAAAATAATGCCAGTGGTATCGATCAATTGTTATAAATTTTGTGCTGATGTAGTAACTTTGTGTCTTGAAGTCATTTTTGGCAATGTCTGTCAGGAAGATCTATGATTTGAAATTGAAGTACATTAAGGGGTTATTCACTTGGGCGAGAGATTGATAAGCACGTGGTTGTCTGTGAAATTACTTTTGTAATGAATTTCGTTTGCCTGATGATATGTATTCTATTTTAAAGGCTGAAACACCAAAGCATGATAATGGTGCTCTTGATGTTGGTACTGTGTTGGATTCATCCAATGGGATTTTAGACAAAGCTGGCAGATGGCACGTGGAGTTTGAGTTCAGTCCACATTCTGCATCGCAAGATCATGTTAACCCACAACCAAGTCCAGAAAGTGAATCAAATGACATTGGAACTGGGTTTGCCATGTTCAGTCAAAATTTTGGGGAGTTTAGTTCAGGGTCAGGGCCAAATCAAAATTTGGTGAGTTGTTTTTACATAATTTCCTCATTTTGTGTTACATTGTTCATTCAGATTATTGAGGAATGTCCATTAACACAATCTGATTGTGGATTTGTGGTATTAGGAAGTACTGAAGAAGGCTGACATTTATCCCACTAATATGGAATTACTGAAATTTGAAGGTGCAACTCCCCATGGTACTATTGATTCATCTCTCACATCAGAATCTAATCAACCTGATGGATGGAACTTTGGATTTAATTTCAATTCTAGTTCTGTGGGTGAAGACAATCATAGTTCAGATTCATATTTCAAAACCAAAAACAATCAGGATGATAACAACAGAAACAATGCTTCCCCAACTAATATAAATGTTGATTCACATGTCAATTTCTTTGAATCAGAGAGTGATGTTACAAAACATGAGGTACTGAATCAATTTGATATTATACTTCATATATCATGTGGAATTGTATAGGTTTAATTTCTTAAAAAAGGATATTCAATCTTGAGTTCTTACTTTGGTTTTAGTGACCCATGAAAAAATTTCATGAGTTTGTCATATGACACATTGTTTTGTTTACCACTCAACTAAGTCTTCATACTTTTTAAACATGTTGTTACTATTCTTTCTATTTCCAGAAGCCCCTAACAAGCTCAGAGAATCGTAGGGAAGCCATGCCTCTGTCAATTTTTGGTGATGAGACACCAGATACTGATAAACATCCTGTGACTCAAGATTTATCTCCCTATACACCAACATCCCCAATAAGGAACAGCTTCAACAGCCCTGGTTCCAACTTTTCTATCAATGACATATGGAATTTATATAATCAAGCTGAAAACCAAAGTTCTCCTAATATGACACCAAAAGCAAGTGAAAATCAGATTCATGCCTCCCCTGAAGTATTGGGCTCCAGTTTGGTTACCAGTAATGATAATTTAGATGATGACTTCTGGGACTATAAGGATGCTGCAACTGAAACAAGATTTACCAATGAATCTGCACAGAAAACTTCTTCACCACAAGTCAATGAGAATGTGTTGCAGTCTTCCCCAACATTTTTAAATTCTGATTTGACCAACGGTGATGATGATTTTGTGGATGATTCATGGGTGTTTAAGGATGCTATCTCTGGAACAATAAGTCAAGATCACACACCTTCTCTCGATCACAGAGATTTACCACAGTTATCAACAAAACTAGAGCAGGTTGATTATGCAGAGTTTTATAGCAAAGTGAAGGATGAATTGTGCAATTATGTTCTGTTCCATCTTCAGAATCTCAAGGTAGCTAACCTTTGTTGGTGTTTCTTCGTTAGATAATGCTAATACTTACTGGCACTGAAATTATTCATAAATTTATATTCTTAGAAAACTCAAAATGTTGCTGCTCTTTCGGGTGAAGATGCCAAAGCAAAAGCTCTTCTGGAGGAAATTCAGGTCAGTATATAAACTATTTTTTTGTCTATTTGCTATCTAATATTGTTGTTTTGTGCTTTTGGATACTTATTATTTCCTTACAATAGTAAATGTAAAACCCTGGGAAGGGGATTCTCTCCATGGGGGTAATGGGAGAATCTGGCGGTAGGTCTTTCAGGATTTGGCACAAAGTTAGCAGAACCCCAGATCTAATGGCCTGCTTGTGACTTGTGTTCATTGGGTCAAAGGCCCCCCATCAAACATGATTGAGTTGAGCTATTAGCAGTATGTTATTGTGAATTTGGTTTTCCTCTGCTTGTGTATTTGTTTTTTTTTTTTTTTGCTCAGCAAAAATAGGTAATTAGATTATATGCAAAGTACCAGAGGTACTGAAAATACAAACAATAGAGATATACACAGCTGGTATCAATACTATCCTAGAGGTTAATATTAGATACCATCTGAACCCAAGGCCAGGATTACAGCAGAGAATCCTAGCCAGTACCCTTCTTTCCTATTTACCCATATACATCCCCCATCTGAGAGGACCACTGGTTGTAATGCATAGTGAAGTCTTTCCTATTTGTGTATGGCTATTATTTCCTTGTTATTAATCAAATGCACAAGCTATTAATAGTTTCAGTATTGTTTCTACTCTTCTTTTCTTTTACAGGAATTCTCCAAGATACTGCATCAGGATAATATGAGCATCCCCAATGAATATCTCTCTGAGGATTATTGCCCAAGAAATGTCTGCTTTAATGAACTTCTTGAAGTTTTGAAGGAACCTAAGTTCCAACCTTTTGAGTCAGAATACCAACTAGCATCAAGGTTGTTGATGGTATGCATTTCTTGAAAATATTGAGTGTTGTATTTTTCAAGTTTTATTCTTTTGCATGTGCAAATAGTACTTTAACTACTGGAGGATTTTGATTGTTTCAAACAGAATATATGATTGCATAACTGATTTAGGAATTTTTTGTCAGTAGTGATGTATTGATATTTGTCCTAATTTTCCTTGAGATTAATCTGATGGATAATAGTTATGTTTTCTTGTTTTATTTATTGATATCCTTCTTTTTTTACCTGACCATTCAGCTTGACAACACATGTACATTTGTTTTTCAATAGGCCGAGAAGGATATTAAATGTGTTATGGAACTTTTGAAAGATACAGTATCAACATTAAGAATTCTCAAGCTGGGATCAACAGAAGAACAATCTAATTATCTTACCATATGGTCCAAAATAGCCTTTGTTTGTTCTCAAGAGCTGAAACATGGTGCTTATGTTTGGAAGCAAGCTGTACTACAGAATACCCATGACCAGATATTATCTAGCCCGAAAGGTAAGCTACATGATTATGTCATGCCTAATGTATATGCTGCTGATGTGGATGAACTTAAGCAGTCTGAAATAACCTCTTCCTTTTCTGGCATAGGTGTTCAGTTTATCCTTGCACTCGGAGAAATTTATAGAGTGGCAGAAATTATTGGAACTTCAGCCAAACTTCACAAACCTTGGATGTTATCAGGTGCCACAGATCACAAAAGTTTGTGTGCCCTTTTGAACGAATGTTATGGCATATGGTTGGCTTCAGGACTTGAAGAAGCTATTTTGAGTATATCAAATTGGAATAATTTTGAGCCAGATGGCATTTCAAGGGAATTAGTTGAATCCATCAAGTATATTCACGAGCTTGATGAACATGCACTTCAGAGCTTTGTCATCTCTGGAGAACAAACTACTTGCCAGTTGTCAGCCTTGCCAGCTGGTTTCATACCAGGTATGTGCACTATAATCTTGACTGTCTTCAAATGTAAGCGATAAAATTTGATTTAAAATTAATTTTTGATAGAATTTTTTCCTTACTATTTGTCACTAATAAAGGTGTCCAAAATAAATACCCTTCATTAGTGATTAGGAAAAAGAAAATCTTTTGAAATGTGAAAATTTCTTAGCTCCTTCATTTCATGTTAGCTAAACAGATATAATAGTAGTTGAGCAGTTGAACTCTCACTCTCTGATGATGTTATCTTGGAGTGGACGTGCAGCACTAAACTACTGAAAACACCTCACATAACCAAAAAGAAGTGAAACAAAATAGGAGCAGGTGCTGCAGGATCTATGTTGGAAAGAGTCTTTCTGCATTATGTTATAGTAGTTGATATCTTTTTAACTCAAATTTACATTTGCATTAGTATTTGTTTGGATCAATAGCTATAAGCTATGCTTTGATTGATTTCGTTAAATGATGTGGGAATAGGTATGGTGTTTTGCATTTAAAAATGAAAAGTGCAAATCTCAACTACATACCAGTTTGGCCTTGTAATTTATTTTCCACGTGTTTTTTGTGGATCAGGATTAAATTTGGTTGCATGGAATGGGAAGCATTACATCGTCAAGCTAGCAAACTTGTGGGTCAATCTAATAAGCTCAGATCCACCCAAGTGAAACCTGCCAATTCAATTATGTCTCTTACAACGAGTAGACTCTTCCTTTCGCTTTGTCATGGTGTGTTGTTGAGTTCTTTTCTCTTTAAGAAAAATCAGCGTGAGATTGTGGCGGGATCCATTGTTTTGTTAGTGGGGTGAGGCCTTTGGCTCACTGGCGGCAGTTGTAGTGAAAGGAGATTGTGTATCGGGCAAAGTCACCAATTAAGTTCATTCTTTCTTCAATAGGTTACAATTCTTTCGGCGGAAGCTTTAGAGCAATAGCCGCATGTTACAGGTGTAAGATGTATTACTAGTGTTAACGAAGAACTATAGTACTACAGAGAGTATAATTCTGGATACGATCCAGTTCTGCAGAGGGAACGATATTGCGTAGTAATCAAATGATTCTGGTGTTGTAAAGTAACTGGGATTCTTCCCTTAACAATTTTACACAATAGTTTTTTTTTGGGCATGATTTAAATTATGAATACTATTATTTTAAATTTGAAAACGTATTTCCCAAGTCAGCTCAATTGGAAAGGCAACCGTAGCAAAATATAAAGTTGCATTATTGCTCCTCAGCAAGGGCCACAATACTTGTAGGTAAGGTTATCAAAATTATCAAAATTGAGAGTTTACTTAAACTCATGAAAATTTCATAAAAATGATTCATATATTCAATTCGGAGACGCGCAAGAATTTATTTCATATAAAAATAATAATAAAATATTTATAAATAACATATCCATTAAATATTTCAATAATATAATAAAGTAAAATAGATAATAATAAATTTCACAATACTTAAATAATCAAGTCTAGTAATGCATCACTATTAGATAATAACTTGTAGATGTTATAGTAGTGATAAATCATTTCCATCAAGGGTTTGATGTTATTAAAGGTGAATTTTTTTTATTTGAAAATAACACATTAAATGAAGGTATGTTGAACATTAAATAAATAAAAAATAATTCAAAATGACTTATATTTTGATTTAATTTTTTTAACTTGCTGATTCGTTGATTCGGCAATAAATTCGAGAGTCTACCAAATTTATTTAGAGTTTATAGAGTCTAACTAGAGTTTATTAAAAAGAAAGTTTACAAGAATAATGAACTCGTAAGAGTTAACGAATTAACAAATATATCCAAAATAATTTCTTTGAGACTAAGAAATTTAAATAAAAAAGTCTGACCCTTGCCATAGAACTTGTCAAAAACCATCAATAAGATGGCGGTTATAGTGAAGAAAGCGACAGAACTAACTAAACAATGTTACCCAAATAAGTAGGAATTCTATTTTTAGTGAGCATTCATACCAAGTGAATTTGATATTGTCGTGTATACGTTCCTTCATAGACACTTGAAGGAAGGATTAAAAACTAAAAAGTGAACCTACATATTAGAAGCATGTGAACTGTTCACTACATTTGGTCTCTCGAAGATGTAATGAAAACAAAAACGATGAAATGAAAATGAAAAATGACAGGACAGAAATGTTAACAATTGATTGTGACTATTTTTTTTAGAAACAAACGACGAAAATAAGAATAAAAATATATAGATAGGTATTCATAGTTGAGTTGATTAGATAACTTTTTGTTTCACAAAATTTCAAATTATGTAAGATTTTTTAATTTGAATTATTATAAATTTGTATTATTAATTTAAATTTTCAAATCATGAATATCATATCTGTCATGATTATTCTAATCAATATAATTATGCATTTTTATAAATTAGAAATGAAAAATATTTACATTTTAGTGAGGCAAAATTATATTTATATTATGAAATCAAAATATATAATTGTATTATTAATTAGAACATTCAAATTATAAAATATATACCCGTCATAATTTTCTTAATGAAAATAATTACACATTTATGAATTAAGAAAAACTATTTACATTACATCTTTGACTAAAAAAGAATAATATTTTATATGAATCAAAGGATCTTAGCCAAAAGTTAAGGATTGAGATTCATTAAATGGATTAACCTCTTTTTTATACGTATGAACCAAAATCGAATCTTAATCATATTATTTATCAAATCATGTCACATTATGTTAAATTTTTTTTAAAAAAAATAGTTTAATCATAAAATTCTTTTTGATTTTTATTTTCTGGGCAGGTGAAGAAAACAAATAAAAACCCTCTTCCGACTTCCCTCATTCTTAGATTCAGTCGTTGCACAAGTGAGGGAGGTTGAAGGCGGCGTGAGAAGCATGTTGGACATCAACCTATTCAGAGAGGAGAAGGGCCACAACCCTGAATTCATCCGCGAATCCCAGCGCCGTCGTTTCGCCAGCGTCGAAGTCGTCGACGAGGTCATCAATCTCGACAAAGAATGGCGAAAGCGTACTCTCTCTCTCTCTCTCTCTCTCTAACAATGTCACCAATCCAATCTCGCACCAATGCTATCTATTATTATGCATGCCTTTTCAGGTCAATTCGAGTTGGAGAATCTCCGCAAAGAATTTAACAAGATCAACAAGGAAGTCTCCAAACTCAAGCGTGTGAGTATCTTCATTTCCGTTATTCTATTTTTTTTTCTCGTCTAATACAGATGCTAATTCTGAATGAATTCATTTGAACTTTGTTCTGCGCGTTAGGCTGGCGAGGATGCAACTAAGTTCATCAGTGAATCAGAGGAAACCAAGAAATCGATAGGGGAGAAAGAGGTTGAAGTTCGGGAAACTCTGAATCTCTTGAATTCCAAGTTGGAAACTATTGGAAACCTCGTCCACGATTCCGTTCCAATTAGCCAGGATGAGGTTTGTTTCGTTTTTTCTTTTTATGTGTGTTGTTTTATTTCTGCTAATTCTCAATGCTTGTCTGGAAATTCATGGGGTCTTCCATGCTTTAGGCCAACAATGTTGTCGTTAGATCGTGGGGAGAGAAGAGAGTGGAGCCTAAGCTGAAGAATCATGTGGATCTAGTTGAGCTTCTCGGGATAGCAGATACAAAGAAAGGTTTGAATTTGTTCATCTAGCGTTCGAGTGATGATTTATTTATTAATTTTCGTGGGGTGAAGAGCCTTTGGATGACTTTTAATTTTGGAATCTTGTGTTGTGATGCCATTTTCTGCCGATTTTTCACCTTAGTTTACTTCCTGAACCATTTCATTTTGTATGGTTGGCTTAGCTATTGCACTAGTTCATGTTTTGCATAGTGTCTCTCTGACACAATATTGATTGCAAAATGTATTGAGTATTTTGATTTGTAATGTCATTTCACTTGTGGTAAAAAAAGCTAATATCACAGAATTCAATTGAGCACTGCTGTATTTCTATCGTGCCAGCCAATGCTTTCCATAGTTTATGCATTTTTGCTCCTATCTTCTCTACATGTACATCCTAATCTTTTGTCAAGTTGCTTGATACATAATAGGAGCTGATGTAGCTGGAGGTAGAGGTTTCTATCTCAAAGGAGATGGTGTTCGTCTTAATCAAGCTCTAATAAACTTTGGGCTTGATTTTTTGGAAAAAAGGGAGTATACTTTATTGCATACTCCTTTCTTCATGAGAAAAGATATAATGTCAAAGTGTGCTCAACTAGCCCAATTTGATGAAGAACTTTATAAGGTAAAATTGTGAAGTAGATTCCATTATCTGCCTGTCCTCATATACAATTTGCGATTTTTAAGACCTTGATGATGCTTTTGTATGTATTTGTATTTAAATTTATATTCTTATGACAAATAAATATATGCATATGTGTTTTTGCTGACTAATATCCATAATCTTTTAGTGCATAACTAGCAACAGCCTTTTTGTGTTGGTATCATTTAAAGTTATTAGTGCATTGGTTGGTGTTTGGTTTGTTTTCTTCTTTCCATTTCAGTTGAAATGTTTTAATTTATAACAACAAAAATGCCACCTTGTTTTTATTCTATTTTCATATTAATAGTTTTTTTGAAGAAAAATGGAGAAAACAAGACCATTTTCTCCATAAAACATTGAAAACAAAGCTCAGTAAAAAGTATGCAGTGTTTTTGTAATTGTTATTATGATAGGTAAATAATAATAGACGACAAAACCAATACCACCTTAACCATTTTCTGGTTTATCTAAGAAGTTATTATGCTAGGTAACTGGTGAAGGAGATGACAAATATCTGATTGCAACAGCTGAGCAGCCACTCTGTGCATATCATTTAGATGATTGGATCCACCCTACCCAGCTACCATTAAGGTAATATGATTTTTTTTTGTCACCTGTTAACATTGGAGCTTGGAAGACTATGTTGCCATTAACTTTGGAAATATGTTTTCTGCAGATATGCTGGATATTCATCATGCTTTCGTAAAGAAGCTGGATCTCATGGTCGAGACACTCTAGGAATATTCCGAGTCCACCAATTTGAGAAAGTGGAGCAGTTTTGCCTCACTAGCCCAAATGACAATGATTCATGGGACATGCATGAGGAAATGCTGAAGAACTCTGAAGATTTCTACAAAGCGGTATGATACAGCCACAGTGCCCCTCATTAAGCGACTAATGTTTAAGGCCACTCTGGATGAGTTTAAATTTCAAATAAATAATAAATATAAATAAATAATATACAATTTAGAAACAGTTACTGAATCCCAGGGTACTAATAATTATTGGGGATAATCATGTGTTCTTTGACATGCCGAACATATCTAACTATGGGAAAGTTTAGTGCTTCCCTTTTTTTTCTTTATAAATTTTTTATATCTACACTTCATTGTACTTGTGATGTCTTAAAGATACCACATTCTATTTTTGGTGGATATCATTGCGTTTAGATTGATGTATTGGTTGGTCTAACCTAAATTGACATCTTTCTTTTCCCAAGTTTATTTGTTTCTCGTGTGATTAAATTTTATTTACTGCAGTTAAACCTTCCCTATCAAGTTGTTTCCATTGTATCTGGTGCTTTGAATGATGCTGCAGCAAAGAAGTATGATCTAGAAGCATGGTTTCCAGCCTCTCAAGCTTACAGAGAGCTAGTGTCCTGTTCAAACTGTACAGACTATCAGGCCAGAAGATTAGAAATTCGATATGGTCAGAAAAAGGTTAGTAATGCCTAATTTCATCATGTTGATGGCTTCAATAAGCATTATTCTTAACTTAATGAAAATTTTTATTTCCATCTTTAAAAATGAAACCTTGCCTCATGTAAAAATCTCTTAATCTGCATTTATGAAATCCATTCTGTTTTGAAATTTCTAATTTTTTACCTTTTTCACGAGTTTAGTCTTTCATTGAAATTTTAGTAGGAAGACAAGTAAATTTATGTTTTGAGAATAATCACAAGTGATGGTGGGGCTTACTTGTGTTAAGAGCCTAAGATGTTCCATAATTAAACTTTTAATAGCTCAAAGTGTGTTGTTGGGATTTTGCCGTGAGTAATATTTTATTCTGGCTTCAACTAACTTTGCATGTTTTTTAACTTTCACAGAGCAATGAGCAAATGAAGCAATATGTTCACTTGTTGAACTCTACTCTAACGGCTACTGAGAGGACCATTTGCTGCATACTAGAGAACAACCAGAAGGAAGATGGGGTAGAGATACCAGAAGCCCTCAGGCCATTCATGGGTGGAAAGACTTTCCTACCTTTCAAGAACCAACCATCTAATGAAGCCAAAGGGAAGAAATCGAAGGCCTAATTGCATTTTAAGTCAGTGATATTTATGAAGAGTTTGTTCAGAGTTGTAGGTTATGATGACCCCGATATTATCCACCACACACTGTTTCCCTTTCTCACTAAATAGTAAAATGATTTTTAGGAGCACGCACCATTTTTGGTCAAAGTACACAGCATGACATTTTCTGTAATTCATTACTCTAAAAAATTTGTGCTTTTTTAATTGCATTTTGGTGCTTTTATCCATTGCGAAATGATTAACAATATAGATCAGATGTCCTAGTTTTGCTTGAAAGGATGAAACACGTCAAGATGTTTTATTTTTGTTGCTTACTAAAGTCTGGTTATTTTGAATAGAGCTTATTTGGTTGGATATAAATATTTTTTTTCCTTCCTAGGGGTTACGGGAATAATTTGATCACCATAGCAGAATCCCGTGAAATATGAATTGCTTGTTCAATTTGAGAGCAATACAAGTGCAAGGAAATTCTGGGATATGGGATTAGAATTCTGAAGTCTGTATTGGTTTGTCTTGCAGGGCATTGAAACACGTTCAATTTAATCGAGCTGCTCATATGCTAAATTCAATTACGAATTTCATTGGAAAGGGGAATGCGTTCTGGAAAATAGGAACTAGAGTATTCAACCAAGTTTTGTAGTGGCTGTGGGGGTTTCTATTGCAAGCCAATCTTCTGGCTGATTCCTTACAGGGCCCCTTACAGTGTTAGGTTTTACGCTGTGGGTTGACTTGCATGTTTCTGAATCTCTATTATTATCATTGTTCGACGGTCATAGCAAATATTTTAAGAATTTTTTTTTTCAGAACTTCCTATGGTTCTTTTTTTAATTCATGTGTACCCTTTCGCTCTGATCTTTGATATCCACGGCATTTCGAACTTCCAATCACTAATGAGCTTTTTTCTCTAATCAACTGAATTCTATTTTTTAAAAAGCGTTCAATTGTTAAGGTCATGTTATGTAAATCTAACAGCGCACACAGTCTTCTGAAGAAGTGGGGAGCCTGAGGAGTGAGGAGGACCAATATTTCAATTTTTTTTGGGAGAATCGTAAGGAAAGTGATGGTTTCAAATGACTATATGGAAGACGATTAATCATCCATCACTACTAGACTAGGAAACAGCATATGGTATTGTAATTTTCGAGCAGCAATGTTTCAGCGTATTGCAAAGCCTAATTAGTAACAATATAAAATGCATGCCATTGTAGTTAATTTCCATCAACACACAGAATTTGAACACTTCCACTTTCCAAAGGTTCTCCAGGCAGGTAACTTGAGTAACCTTGTTTTCAGCTTCATTAGGTTAAGAATCTGAAAATTGCTGTACATGCCGTACTTGGGGAGTGTTCTTTTTTGGAGGCTTTAGGAGTGTTCGATAATGAAATACAAAGTAATTGTATATATGCAGAAAACTCTATACACAAGAAAAATAAAAATAGGATAACAACTTAGTAAACAATGGCATAGTTCTTCTAAAACTTGAATTGTGATCGAGAAAACTTGTCACTCATCCCACGAGAAGCTCTGTAAGGAGAGAGGATACAGTCAATTGAAATAACTACCTACCTGTTGTGTAAGGGGTCAGGAGAGGAAGGTACTTCTCTATTAACTGTCTTATAAGAGCCTCGAGCTGTTTCATGGCTAAAGCTTTTCCACCATACTCTAAACTTGTGTGTATGCTCCACTTTTTTCCCATATCTAGCACCTAATGCTCCATGGTTTAAACAAGAACTGCTTAATAATACTAGTATGAGCACCAAGAGACACCCCATTTGAGTTCTTGAAATTGACATGATTTTTCCCACTATCTTCAACGAACATACTATTCCTCTTTAGAAGCTTCTCTGAGCGAAGGATGGATGATAAAGATCAAGATTTGAGACACCCCTTGATGTTAACACACCAGAAAGTTGAGAAGGGAGAACCGAGTTTAAAATAGAGATAGGTGTTTCTCATTCTTACATGTGTAAAACATAGGTTTGTTCATCACAAAGAAGAAAGATCAAGGAAATTTAGTGAACCAATGGTCAAGCTCATGTCCCAATCAGTTAGTAATGTCATACAGTACACCTCTGAGGTTTAAATCAATAATTAACTCGTGTAAGATTGTGTAAGCCATATTAAAAATGTACCGATTTTTAAAATAATATCTTTACACATGCTCACTGTTGATTTAAGTGCTTAAAATAAACCTACTTAATAATTACTCTGAATCACGGTTCATGTTAGACAATCTTTAAATGTCCCACAGCTAATTTTCATGTAACTATACAGACATACAAGGACGATTCATAAATCAGAGCTTTGAATTTGCGCATTATGAAATGTGTACATTATTGGATACCAACCAACTCTTTATCTTAATGGCAATTCTTGCCGGTGGTATTCTATTGGTCAATTTAACTCTAAAAAAATACAGAATTAACCTAACCTTGTCCATATGTGGAATCCTCAATTTCAGGATTCCTTTAGTTGATTTTAGTTTGCCCTTTTCACACACTTAAAAAACACTAAAGTGTTAATGTCTTCATTATTTGTCAAAGCATATTCCTAGGGCTACTAGGATTTCCTTTTACCTTTTCTCCGGTATCTTCTTTTTTTACGATGCAAGTGTCTCTCAAAACCAACATATTTGGCTGTTGAAGAAGCAAGAGATTCAATAAGAAGTATCTTTTAGTTTATGTTTTGCTAGGTTTAAGGTTTCAAGCAATGTATTTTATTAATAAGGGCTATTTCTTCTTTTGGACTAGCATGTGGCATCTTTCCATCCTTAGCCTCCTTTCTTTTGCTCGAGCAGTTGCATGAGATCTTTGTTATTACTTTTAAGTTGATCTTGTGACTTGTGAACTGTTAACTTGCTATGATGAACCTCATGTCCAATTAATTTATTACCACGTTTTGGTGGGTTCCAGAGAGTATCTTACCAAAGTAGTGGTATTCTGCCAAAATAAAAAAAAAGCTCGGAGATAGGGGCATTGCATACATATCTTCTTTAGGTATGGTTACATAGCAGGAGTCCCTTCAAATTATAAATATTACTTTCAATCATCTTTTCACTGTTTAATGTTAAGTTATAAAAATCTATAGCATTATATTATTTAACTTTTCTATATAATAAAGATAAACTCTGTCAATTTTATGCATTTATTCGCTACAACTGATGCACTTATGACTTAATGAACATTTCTGTAAAATTTAGAGTTAAATAACCCTCCTTTAATATAAAAAAAAAGAGTTAAATAATTTAATGTGTCATATTATTTACATTTTCTGTTCCTTTCTCGTTTTTCCTTTTTGTCCGATCACTATCATTTCATCTCATGTACACTTCTTCTAAAATCTATCAATATAATAAATCCTTCTTTAACCGCAAAAGGAAAAAAAATAGTTGATGAATTTTTTTTTGAAAAAAAAATTGATATAAATGATCTCTCAAAATTTCATTTGTAATTATTTTATAGAGAAAAATTCGGATTATGCTATTTGATTTAATTTAATTCTGATCCCAGGTGATTCAAATGACAAGCTCACGGCCGAAGGTCCAAACTTTTGTATCCATCTATGTCATGGATTTATATTTACAAGGTTATTCAGTTTCATTGATTGTGGAATGTGAATATATGAAATTAAGTAATATATTTTGGCAATAAGTTTGAGGTGGGAATTAGTGCAAATATTTCCAATATTGAAGAGGCTGTGATGCAGATTTCTTTTGGTCAATCTTGCATATTTCACCGCCAACTAGTTTGACCATTGCTTAAACCGATGATTCAATCAAAATATTGCTCATGTTATTTGGCAGCATCACTACTACAATAACAGTTTTTTAAGTCGGTTATTTAGGTCTTTTTACGACGGCAGTTCATTGAGAGAGGCTAAAAATAATAAGTTAAATTCACAAGGCAGTTCATTGTAGAATACTTTGCTAGACTTTCATACACAAAATTTTCTCATGTATTTTAGCACAATATTGGTGAGCTTGTATCCATATGTCAAGTCTAAATGGACATGTTAGAGATACAATATAACAAATGACTGAAACAATTGCTTGTAGTTATCCAACGTACAAACTATTTTTATTTGCCTCTATTTATTGCCATGAATGAACTAAATGACAGTTCAATCTGGTAACCGCATTTCAGCTACAAATTATATTACTGAAAATTTAAAGCAACAAAAAATTCTCACTTCATTATCTACAATTCATTGATGCTGAATGATGATAATACCACTTTCCTCTCATACTGTTACTGTGAAGAGGTAGACCTTTAGTGCTACAGCTAGAGCCAACTGCAATAGAAAAATGCCAGCAACAATCAAAACCCATCTTTCACCTGCTGACATAAT
Source organism: Glycine max (assembly GCF_000004515.6). Lineage (NCBI taxonomy): Eukaryota > Viridiplantae > Streptophyta > Magnoliopsida > Fabales > Fabaceae > Glycine > Glycine max. Next base: position 46,577,710 of record NC_038256.2, read on the forward strand.
ATGTGCCCGGAGGTTAAGTGCCACAAAAGTTGCTGACATGAACCCAGCCACACCAGCAACCACCCATCTGAATATCTCCAATGGCACAACAGACATACACTGCACCAAACAAAGGAAAATGTCAAATTCCATACTTTCTTAAGGAGATATAAGATTGGTTCAGTGGTTGGAGAAGAGTGAAGGAAGAAGGGTGTTCAAATCCCTTCTCATATGACATTTCTAACAAAATTAACAAACTAACATTTGCTGATAAAAAAAAAAATCATACTTTCTTGGAATAGAGAAAATTTGAAAAGCAGTAACTCACCAGTGCTGGAATAAAGACAAACAGGGAATATCCATAGAGACATAGTAGTTGGACAAAGCCCGATGGTACAGAGAAGTACTTGAGGATTACATACAAACAAAGAGGAACAACGGTGACATAACCATAAAACAAGCCGGCAGACCAAGTCACCAGATTTATGTCATAGTTCCATTCCTGGTCCTTCAGTTTGTGAGCTATGTATGTCACAAATGTGCCAATAGATGCTGCTACAAATATTAAGGTAGTGCAAATCCAGAACGGTCCATACCTGTACACATTTATAGTGAAATCCAAATCATGTGTTGCCACACAGATAAATACTTTATATGGCAAAATAATAATTATTTGTTCTCCAAAGTTCAAATACATCATACCTTGGTACTTATAATGTGTTTGGTTTGGCAGTAGAAAATCACGATGAGTGCAAAATTATGGTGAGTTTATCATAAAAGCAACTATTTGTTGCTTCTAAAAATTATACCAATCCAAACACACACTTAGATAATAAAGCAACTCAAGCCACAGAAGATACTACAGTGAAATAACATGAGAAATGAAACAAAATCAACACACGATTAAGTGTAGCACTGCTAATGTTAGCCATTAACTTCACTCTTCCCGTTAATAAATAACAACTAAAACATAAGAATTACCAAAGATGATGCAACTATCAAGTTGGTAGTATAATATTAATAACCACTATCCTACCAGTTAAATAACAACAATTAGAAGGAATCAAGTGAGCTTACAAATCAGGGTGGGAAGCAGTTTTTTCATTGAATGTTCCACTGAATGGACAAAGTGAGTCTTTAATCCTGTCTAGAACATCTATAGTGTCAACATCAAAGTATGGTTTGTAAGAAGCAAGTGAGAAAGCCTGAAACCAACCACTCTGTCGCTGGGGTTCATCAGAACCAGACCCTGATTTTGAAAATGTATCTACATAACACAAATAAAAACAATACACAACTCTTGTGGCAATAACAAAGTAATCAATTACAACATAACTATATAGAAACATAAACAAACAAGATCATCAAATACCATCAACATCACGTGGAGGTCTCGAGCCACCACTAATCTTGCCTTGTGCTCCAGACGGAGGAAATGTCTGAAGATTTGAATCTACAGAAATCAATACAAAAATATTTGACAAACCAAAAAAAAATGATAAAAAAAATCAGTGCTTAACACAGAAAAACAAAGAAATACGAATTATAATTTATAAATAATACACTCTCACTTTGTTTAAGAACCACGTAACATAGTTTAATGATTTTGTTTGCCCTATGACAAAGACAACATAAACATTATAAATTACTATGACAGTATGACCTGAGAATTTGAATGGTGGGGGCTCAACAGCCTGCATGAAATTGAGAATGAAAAAATGTGATGATAATAGAAATGATGACAATGGAGGATGAATTGAATTGCAAGAAGGATTAATGATGAAGACTCACAGGTACAGATCCTGAAACCTTTTGGTTATCGATGGATGTGTAATGTCCTGACATCATTTTCGTTGATTTTCAATACCTCCCTTTCACTTCAGCGTTGCTTTTTCTTTAACTCAATGCTCTCTACGTTGATTATTTCTCATGTACGTGTAGACGTGATTGTGTAATTGTGTGTGCCCGCCTAATATTTGGACTAGACCATGATAACTGATACGTTAGGCCCAGTATTTTTTCTTATTAAAAGCTTGGGATTTTCTTGCCACGTAGAATTTTCTACCCCCATAATTAAAGTGAATTGGCCAAATTGTCCATCACTTAAAATTGAAAACACCCATCCCCTCTCTCTTGTGTTTCTGTAATCGTGCTTCCTTGGTTGCGCCGTGAGTCTCCCCTCCTTCATCCCTTTGTTCATCTTCATCATTTTTGTTGATGGTGTCTTCTCCCGCTTTCGTCGTCATCATTGCCCTCACCGTGAGTACTCGTATCTCCTTGTAAAGTTTAATTTTTATTGTGTTAGAGAATATGTATGACCATAAAGATTGATAATCTGTATGGTTCTTATGGATTGGTAATCCGAAATTATTAATTTAATTTATTTATTTATCTAAAAAACAATTTTTAATTTTTTTTATTTAATTAATTTGTAAATAACTATTGTTGTTTATATTAAATATTTATTTATTTAATTAACTATATTTTTTATTTAAGTTCTTTTTTAATAATTGTTTTATTTAATAAGTAATTTTTTTACAAATTTTGTTATTTAAAAATCAATGTATAAATTTTTTTATTTAATTATTTTAAAAATAACTATTTTAATTCATTTTTATATTTTAAATAGTTGTTTATAAAAAAAATTAAATGACAAAAATTCCAATTTTTTATAATGTATATATTTTAGAATTTAGTTAAACAAGAAAAGGTAATATTCTATATGAAAAATGTTATTTTTTAATATACTTGTATAAATATTATTACATTAATAGTATTAAATATTTGCATAAATAGTGTTTGGAAGTAAAAAAAAATAAAAATGAATTTCTTCATTTATTTATAAATATTTAAAAGTATTAAAATAGTTATTTATAAAATAATCAAGTAGTCATTTATTAGAAATAAAAAAGAAAATTGTATTTCGATTTTGATCATATATTTTAGCTTGCTAGAATTAGTGATGTGAAGTATAAAAATTTAAAAAAATAATTTCTACATTGATTTATGAATATATAAAAGTATTAAAATAATTTTTTTATAAAATATTTTAAATTAAATTAGAGTTTGATTTTGATGATATATTTTAGTTTGCTAGATTAATCATTTAATGGCAATTCAAATGTTTTTATTACCTTTGTTAAAATATATTACATTTTATAATACAACAGGATCTTAGAAGATTTATTAGTGAGTTTGTTAGTTAGTTTTTGATTAATATAATGATAAAAAATTTGTTATGAAATATGGAACTTAATTATTATTTGAACGATGACATTAATTGTTATTACTATTTAAATTTTATAGAGTATGGTTAGAATCAGAGGATTGCGTCGGACTTTAGACAGAATTTTAGGAAGAGTCTTAGGGAGACAAGTTAGTTGTGATGCAGAAGAAGCCCTTAGTGTCGAAGGCCTACAACTTCTGCACGTAGACAACGAGCAGCTGCAACTATTGCTGAGGATGTTGATCACGGGGATCATGCTACTGACAAGGTTCATGAGCAGCCTCAAGAGCCAATTACGAATCATGTCGGTGTTGATACAGAGGGTTTTCCAGGCAGACCCCATGATACATCAATGTTGACGCATTATGTTGATCATGTGGCAGCCAGAGTTTAACCAGGAGAGGTAGTTATTTGTTCAATTATATAATATTTGAATGACTATTTATCATTTTACTTGAACCAATTAATTTTAATTTTTCAGGAACATACTAAGTTAAAATTGACTTCTCATAGGAGGAAGGTAGAGAAATTTGAAAGGTTTGCACCTGAGATTGAAGGCATAATGGTTGCTAGAGGGTTAAGTTCTCTGATTACATGTTCAGTTGACACTAGTGACATGAGACTTTTATATGCTTTTGCGGAAGGGTGACATAAGGAAATTAGTAGTTTCCATCTACCGGTAGGAGATGTTACTATAACCCTCAATGATGTGGCATCCTTGTTACATCTGTCCATTACAAGTGTCTTCCATACCTTTAATGCTCTTGATTATGACTCTCACAAATTAACTTCATCATTCATCTTTCATCTGCCCATTACAAGTGTCTTCCATACCTTTCTTGCATGTTTTATATTTTTCATTCCTCTCACAACCAATTAAAACATATGAAGTTCATCCTCTATCCCCAGTATTTGTGTCTCACTTCATTATCACTTCCACAAGACCAATATATCATACGAAACAGAGCAATCCCAATGCAAAATGACATCAGGAGTAACAAACACCTACAAAAGGGATAATACATGTTTAGTCTTCAAGGGACATTCATTTACTTACTTTAACAAAATACAAAATCATATTAATACCTGAGAATTATTGAAGACATCAGAACAATCAATATTTTCAAACACATCAGGTTCTTCTCCATTGTCTTCATTCATATTAACTTTTTCATATATTATGCTGTCATATATCCACTAATTTTCGTCTATTTTAACAAAACATAAAAAAAATCAATGACACCATACATAATTCTAATTATTTATAAATTAATCCATTTATTTTAAACAACTCTCATATTGAAATTTATTTTAAAATTTTCTACACTACATAAGTATGTCGATATATCATAATAGAGTGTTAATTAAGTTAGTGTTAACATAATTTATATATAGTTTAACGCATAAAATTAATAATAAATATGTGTTAAATTCACAATTTATTAGACAATTGTGTATAAAAAATTAACTCCCCTTTAATAGTTTAATAGTTTTCTGGATCCATCTTTGTCTATATATAAACATATAAACATCAATGTAGCATCTAAATAACTTTCCATACAACCCAAATCCTAGTTCACATTGTATTTCATGTTGCAACACCATGAAAATAAAAATATTTGTGATAGGATAGGTGAAATAAGGCCAAAAATAGAAATTTACTTAATGTAATAATATTTACACAAATATTATAAAAAATTATAACTAAATTTATTAAAAGAATATAATTTTTTTAGGTTATATGGATTGGCAATTCGTATAATTCATACGGATTGTCAATCCGTGGTTATACGAATTGATAATCCGTAAAGTTCATACAAATTTATAATTTATACGAATTGTCAATTCATATGATTCTTACATATTGCAAATCCATATGTTTATCAATATAGACAAATTGAAGTTGCAGAAAAAAAAATATACCTCCACCGTTACACCGCAACACCAACCATGTCAACAACTTCGAATGGCCAATGAACCACCGCAACAATGCACTTCCACCAAATCACCCACGAGGACCTCGGGCCAAAAAAAAAAGAAAATGAAATGAATGATGTATGAAGAAAATAATGAATAAAGGAAGAAGAAATAAACAGGAATAATTTTGAAATATTTCAAAAAGTGGGTGTAGAAGATTTTGTTTGGGTTAGAAAAAAAAATCCCTAAAAGCTTTCCTATTAATTGGATCTTTTTTTTTTTTATTACAAAACAACTAGAGGATGAGAAGTATCTAGGAAAAGAAATGAGTTATATCAGCTCTTAACCTATGAATAATACACTGAGGAGGAAACTCAAACACTTGCACCTTAGACAAAGCTGAAACAGCTTGCTTGCGTAGCTAGAGCGTCTACAAATTGATTAGTTTCCCGAAGAATATGTCTCCAAATAACGTGGTCTTGATAATCATGAATAGCATGAATTTTTTTAATCAAATTTTAAAACTGGTACTGCATGCTGAAACCTTGAGAAACCAGTTTAATCGGATCTATTCGTTTTGATGTTGCTTTAATTTGACATCTTTTTTTTACCGTTGGTTACACTATACCTCAATTGATAGGTGAAGACTACTTTTAAGTAAAAATTATCAAAGAAATTTTTTTCTTTATCCAAAAAATATTTTTTCTATTAATTGAAACTAATTAATATATTTAAAAGACTTAACTAATATGATCTGACGTGATTAATTGATAACTATCCCTTAAATATATGATTATAAGTTTGATTCCTAATTCTTGTGTATAAAAAAACTTCTTTTAGAAGAGATCAAAGAGATGACTTTCGGTAAGTAAAATATCTCATTCACCTGAAAAAAAAAATATTTGAAAGAATGAATTATCCACTACCTACATTAAATTAGTACATATAATAAATAATATTTGGTGCCCAATTACAAAATATCACAAGTAAACTCATTGTAGATTGTAGATAAGATAAAAAAACTCACAAGATATATATAAAAAATATGTGAAACCAATTACTGTTAAATGATAAAATTCGGTATAAAAATAAGTTTATAAGATTTTTATATATCATCACTCATTTTTCATTAGATAAAAGAAACCATGCCTTTTTTTTATTTTGTGTAGTTTGTGTATATATAATAATAACTTGTGTTGATGGAAAAGAGGGAGGGCACACACACACACACAAAGTTAGCGTAGAAACGACTAAAATGTAATGGTACTAATTAGACGACAGTCGTTTATTGAAAAGGGCAATTTCGTGCTAGTGTGGTAGTGTGGTACCCTTACCCTGAGGTGCAAGACAAAGTAACCTAACGGTGCTTACAAATATTAACAGCGGAAGAAGTGAAGGGCCCAGACGGCCACCGTCTAGGGTAGGGTTAGGGTTTTAATTTTCGCCACACAACAACACACGCTACCTCACTGCAAAGCAATCTCGCTGCTTCCGTTTTCGGATTTCAATCGCTTCCACTCGCAGCTCCCATGGCAAAAGCTACTTCCGGAACCGTCAATCCTCACAGCCGTACCGGAGTTCGTATCGTCGTCGCCGGAGACCAGGGCACCGGAAAATCTAGCCTCATTATAACCGCCGCCGCCGATAACTTTCCGGTGAATGTGCTGCCGGTCTTGCCTCCCACGCGGTTGCCTGAAGATCTGTATCCGGATCGCGTGCCTATCACCATCATCGACACTTCTTCCCGGTACCGAACTTTAACTTTCTGATTTTTTTTTATATTCCTGAGATATTCATAAGCAACGGGCGTGCGATTCGTTCGACCGCGCCACTGCTTTTTCCTTTTCAAGTTAGGATTCGACTGGAACGTTTTGAATAGCGGTACTAGGTTTTGTTATTGTTGTGATTCGAGTAGATTTATTTTTTATTGGAGTTTCGCAGTTGATGTTTCACTTTGGAGCTAGCCTTTGTTCCCGAATGTTTTTCCTTGGAAGTTGAAACTAATTTGGCTCTTTGGTTTTTGAGCTGTTTACTGATCAGTTATTGCCAAATTAAAGTACAAGTACATTTTATATGCATTGTAATATCTTAGAAATGCAATTTTATGGTTATATATTTGTCTTTGGTTCAGTTTATTTCGAAATATTTATCACTTTGGCCAGAGATTTTTTTAGAAAAAAAAAAGCAATCGATTCTCAAAATTAATCTTGAGCTAAGCATGCACAAGTTATCTATTGCTATGTAAATGTTTTCCCTGGAATATGAATGTCTTCATCTGTCCATTCTATTATGTCTATTATTATTATTATTATTATTTATTATTATAATAATAATTATTATTATTAATGCAGTGCTGAGGATAGCGATAAAGTTGCTGAAGAATTGCAGCGGGCTGACACAGTTGTCCTTACTTATGCATGTGATCGGCCTGAGACACTTGAAAATCTTAGTATATTTTGGCTTCCACATCTTCGCAAACTAGAGGTTCTGCTCTTTTTTATTTTTGCCTCTCCAATGGCTATATGTTCAGTTGAAGCTCCTTTTTTATTTTTTAGAATTGAAGAGGGAAAAAAGGATACAAAAAATAAATATTCATATTTCATAATGAATGGTAGGGGAAAGACCCAAATAAATTATTGCAAATTATTAAAACCAGTCATGCTCTTTTAATCTTGTAAAAAAAATCTATTCTTGTGCACATGCTTCATACATCTCTTCATCTCACAGCTTAATCAAATTCACATAATATATTTGCCCTTTTCTTTTTATTGTTTAAATGCATGATGCAGATTTTTGGATTTAATGAACAGGTGAAAGTTCCAGTTATAGTAGTTGGTTGTAAGCTTGATTTGAGAGATGAGAATCAGCAGGTGAGCCTAGAACAGGTTATGTCACCAATTATGCAACAGTTCCGCGAGATTGAAACTTGCATTGAGTGTTCAGCATCTAGGCATATTCAGGTATCTTTTGTACTAACCGTTGCTATCAAACTACTTGTTTTGACATCTTATTTTAAAGCTTCTGGTCAATTATATTTTGATTTTGTTTTATACAATTTGCTATTATATTTTCTTGTTGAAGGTCCCTGAAGTTTTCTACTATGCACAAAAGGCTGTTCTTCATCCAACAGCTCCATTATTTGATCAAGAGTCACAAACTCTAAAGCCTCGATGCGTGCGAGCCTTGAAGCGGATTTTTATCCTTTGTGATCATGACAGAGATGGTGCCCTCAGTGATGCTGAGCTGAATGATTTTCAGGTTGCATTTCCCCTTTTAAGATGACACTATTAAGCATCAAAATTGAAGCTTATTTATTCTCATTGTATTATAGTCTTTCACCTTAGAGTTTGATCATAAACATTATGTTATGGTAAGGTAGTTTGTTTATATGATTTGTGAAAAAGCTAACAAAATGTTTAACAGGTTAAATGTTTCAATGCTCCTTTGCAACCATCTGAAATTGTGGGTGTAAAGAAGGTTGTACAAGAAAAATTGTCTGAAGGGGTGAATGAACGTGGACTTACTTTGACTGGATTCCTATTTCTTCATGCCCTTTTCATAGAAAAAGGGCGTCTTGAGACAACATGGACTGTGCTCAGGAAGTTTGGATATAATGATGATATCAAGCTTGCTGATGATCTAATTCCACCTATAAAATGTGCTCCTGATCAGGTATTTCTTTGGAGATGAATTGATTTGACATGTTATGTGCATTGTGTGTGATATATTTTTTTATACCTGTCTGAAAATAATTGTGGATGATAGGGAACTTTGTCTTGTTCTGATCAAGATTGACTTTGATGTATGCAGAGTGTGGAGCTGACAAATGAAGCAGTTGAGTTTTTGAGGGCAATTTTTGATGCGTTTGATGGTGATGGGGTATGTCAATTCTTATTTTCAGATATTTTCTCAGATGATTTTATTATGATGCAAGTTACAAATGGTAACTTGCCAAATTCTTCTTATAATTGGGCTATACTTTTTGTTCCTTCAGGATGGGATGTTGCGACCTCGTGAACTTGAAGAATTATTTTCTACTGCCCCGGAAAGGTAGATTGCTTTCTGTCTTATTATTATGCACCATTCTATGGTAGATTGCTTTGCATGAGTTTCTTCTTGAATTGGTAATGGATGCATTGTGGTGTGGAATTTATCATATTTTGTTATTTTTCAAATCCACATATGCTATGAGGATCTGTTATTTACTGAAGATGCAGAACCAATGACAAAAGGGGTTAAATTGTAACCCTAGGTAAATTCAACAACATGAAACTTATGCTTCTGGGCTAGTTCTCAAGTATAGCTAGAACATCATAAGAGCACCAAAGAAGATTACAAGTACTGAGAAGATTGAGTCTTCTCAGGTTTGGATTAACAGGATATTTTTAATATTTATAATATTCTGAACCTTAGGATATCTTTATACAAGTTAATCAAGAAACAAAGTTTTTGAATCATTTAACATTTCACTTGAACCAATGTTTTACAACTACAAGATCTTTCAATTATTTTCATTATTTCAGATATAAGCACAACTCGGATCAGCATATCTTTTCAATCAACAAAGAGTAAAGGTTGGGAGGTAAATAATCGGAAGATTTTAATACCGATTCACCCTTGTCCACCTGGGCTATGTCTAATCCCCACCTACCTGGCAGGAATTTTCCTATGTTCAAGTGTCTTTTACCATGTAGGAAGTCTCTACATGGTTACAAGAGTACTCTTTGTTCATAATAGCCTCTTCAGGGCTCAGGCTAAAAGCATAGTGTTCTTTTATCACTAGGCCTCTTCTAGGTTATTGCACCAAGTATTGATTGCTATTTAAAAGCCTCTTTAGGCTAACAACTTTCACACAATTCTAATACTCACAGCACTTACAATGGGTTAAAGAAGAGAAAAAGTGTTCACTTTAAGAATCACTCAGAGTGGATGAACTTTGAAGAATTTGGCATGTCAACGAGAAGATGTTAAAAGAGATTATTTTGTTGTTGTATTTGTTTATGACTCCTCCGGCTTGAATCTTGGTTTACTTCAGAAGTTTTGGAGTCTTCTGAATTGTTCATAGTTTATTTTGTTTTAAATTTCTTATCTTAACACTCAATCCTGTTTGGAGTTTATCTGATGCATTGCTTTTTTTTGTTGGCCTAATGGTTAGAGTAATAGAATCTGATCTAACATTTTCTCCATTAAATGTTCTTCATGTGAATTTTGATCTTGAAACCTGCTATTTGCTTACAATACAGTCGAACACTCAACAGTCAGGTTAGATAACTTAACGGTGAAAAATAATTTGGCTCATATTGGCTTTGTTAATCAGTGAAACCAGTCCACAAGTCATGAGAGAGTTTGGACTTAGCATATACTTCTAATTTTGGCTCGTCAATGTTTTTACAAACTCTAGCTATGGCATTTTTCTATGTATGTGTTTCCTGAGTCTGAATGTCCATAAGAAATCTTGCCAGTGTTATTTGATATTTTATTGTTTTGAATTGCAGTCCTTGGACTGGAATTCCATATGAGGATGCTGCAGAAAAAAATGCCTTTGGAGGACTATCACTAGAAGCATTTTTGTCAGAGGTGTGCAAGTCTTTTATCTTTATCTCTCTTCCCTGCATTTTGTTGAATGTTAGTTTTAGAAGAACTGTGGGCTTTGCTTGGGACTTTTATCACTCAATTAAATTGTATGCATTGAGAATCAAGGTTGCTTAAGTTTTATGTGCTCCATTAATGTTATCTATTCCTGTAATTGCATATAGCATTTTATTTGCATTGAATTGTCATTGTTGTAACAAATATTTTACTTTCTCTGGACAGTGGGCACTTATGACACTTCTAAACCCAACTTTTAGTGTGGAGAATCTGATATACATTGGTTATCCTGGTGATTCATCATCTGCTATTCGTGTGACTAGGAGGCGACGTTTGGATCGTAAGAAGCAGCATTCAGACAGAAATGTTTTGCAGTGCTTTGTTTTTGGGCCTAGGAAGGCTGGAAAATCTGCATTATTGAATTCTTTTATTGGAAGGTATTTTTATAATTTATTTTGTGTTACCTTGAAGCTTCTTGGTAATATAACTTCCAACACCATATACCTTATTGTTGTTGAATCAATAATGCAGGCCATATTCTGAAAGTTACAATCCAACCACTGAAGATCGTTATGCTGTAAATGTAGTTGATATTTCTATGGTAACTTGATTGACATTTGACAAAAGCTACTACTTATTGTGCAAAAGCAGTTAGCCTCTCCCATGTGTTCCAGTGCCAGCCTTGGCTTCTATTGTATTCATTTTATATGTCTTGGCTTTTGTTTCTTCTCTAAGTACGGTTTATTGTATCATTTGCAGGAAAACAGAAAATATCTAGTACTGAGAGAGATTCCTGAAGATGGAGTTAGGAAGCTCCTATCCAATAAGGAGTCTTTGGCCTCATGTGACATTGCAGTTTTTGTTCATGACAGGTGACCACTGGTATTAAAATCATTATACGATAAAAGTTGTAGATTATCTTTGTTACAGAACTACTATGAAAAATACTTTGGTCGCATTTGAAGTTTCCAATGATCCACATATCTATTTTCTGTTTTCTTTTAATATATGCATCAGTAGAGGATAAATTTCACTGTTAAATAACTTATTTAAAATATTTAGCTTATATACTTACTATATTTCAGCATCATAATTCATAAGCACATGGAATAAATCTGTTGTGCATTTGGATCTAAAACAGCTGAAAGAAGCAATTTCTGGGTTCTTTATAAATTAACATTTGTGACTTGCAAACATAAGTTGTAAACAACACAAGTAGGATGCTCAAGATTTGCATGGTATGTATTAAATAATCACTGGTTAAAGTGGTGACTTGTCAATTGTATTTTAAATTAACTCATTACATGCTTGGAAAAATTTGTTTGTATAATAGCTGACAAGATGTTCATTTCAGGTCTGATGAATCCTCATGGAGAACATCGTCCGAACTCTTGGTTGAAATTGCTAGCCATGGAGAAGATACCGGCTTTGAGGTGCCTTGCCTGATAGTTGCAGCTAAAGATGATCTGGATTCATTTCCAATGGCTATACAAGAGTCAACTAGGGTATTTTTATTGAATTTTCATTTGCATTATTGTGTGCATAATTGAGGGTGCATGGTACTGTACATAATTATTGGATGGTTAAATGAAACTATTAAAGTGAATATGACACGTTTTGAATTGTGATTTTATTCAAACTCTGAAAAGCAAACATATAGCAAATTCGAAATAGTCTTGTGTATATGTATCCTTTGATCATCACACTGAATTATTGAAAAGCATACTGTTGGCTTTATGAGTAACATATGTATGATTAATTGATGGATGAACATAGTCACGAGTATTTGAACATTGAACAGATTATCAAGTAAATATCGCATTCTGTTATCTTAGTATATGAATTGTAACAAGTGTGGTTGATGCTGAGAAATTTTCAAGCAACTAATTTATTATGGATAAATTGCAATGTCACTTGGCATGTCAATGTGTTTTGTAGGTTAGTCAAGATATGGGAGTTGAGGCTCCTATACCTATCAGTGTGAAATTAGGAGATTTCAACAGTCTGTTCCGTAAAATTGTAACGGCTGCTGAGCATCCTCATTTAAGCATTCCAGAAACTGAAGCTGGAAGAAGCCGCAAGCAGTACCACAGGCTTATTAATCGATCTCTTATGGCTGTTTCAGGTATGTCATTTTTCCATTACACTTGTATCTACAGTGTTTATTATTATTTTCCTTTTTCCATTTTTCACCTGAGCTGTTCAGTTTCATGTTATAGTGATTTCTTGTTGGCTAGATGTTACTTGGAACTTAGGGATTAGTAAGCCAATGAAATCATCAAAAAGCAAATTGTAATAAATGAGTAAATAAATGGGAGTTACTGAAGCTATACATTTCAAGCCTGCCTTCAGAGCCGCTTTTTATGTTCTTGTGATTCTTGTTTCAACTTTGAGTTTTGACCAATTTTGCTTTGGAGTTCTGAGGACGTTTTTCATTGAGTATTGTATTAGACTTGTCAAAAAGTAGAATAGGCTTTTTATTCAGAGCTTTGATTTAATAAACAAACACTCATCTTTCTATTTTATGCTTCCTCCATTTTGTTTCAACGTGTAATGATTTTTTCATTACTTCATATTACAGTTGGAGCTGCAGTGGTCGTAGTTGGGCTGGCAGCTTATAGGGTATATGCTGCAAGGAAGAATGCGTCTGGTTAAAAGACAGGTTTTGTCAATGGATCAATGTCCATTAGTTTGATATGAATGCAGCTTGCTCCTGGCTAGATATGTCAAGTTCAACATTCAGTTGGTTTTTTTATGCCATCTGTTGTAGAGTTTGATTTTTTTTTTTTAATAGAATCACAGTATTTAATTTTTCTTTGTCAAGGTTGAATTGAATTAGCATAATTTTTCCCCTCAAATTACCGTTTGTTTCATCTCGTTTGTCAGGGGCTTCGTGGTATAATATACACAATAATGAGATATACTATCAGGTCCAGTTAATTACTGGAATCTTTGAAAGAATGATAGCATGCTCTCTGTATTGAAGATTGCAATAAAATGAGAAAAAGGGATATATATTGATGTAGAAAGTTTTATATTGTCATTTAATCATGATTTAACACAGTTTATTATGTATGATAAATTTATTAATTTTTATGATAATTATTTTTAAAGTCATAGAAGAAGAAAAATTTATGATCATTGATTTTTATCATATATTTAGTGTAATGATCGTACACAAACATTTGTATTGCAAATATATTTGTAGTACTTATAGTATGTTTTCATCATTTTTTTTTTCTTTTTTTACTATTCTGCCATATCTGTTGAGAAAAATTGCTTTTGTTCACACGTTTCGCATCATTTTTTCACTATACAAATATATAAATTTAGTCTAATAATAATTTGATTATAATAAAGTGTAGGGGAAAAGGTTAATATATATTATAAACTAACTATGAATTTGATTATAAATTTATCAATTGAATGAATTTCGGAGGTTAATTAAATTAAATTTCTTAGTAGTTAAAATTAATTAAATTAAATTATGTAAAATTAAGTGTGTGCGTGTGGTGTGGGGCACCTTTATATATAAATTAGGAGTTTTTAAAAATCAATATATATCTTCTAATATATATATATATAATATAATATAAATTATTTCATTATATTTTTAAGTTACTTTAAGAGTAATTCTTAATAGAGTTATTTTATTCAGAATATCTTTTGTACATAAGAAAATTTACTAATTTAATTGATAAATGAAAATTTCTTTTTTATATAAATTAAGTCTACATTTTTACTAGAATATTAAAACTGTTTAATACTTGATTACATAAAAATGTAGACTTAATTTATATATAATTTTATTATTATCAACAAATATTAAATATTAATTTATTAATTTTTATTAACATGAAATTAAACCGTAACCTTTCTCACTTAAACATCTAATAAACCTTATATCTCCAATTGAGAAGCTTATTTAAATGACCGCATAACCCTTAATTAGTTCATATCAATCATATGTCATCTTACTGTGTCAATATTTTGCAGTTGGACTTCTAACCCGAGATTGGATTGTTGGTGTTGACAACATGCACTGCTGCAGGCCCAGGAGGGAATCAGCAATTTTCTGGCGGGTATCACGTAGATATCTTGCTCGTCCGCATTACATCACGAGACTAGTCGCCCTAAGAATAGTTACTCTTAATCAAACAATTGCCGTCACTTGTTGTATGCACTGTAATTTTCAGCCTCTATATTTACATGTATTACCAAATCATACAAATTTATGTGTATTATGGGACCATTCCTAAAAATAGAAGTGTTTAGGGGTCCGATTTAGTTAAATATATTACAAAACCTCATCTAAATTTTATGGATTGAATTGGATATTGTGTAATTTTTTTTTACAAATCCAACCCCTATCATAAATGAGTCAATTGAGTTAATTGAATCTGAATATTTTAAAAATATTTTTTATTTTATAAAATATAATTTTTTAAGAACAATAATTTATTTTTATTTGAAGCTTTATAAATATATAATTACTAAATATACTTAAAAGAGATTAAATTATAATAATATTTAACTAATATAATTAATGATTTTAATGTTAATATGATATTTTTATTTTGATGAAAATAAAGTATTGTATTGACATGAGAAAATATAAATAAAATCAAGATAGAGATAAAAAATAATTTAAAAAAGAAAAAAATAATAGATGGTTTAATTTAATAAATTATATAAGTTAAAATTTAATGTATATTGTATTTAATAATTAATTTACATATAATAATAAATTTAGTTATATGATATGGATTGGTCGGATTAGATTAAAAATCAATCTATGATCAAATCTTAAATTTGATCGGATTTGACTCGAATACTTATCAAATTCAATTAAATATAATTGAGTTGAATTGGATCATAAATACATCTAAATTGATGAATATTTTACCTAAAAATAGAATAAATTTTTAGATGACTACTGGCTAAATTGACTCAAATTCATAGCATATGGATCTAATTCATCACTCACTCCACACATGGAACAATTTTGAATTATTTCCTATCAGAAATAAATTGGGAGACACTTCAGGATATCCTATCCATGATTTGTTAGATGGGAAAGATCAGTCACTTAACGTTATCACAATAATATATTGCTGTGGATGCCTATAAATTTGATCTCTCTTTCATTATCAAAAAACAATGGATGCCAAGTTATATATATATATATATATATATATATATTATTTTAAATAAAATTTCATGTTTAAGTCGAAACAAATTTTTACCGTGTTATGAATATCCCTGAATCAAACAAAAATGGTCTCTTGTAAAAGATAAATTTCATCTGAACAAAAAAAAAAGACTCTTACCTTAATCAAAAGAAAAAGAAAATATTGACAATGTTGGTGACTTTTTTTTTAAAAAAAAAATGGTCTGTTGTTGATAAAGATGTTTTATCGTTAGCAATTGTGGCTACTTAGAATGTAGCGCAAAAGAAAATATATTATCAATGGCTCATGATTCTGTCATAGCACATGATGAGAGATGAGTGAAGAAAAAAAGGGAGATAGAAAGGGAAGAAAGAAAAGAAAAAAATAAAAGAGAAAAATAAAAGAGAAAATGTGATATTTGATGAGTAACGTGATAGAAAAAGGGAGGGGATAAAGAAAAAAAGAAAGACTCATTGGAATACGGATATAAAAGAAAAAATAACAGTCTAACACACAACACACTGTAACTGTTAGTACTTATATCACATTTTCTATTTTACCAACAATATATACATCAATAATTTTAATTATTGAAAATAGGCTATGCAAACTAAACTCTTTTAATTATGTCAAAGAATCTATCCATAGCCCTATAACAAAAATAGAATCATTGGCCAAGGATTTTTTTTGTCCAATAATTAATAAAATACTGTCGTACAAAAGTTGGATTTAGATTTTGTCAAAAAAAAGTTGGATTTAGATTTTTTTTTCAGGTATCAGCCGAACGAGAGGCTAATTTCTTAAAATAACGAGATTCATTTAAATGATAAAGTTTCTTTTAATAAACATTCTTTTATATCCACATGAAAATTAAATCCATAATCATATAATCTCTTAGTTGTTAAATATAAGATTATTTCAATTAATTCATGTGTCTTAAAAAATAATTAATTAAATTAATCAAATTAAATTAATCAATTATTTATATTATTATTTTAAAGTTATTTTTTTCTTATCTCTCTATTTACTTAATTAATTCTTATTAATGTTTAGAGAGAATAATTAAATAAGAATATATATATAAATAATTAATATATCTAAAAATAAAAAAATAAAAACTTATAATAAAAGAAAAATAATTTTTAAAAAAATCTTAATTAGAAACAAAAGTATTACATAATTGTTTGACAAGCATGTCACACACTTTATTTGGATTTAGAATCTGAAGGGTATAAATATCTATATATCTTTATTATAGAACTTCCACAAATGCAAAACTTGGAACGAAATGGCTTCCAAGTCTTTTTCCTCTTCTCGTTTGTCTAAGCAAAAAACGGTTCTCATTCTCTCGCCCTTCTCCATAGGCCTTACGCTCTCTCTACTTTCAATGAAGCCAAAAAGAGTCTACAATGTAACCAGCACATTTGAGGTAGATAAAAGAAAGCCTTCTTGGTTTGATGTCATAGAGAAAAGCATTGATAACAAGAGGATCAAAGTGGGTCTAGTTAATGTTGATACAAGAGTGGATGGATATTTTCAAGTGTGATGACCTTTTGTTGCATCAATCATGTGAGTATTGGGTGTACAAGCCTGATTTGGTTAGCCTCAACACAACAACAACAACTACACCAAAGACCTACTCCTCCTTGCTGATGAATCCATTGGTTCCAAATCCATAAAGGGTGTAAAAGCTGCAGGGTGGAAGATCAAAAGCATAGAACGTATCTTAAATCCCTATGCCCAAAAGGGTTCATACAACGAGTGGAACCGTAGCAAGTTACGAATATGGCAACTCACCATGTACGACAAAATCATTTTCCTAGATGCTGATCTTCTAGTTTTGGTCGAAGAGCATTGATGGTCTCTTTGCTTACCCTCAATCATCTGCTTCACCTAATGACTTTTCCTTGTTCAACTCTGGGTTGATGGTCATAGAGCCATCCACGTGCATGTTTGAGGATTTGATGAAGAAAACTTTGGAGGATGAAATCATATAATGGTGGTGACCAAGCTTTGGTCAACGAGGTGTTCACGTGGTGGCACCGTTTGCCAACAAAACTAAACTACTTGAAGAGTTTTGAAAAGAGGGAAGGGAATGAGAATTTGGAGGTGGTTCCTGAGGACTTGTATGTGATGCATTACTTGGTTTTGAAGCCGTGGATGTGTAATAGTCTTATAGAGATTATGACTGTAATTGGGACATGAAGGAACTTCATATTTTTGCTTGTGACTTGGCTCACCACATGTGGTGGCAGGTTTATGATATGCCATGCCCATAGAGGTTCAATCCTATTGTGGACTACTAAGAAGAGCAAGAAGTGCCAATTTGTCTGATGGGATTGGAAGATTGAGGTTAAGGATCCTAGAAGGACACGTTATGAGGATTTCAATTATAATAGGGAGTGACTATACGAGCATGCATGTGTGTGTGGTCATTTGGGACTAAACTTGAGGTTTCAGGTAAGAGCTTTAGCAATAGCATCTGGCTTATCATGTTAGAATTAAGTAAATTTAATTAATATACATAATTAAAATTGTGTGAAATATAACAATTTTCTTACATTTCATTTGTTGTACATGCTTCTATATTCAAAATAGTCCTAAAAAAATTCACTGAATAATATTTAATGTAATTGTATACTTATGTTAATTGATTTACATATTTAATTAATTAATTTAGTTATTATTACAATATTTAATTAATAATATAAAATATTTATTATTATATAACTACATTGTCAATTAAAAATGAAAAAAATACCAAGAAAAATAATCAAAAAAAGTGTAAGAAAATTAAAAATAAGTAAAAAGTAAAAAAATGATAAAAAAAAACTCGTATTCAATTATGATCATTATGCATGTAAACATATAATAAATAATCTCTAATAATTTTCATATAAACAATTTATTTTACGTTATTTCATTCTTAAACAATTCAATCAATTTTTCGTTTCTATTTTTGATGATTGTATCTTATTTCTTATGATTTTTTTTCTATTATTAAGTTGCATAACTAAATAATATCCACTCTCTCTTCAAGATTTCATATTTTCTATTATTAAGTAAATCAAAATCACATGTAACATATTAAAATAATATTTTTTAATAAGCAACCTATTAAACATATTCCATAATAGATGTTCTAAAGTGAATATCTTGTTTTAATTTGGTAGTCATTGAATACTAAATTGTTAGATGGCTTTTAACATCTACCCTTGTAATTATAAATTTGGTTAAAATAATATAAAAAAATATGATGAAAAAAGTAATTTACTATTGTATAAAATATTTTATCGAGTATCGTTAACTTCGTTAAAAAATTTACAATTTTTTATTTAAATTGTCAGAAATATTTAAAAGATGTATTTCCTTTTAAATACTCCAACCCAAGAAGGATAATCTGAAACGCACAAGTTAACCCGATCCATTTTACAGCGAGAATTGAGACGGATCCGCCTTTGGTTGGTGTGGACCCGGCTCGACCCGTTACTTATATCTTTCTCTTCTTAGAATTTACAATATTTATTTAAAACTAGAAAAAATAGATTGAGAGCTTTAGAATAACCAGTTTACCCTAAACCCTAAACCTCACAGCACACAGAGCTTCGCTCTCGCTCAGTTTCTCCGCCGTCGCACTCGCACTCGCACTCATAGCTTCGCTAGTTCAGTTTTCTTTCCTCGATTCCTCTTTCGCGGAACACACACCTCGTTTTTTCTTTCCATGTTCCGTGTTGGATTGGATTTCTTTTATATATATTTTGAAGTTATTTCTTTTTTCCTGATTGTTACTAAACAGTTTTCCCCAACCCTAATGTATGCTTTTCTGGTTAATCATCGAAAACCAATTCTATTTGCATCTACTATTCTAAACAAAGGGTTAAGGTTGTCCTTGTTTAATTCTGTTTGCTTTTGTCATTGTCTTTTGCGCGAGTCTAGATGAAGTGAAAGCAGCTAAGCAAGTTTAGGGTTTGGGGGGCAAAAGTTAAGTAGTACTCTTCTTCCCTTTCTCTCTCGTTGAGGGGGGAGGAGTTGAGGTTACTGGATTTAATTTTTAATTGGGACTTTGAAGGAAGCTCATCAGTTTTTCATCTCACTATGTTCGGCATTTAATTAATTTTTGCCCTCAATGCTTGATTGAATTTTCATAGTTGAAAATCATGCGCTTTACTCCATTTGAACTCTAAACTAAAATTCAAGTCATTGCTTTTCCCCCCATCTGTGAAATTGGTACACTGTGACAAGTGCCAAGTGTTTCTCTCTCGTGCTCTTGTACCTTGTTGTGCTGCTGACTTTCTTATCTTTCTCATGTAAAAAGAAGTTGCAATGTATTTTATTTCTTATTTGTTGTGTTATGTGAGCCAGGTGAAAGCAAATTAGTGTTAATTCAACGGGAATTTGGTTTGTAGGTGCTAGGTTCCAATACTATGTTCTTTTGCGACCTATTTTTTTATTGAAACTTTGGGTTTTTTTGTATTAAAAGAAAATGAATTTTGATTTACGCATTGTTGATATGATATTATGCCAGTTATTATTTATTTGTTGTTATGCATATAATAAATAAGTCAATTTTTTTAATTGAAAGAAGAAAATTTTGATTTTCTCTTTGTTGATCTGATATTATGTCAGTTATTATTTATTTGTTATTACTTTATTGTGATGCTGCCTAAGCTATGATGCTACCTTGAATGTATCACCTCCTCTCCACCTTTTGGCTGAGAAATCTTTGTCCGTTGATGTTCTTTAATGAAGTCCTTTTTAGCACATGATAGAAATAAAGAAATTGATGCTTATAAATGCTAGACTCCATTGTGTTGGTGTAAATTGATTTTTTTTTTCCTTTTAAATATTTGTATAGGTTAAATGGCAATGCCTGTGAATGATGATACAATGATTGAGGATGAAACAGAAGATCAGAGTGAAAAAATGTCGTCATCTGAATCAGAACAGGAAGAAGATGTGAGATTAGCTGAACCATCTAAAAATGCAGTATATAACAGAGATGCTCTATTAGATAAACTTGGAGACATCAGTTGGCCAGCGAATGTGGAATGGATACACAAACTCTCTATTGATGTTGATCAAGAGCAAGAAGTAGATGTCAATGATGACTTGGCACGAGAACTTGCGTTTTACACACAGGCATTGGAGGGAACTAAGGAAGCATTTGAGAAACTTCAGTCAATGGGTCTCCCTTTCCTGAGACCTGCAGACTATTATGCAGAAATGGTAAAGACAGATGGCCACATGGAAAAGGTGAAAGGTCGGCTATTATCAGAGAAGCGAAAGATGGAAGAGGCTGATGAGAGAAGAAAGGCTAGGGAGGCCAAGAGATTGGCCAAAGAGATTCAGGCTCAGAAATTAAAAGAAAGGGCTAAGCAGAAAAAGGAGGACATTGAATCTGTTAAGAAATGGAGGAAGCAGAGGCAACAAAGTGGGTATGCTGACAATGGGAAAGATGCAGATATGGGTTTTGACTTTGAGGATGGAAAAGTATTTGAGAGGTCAAATAAGAAAAGGCCAGGGGTGTCTCCAGGGGATCGTTCAGGAGGGAAGGCAAAGCAAGCCTTTGGTAAAGGAAAGAAACAGAAGATAAGAGATGGTAAGAATTCCAAATTTGGTTTTGGAGGCAAGAAGGGAATGAAAAAGCAGAATACTGCTGACACCACCAATGATTTTGGTAAATTTAATAAGGGTGCTGTTGCTGGAAATAAGAGAAAGAGGTAAAATGCAATCTTCTTTTATCTGTTTTGAGGAAGTGATGTCATGGATGAGCCCATGGCTGTATGTTAGGAATTTTCATGTACCTTTTTAATTTTATTATTTGTATGAATTTATATGGTAACTTTATAGGCTTTATTGACAATTATAAATTCTTAAATATCTACTCCAATTTTCGACGTTTTGCTAAATTATGAGTTGCTTTATGTTGTCCATTGCCATAAGGTATCCGTGGTAGTTATTGAGTAGCGTAGACATATTTGGAGTTTATCAACATTTATTTATTTTTTCAATTTCATATGCTTGTTTATTTGAATAGACTAATATAGGCGTGTGTCCATCTTGGTATCTCGTCCATATACTGTCTATGTTTGGGTTAAAGTTTGAAAAGTACTTTTGCAAATTTCAATGCACGGTAATGAATTGTAATGTTACTTCCAAATTTGGGCTCTCTCAACGTTAATTCAAACATACAAAATTCTCATTCTTGTGGTGCCAGAATTTGTTTTGGCTATCACGAAAGTTTAAACTTGTGAATTTTTAACGGTAGGTATTCAAAACAACCTTACTGATTTGATAAATTGGGCCATAAATGGCTTATTTTCACCCTCGTGCTTATCTGACCATTAGTGTATGGAATTTCAATTAACTGAACAATATGTGAGACTAAGTGACCTGCACACAGGCATCTCTTCGTGTAAATGTCTCTAAATGTCACCAAATTCTTCTATCTTGGTATGGTCAATGTGGACATTTTTTTTTATTAAGGGGCGTTGCGGGAAAAAAGGCTAGGCCACAAGAAAAGAAAGTAATAATAATCAATGTAATTTAACGGAGATGTAATTGCTATGGACCAGGATTGCAAAAATAGTGGTGGAAAATGACTGTATAATGAAGTACACTTCTTAGAGCTTGAATCCCTTGTTTTTATCGGCAAAATGTTAGTTTTTTTAAGTGGGAGAATTCAAAGTTACGATTTTTTCCCCTCTTTTCTCCTTTCATCACCAATTTAACATTATAACTTGTAACATAGATTGTCCTTAATTCCTTATAAATATGGTTGAAATAATATAAAGAAAATCATTAAAAAAAAGTAATTTAGTGTGTAAAATTATGTTTCTAAACTAGAGTGATCATTAAAACTTATCAATGTCGAGTTTTAGGTATAATGATACGATTTGATATATGTCTTTTCATATATATATATATATATATATATATATATATAATATAATATAATATAATATGTAATTGTTACAAAACTAGACACACCTGTGTATTTGATCATTAAATTATATTATTTATCATAATTTTTAAATATATTATACAATTAATATTAATAATGTAATATACACGATGTATGTATTTATACAATGTATTTAATGTAGTAACGAAAGAAATGAAACAAATATTTATACAATGTAGTATTTAATGTGTGTATTTAACACACAATATATAATTAATAGGAGTTTGTTAATATACTCATAAAAATTTTAGTTGGAGTATGTTAGTACCTACATCAAAATTTAGGACAAATATACTCACAATCTCTTTTAAAAATATTCTTTTAAAGGTTATTATAGTCATTTAAAATATATTTATTGAAAACTAAATTAAGAAATATTTCTCTTTCCTCCCCTCTCCATCATCTCACCTTACATTTTAGACATTTATTTAAAATGGTGAACAAGAATTCCTTCTCCTATGACTACTTTGTTAGAATATCTAAATTTCTTAAGTTATTTTTTGTGATTCCCACGGTATCATGTATTGTAAGAAATTCATATATAATTTTGCTCCAATGGTAAGAAACATTAGGAAACTTCACCGAAACTCACTTTTATATTTTTTATTTTCACTTAATTATAGTTTAATTATGATGTTGTTATGCGTCAGGTAAATATTATTTTTTTTATTGCTAACAAACAATTTCTTGCAGAAGATACAAATCTTATTTTTAAGAAACTCTCTCAGCCACATAGATTTGTTCCAATGGAGAAGAAACGGTAAGAAATAATGTTTTCACTTAAGAAGCCCTTCAATAAATCCTCATTGATATGCTCTTGGTTGCTCTAGCTCTCTCTCTTTGCATTCCACCGTTCTTGCTTCATTGTTGTTTTTGGTGCTTCAATCTGCACTTTAGATTGATCTCTCATATCATCAAGCAAGCAAGGTAAGCCTATTCCTTATTTTTTGGGTTTTGGGTGTTTGTTGTGCACCTTTTACCTTCTTCATAGTAAGCAAGTGCATAAATGATCATTAAATTGCTTTAGATAAATAATTTAAAATCCACTATCCCAACAAAGCTCCCCTCCTAATTAGGGATGAACAAAAACTAATTCGGTAAAAAAATCGAATCGAATTGGTTCTAAACTATTTTAACCGGTTCAATTTTATATCCAAATAGTCGAATTGGTTTGGAAATCAATTCTAAATCGAACTAGTTTCAAAAAACTGGTTCTAATCCGAATTGATTTTTAATCAGTTTTAAATTGATTCTAAGAGCCGTACCAATTTCAAACTAGTTTTCGAACTATTTTTCTTTTTTAAAAAATATTCAAGTGAAAATTGATTAACCAAATTGGTTTTGTAAAAACAACTCGATTAACTGAATTGATTTTTAAAAAAACATTCAAGTGAAAATCGGTTAACCAAACTGGTTTCAAAAAACTATTTTTCTTTTTCTTGAACTAGTTCGAGTAAAAATCAATTTGGTTTAGGTTTGATTACAATCCGATTCGATCTGAACCAATTTTTTTGCACACCTCTACTCTTAATTACCTTCCCATTTCAGCTCAAAGAAATTAATATCAGACATTATCCATACAAGATTTGTAGGCACGAGATGTTCATCAAAATTGTAATTCCCTAAATACCTTTATGCTTCTTTGTAAATTGTAATTGACACAGAGAAATTGATATCAAAATTAATGGAAGGCACAATGTGTATATGTTAACATCCCATGATGATGACAAACCCAACATTGTATTAATTTTGAGTATTCCTGATAACTGCAAAATTTGATAGTCAATTTTGGTTAAGAATGATTACAATTTTTTCACTTTACTATTGTTTTTAATTAAATAATGAAGAAATTAATATCTTTGCAATTTTTTTATCAGCAAAAGTTAAAAGAAGAAGATTTCAGGTACTTTGAAGGAAAATTGATGCAAAAACTGGAAGAAAAAGTCTTGAAGAAAAGTTGAAGATTGAGACCGCTCGCTTAGCGCACAAGATAGGCCCAGAGCGTCTTCTCGCTTAGTGGCTAGTTCACACTTAGCGCAAAGAAGACCCACAAAGAAGTCCAAAGGCATGCTTAGCGTGAGGTCGCGTGGAAATTAAGCTACCTTAGGCCTATAAAAGAAGTAAGAAGCAAATGAGAAAAGATACACCTACACATCGGGACACATACTCATATCTCTCTAATAGCCTCAACATTTCAAATAGGGGAAATCATTTTTCTATGTCCATTATCTCATTCTCTTTTTTTATCCATCCCTTCCCTTCTTCTATCCACATCAGCCCCTAAAGTGTAAAGCCTCTCATGGTAATGAGAGACTAAACTCTCATTGTCCAGAGAAAAGAATAGATAAATTAGGCTCTTCACGTAGGAAACCAAAGATAAAGTATCTTAGTAGATGTGGATGGAAATGGAGATATCGTTAGATAGAGAAAATCATTAACATTACATCACAAATAGTTTTGGCATGTTAGGCCTCAACATATTTGCATTCTGAATTATCTTTTTATCATCACCTTTATCTTCTACTTTTCTTATCTTTAAATCTTTTATCTTTTTTATCTTCTATTTTTTATCTTTAAATCTTTTATCTTTTCTTTTAAATTTTTATCTTATCTCCTAATTTTCTATTTTAAATTTCTTATCTCTTACTTTATTTAAATTTTACATTTAAATTCCTTATCTCTTACTGTAAATTGAGTTTACATCAATCTAAGTACAGACAAAGTCTCTATGGATTCGACACCCGGACTTCCGAGTATTTTACTACTTGAGACAATTTGATACACTTGCCAGTGACTTAACACTTCCTAACATTCCCATTGTTTCGTGGCTTTAGTTCACTATTATAATAAGGGTAGGTATATGAATATAGATTTGCAGACCGTGTAAATAACGGACCTAAATTTTTTGAACCCGCATAGTAATCCCTGATTTAGGCTCAGCCCGTTTAGTTCACAAACTTCACGAGCTTAATTCGCAAAGTCCTGCGAACTTATCCCTATCAGCTTCAATTGAAGGTGAGGTGAGTGAAGCTGTGCGTTTTGCTTTGCCAATAGCCAACTTAAGCCAAGGAGACCATTCCCATCAAGCAATCACTCACATACACAAAAAATCTAATTTGGAGTTTTGTTTTCTTCTCCTTTGAGAACACATAGCCGCCACCCCTCCTCCTCCTCCTCCTCCTCCTCCTCCCCCACAAGTCATGACTACAAGTCCAATGACCTTGTCCGGTGACCTTACTCCCCCGCGAGTTGTGCCTCCCTACGCCGCACCTCCTCCCCTGCGAGCCATGCCTCCCCGTGTCGTGCCTTCATGGCCACATCAACACCACCTCGAGTCCTCGACCTTGCAAGCCCGCACGATCGCGCCACCCTACATTTTTTTCTCTCTTCATTCACTGGTATGGTCACTCTCTTCACCACCCTTTGTCTCTATTTTTAAATTAAAAAAATTAATTCTAAATTTAGGATACTAAGGATGTTTAGTTGGTTTGTATTTCAACTATTTTGACTATTGTTAAGACTTTAAGAATATTTAATTTTTGTATTTATCTAATGCTTGGACTTTTGCATTTATTGGATAAGTTGTAACCTTCATGATATTTTACATTATGTTTAAGACTATTTGAACTTATGTTAAGATTACTTGTATCCTCATTTTTAATATATTCTTTTATCTAATAAAAAAATCTTATATTTTAGCCTAAAAAATAAAAGAAAAAAAACTGCTTTAATTTTACATTTTTTCTAAAAAAATAATTTAGGCCCGCAGACCAATCTATTTATCTGCAAGATTTGTTGACTCAATACGAACTTAAATAAAAATCCATTTATTTTGCAGACCGGATTTATCTAGCCCGTATAAAATATGGGCTGGACCAATCCGTATACCCATCCCTAATTATAGTCCATCAATATGGAGAAAGGAGAAGGTAGGAGTGAGGAGAGAGAAAAAGTTTTTTAAATAAATATATCTTAAATGATTATAATAACCTTTAAAAAAATTATTTTAACAAAGGAGATTGTGGGTATATTTTTCTTAAAAATTTTGATTTAGGGTTCTATTAACAAACTCCTAATTAATATTACACATAGATGTAAATAATACTACTATTATTTTGTTTTGACAGCATACAACTATTAATTAATGCAGTATATACTATTATTATTTAATGTATGCATTTATTATTATTTTTAAAACATACCTCAATTGTTGTCTTATTACGTTTTGTTTTACATAAGAGTAGTGATACTTTATATACACGTGAACATATCTCATTTTTTTCTATTCTTCTCTTGCTATCATATCATAAATTCTATTATACTTATATTTTTTTTTTACTCTCTCTCTTTAAGTGTTGGATAACACACTAGATGTCTACCAAACATTTCCCTTTACACAAATCAAGAAAAACTAATAAAAAAATGAAAAAAATATCAATATTACAAAATTAATTCTATCATCATTACTTTCTCCATCCAATTATAATTGTTGTGTAAGAGAAAAATAATTGTCATTTTAATTTTTTAATATAACATTAATTACTTTTTTTTACTTATATCTTTTATAATACTAATGGTGAACAATAATATTTATGAATGAATTAATGATTATATAAGGTTTATATTTATTAAATATAATTAATATTACACACAAACGTATGTATTTAGTGTATGTACTAAGAGCGCATTAACATCTCTAGCCATACAATGCAGTTATTTTGGAATTCACGGTGATTCTACCGAGAGTCACTGAATAGTGAATATGTGGATACTATCGAGGGCAACAGTGTGAGACAGTTGTATAGACACATAAGACGTGTCTCTTGTGCTCAATTACTAATCTGACTAACTGTGAGTCTGTCATGGCTCACTAGAAAGAAAGTGAAAAACACAGTAACAAGAGAAGATAGAGGTCAAGTCAATGAATTGAAGTTTGAAGTCATTGTGATTGGTGTTGGTGTTGGAGTTTGCTTTTCCAAGGCCAAGCAATGGCCAAGACCACGCTGGATTCGGGATGGCTTGCAGCTAGGTCCACCGAGGTTCATTTCACAGGCACTCAACTCACCACCACGCACCCTCCCTCTGCCTCCACCCAACCATGGATGGAAGCTATCGTCCCTGGAACGTAATCTCTCTCTTTCTATGTAGATGCAATGCAATGCATGCACATTCTGCTTTCTTTTTTCTTTTATTGCTTGAGGCTTCAACTCATGTTTAATGATTGACAGTGTTCTGGCTACCTTGGTGAAGAACAAAGCGGTGCCTGATCCGTTTCGTGGACTAGGAAATGAGGCGATCCTGGATATTGCTGACTCTGGAAGAGACTATTACACCTTCTGGTTCTTTACAACCTTTCAGTGTAAGCTGGTACGGTTTTTGCTCTCTCTTATTTATGCAATTTTAGAGTTGAGATTTTATTTTGATTGAGCTTAATTCAAATATGATGCTTTGAAGTTCATGGTTTCTGGTTTGATGGACTTTGCTAACTACTCAGTCAGGCAATCAGCACTGTGATCTGAATTTCCGAGGAATCAATTACCGTGCTGATGTCTATTTAAATGGGCACCAGATGGTCCTCCCAAAAGGAATGTTTCGGAGACATTCTCTTGATGTCACCAATATTATTCATTCTGATGGTAGTAACCTGCTTGCTGTTCTTGTTCACCCTCCCGATCATCCTGGGAGCATTCCTCCTCAGGGGGGACAAGGTGGTGATCACGAGGTCAGAAATTATATTAATAAATCCGATATGTTAACTTTGTCCTTCTTGATTGTTTAAAATTATCAATTTAAGTGGTTTATAATTTCTAAAATTTATTGAATTTTAAGAGAGTAAGACACTAGGAAAGAGTGAATGTTACGTGCAGAATATATACATGGTTGGTTTTTTTTTTTTTTGTTCTTTTGTGTAGATTGGAAAGGATGTGGCCACACAATATGTTCAAGGTTGGGATTGGATGGCTCCTATAAGGTGAAATTGTTATTACTTGTGTGGTAATTCATTTTCTGTTTTCCTTGGATAGTAAATTTACAGTTCTTTTATGGTTAGTCAGAGTCTAGGTTATGGTAACAAACTAGCAATATCCTTATCATTCTAATATCAATTAATAACCAATGAATTTGATATTTTTATGTGATTGAATTATCAAAATGTTTATTCCTTTGACAACATGGAGACAATTTTACTTTGACGTTGAGTTCTATTCACAATTGAAGTTGACATAAATGAGGATTTACACTGAAAAGGCAAAATAAGGCATCAAAGTAGAAAGATACATTATATTATGAGACTGAAATTTCCTTTAGATATGCTTTTTTAAATTTCCTATGATGACTTTATGATGTCCTTTGAAGAGTTTCTGAACTATGAAGAAGCAATATAAAGCAAACTGCATCAATAACTAATGCAAGTGTTAAATTTTATTGCAGAGATAGGAATACTGGAATATGGGATGAGGTTTCCATTTCTATTACTGGGGTGAGTTGTATCATAAAAAATGCTTTAATCCTTTTAAAGCCTCTATTTTTTTTTTCATGCACATAAATTTACCAATTACCATTGAGACCAATTAGCAAAGCCTTTCTTTCCTCTTCATTTTTCTCTTTTCAATATACTGTCTTTTCCCTTTGCTCTTAATCACAAGAGAAAAAGAGTTTTAGCCTTTTCATGAATTCTTCAATTCATAGTTCAATATTACTTAACTCCTAGATCCAGCCATATATTGCAATGATGAGATACAATTTAAATATTATTTGCACTCACGCCATTGCATGCAATTCCATTACCCTTTTCTAATTCCTAAGCTTGACATATACATAATTATTAAAATAACCTGTATTTAATATTACTTATTAAATCTAACTTTTGCGGGATGTTACATTTGGTGCAGCCAGTAAAAATAATCGATCCCCACTTGGTGTCATCATTTTTTGACAATTATAAGAGAGTATATCTACATGCCTCAACTGAGTTGGAAAACAGGAGCTCCTCGACTGCTGAGTGCTCATTGAGTATCCATGCGACAACAGAACTTGAGGGGAGTATTCACTTAGTAGAGCAGCTTCAAACTCAAAATCTTTCAATTCCTGCAAGATCACGGGTGCAATATACATTTCCTGAGGTCAGTCTGGAGATTTAATCCACTATCCTTAGTGCCTGTATAAAGTTTTAAAACAAGTGAAGAACTTAATCATTAAGTCAAGATATCTTAATAGAAATATTTTTTTACTTTTGAGTAATTTTTTCTTATTCCATACCTTATAATCTTCGTGTATTGTGCAAACGTTTTTGTATGGCTTATGTCACATTTCTTTTTTTCTAAGTTGAGAAAATTTGCAATCCTGGATTATTAATCTTTTGCGGCCTTGTTTTACTATTGATCCAGTTAACTTGAATAATTTGGGGTTTAAGTTTTATCTCTTCTTTCCAAGTGCTAATGATCTGCATTGGCAGCTCTTTTTCTACAAGCCAAATTTATGGTGGCCAAACGGAATGGGGAAGCAATCTTTGTACAATGTTATTATTAACATTGATATCAAAGGATATGGTGAGTCTGATTCATGGAACCATCACTTTGGATTCCGCAAAATTGAAAGCCATATTGATGGTGCAACAGGTGGAAGGTATTATGGTTTCTAGTACTCCTTCAATGTTATGATATTTTTCTTTTTCCTTGGTTTATGTTTTGCTTCATGTTTTCATAGGTTGTTCAAAGTCAATGGAGAACCAATTTTTATACGAGGGGGTAACTGGATACTGTCTGATGGGCTACTGCGACTTTCAAAGAAGCGATACGAAACAGATATCAAGTTTCATGCAGATATGAATTTTAACATGATTCGATGCTGGGGTGGTGGACTCACTGAAAGGCCAGAGTTTTATCATTATTGTGATTATTATGGTCTTTTGGTAAGATTTACTACGCCCTCATTCTTTTTTATATGCGCTGCTCAATATTCTTTCTTGGTTATATTTTTTATGCATTTACTGCGTTAGTACTGTTGTGCAGTGTGGCTGTATAGTTTGTTTGTGTTCTTTTCTTTTTTGAGTGCTTTTTATGGATGTAGCAGTTTGTATTAGCTTGTATGACTCCATCATTATTAAACCTGGTTAGATTTGTGAGACTTGATGATTACAATATTGAGATATCTAGAGCCTGAGTACAAATTTTATCATGTTTATTTTCCAAAAAAGAAAATGATCACTGTATAATTTACTGGTTTAGAACTTATACATATTCACCAGATCACCACTGGTCCCACCCACTAGTTTAAGTTCTATATGTCTTGTGTTACATTAGTGGTAATTTTAGTTTTGATAATTGATCATATTGCTGGTAAATCTTGTAGGTATGGCAAGAGTTCTGGATTACTGGGGATGTTGATGGACGCGGTATCCCAGTATCAAATCCAAATGGACCATTGGACCATGACCTTTTCTTGTTTTGTGCTAGAGACACGGTCAAGCTTCTTAGAAATCATCCTAGTCTTGCCCTCTGGGTGGGTGGAAATGAACAAACTCCACCAGATGATATAAATGTTGCCCTGAAAAATGATCTGAAACTTCATCCTTATTTTGAACATGGAGAAGAAAAAGAAAAACCTGTAGGTGATTTGTCCCCAAGGTTGGGGGATCCTAGCCAATATCTTGATGGCACACGAATTTACATACAAGGATCATTATGGGATGGGTTTGCAGATGGGAAGGGGGACTTCACTGATGGACCTTATGAAATTCAAAATCCCGAAGATTTCTTTACAGATAGTTTTTATAATTATGGATTCAATCCCGAGGTTGGTTCTGTGGGAATGCCAGTTGCTGCCACCATAAGAGCAACAATGCCTTCAGAAGGATGGCAAATACCACTGTTTAACAAACTTTCCCATGGTTATGTAGAAGAAGTTCCAAACCCCATATGGAAATACCATAAATACATTCCATATTCAAATCCAACCAAGAAGGTTCATGATCAAATTCAGCTTTATGGTGATGTAAAAGATCTTGATGATTTTTGTTTGAAGGTAAGAAACCTTTATCCACATGATGCATTTCCAATCCTCCTATCTTTGCTATTCTGTTGTTAACTTTTATTTTTTTTATACTATAATCTTCTCAGGCTCAACTAGTTAACTACATACAATATAGAGCTCTTCTGGAGGGATGGACTTCGCACATGTGGAAAAAATATACAGGAGTATTGATTTGGAAGACACAAAATCCTTGGACTGGTCTGAGAGGTCAATTTTATGATCATCTTCTTGACCAAACAGCAGGTTTCTATGGCTGTCGATGCGCAGCAGAGCCAATTCATGTACAGCTTAATCTGGCTACATATTTTATAGAGGTAAACATCTAATTTAAACTTCTACTTTTATGAGTTGGGAATGAAAATATAAATACCATTTAACAATGAGAAATACTTTTGTGGCTCTATAAATTGAAAATTGAGTAGGAGGCCAAAAGTAGCAAGTTAAAAGGATTACAAGAATACTGAACCGGCGAAAATTGGAATAATCACAATTTCCTTTGCAAATTATTTGATGGTCCAGTGCTGAATAGTTTCTTAAAGGTTCTATATCATTTTATATTTCCTCTTAAAACAGGTTGTCAATACTACATCAGAAGAATTGTCTAGTGTAGCTATGGAAGTTTCAGTGTGGGACCTCGAAGGCACACGTCCACACTACAAAGTTCATGAAAATCTCACTGCACTGCCAAAAAAAGTAACACCTATTGTTGAGATGAAGTATTCGAAGTCAAAAAATCCTAGGCCAGTTTACTTTCTTCTTCTCAAACTCTACAACATGTCAGATAATACAATTTTATCTAGAAATTTTTATTGGTTGCATCTTGCTGGCGGAGATTACATGCTATTAGAGCCATATAGGAAGAAGAAAGTACCTCTCAAGATAACATCCGAGGTTTTCATTGAAGGATCCACTTATATACTTCGAATGCATGTGCAAAATACATCTAAAAAACCAGACTCTAAAAGTTTAACATTGGTACACGGTTCAACAGCTAGACTAAGCAATAACTGCTTTGTTACAGACTCACCAGAAACCATAGATAGTGGGACTGGAAAAGAGCATGAAGTTGGTTGGTTTAAGAGGATACACAAATGCTTTGCTGGGAAAAGTGATGGTTTGAAGGTTTCTGAAATTAATGGACAAGATATAGGTGTCGCTTTCTTTCTTCATTTTTCAGTTCATGCTTCAAATAAGGACCACAAGGAAGGGGAAGACACGAGAATTCTCCCTGTTCATTACTCAGATAACTATTTTTCAGTTGTGCCAGGAGAGACCATGACTATTAAAATATCTTTTGAGGTCCCTCCTGGTGTCTCTCCTCGAGTTACTCTGCATGGCTGGAATTACCAGGGACAAACCATCCATGAAGCTCTTTACTGATGTCACAAGCAACCTTGTGAACTGATCAATTAGTGTACTTAAAATGCATTAGAGAAAACTTCATGAGTTTTTCTTTCCCCTATAACCTGTGAAACTTAGCATCCCCAGACAACATCTGAGAATTAATATTTCCCTCTGTATGTCACAGATAAGACCAATATTTCTGGTGCTTTGTTTTTCAACCCCTGCAATAAAAAAGGAAAGGTAAAATTTTTAAACCACTGCGGAAAGATGGAAAATTTTTCAATATACCATATAATTCTAATGGTTTGATAATTGCTTTTAAAATAACTATTTTTGCTCAAAAGTCTCACTTATGTGGCCTCCTTCGTTTATGCTCCCCTTCAAGTTTGGCTACTTTCCTAGTAGGTTTTGTATAGAGATCCTTGCTTTACAAGTTTTCAACTTAATGCTCAATTTGGATTAAGGTAACTTTTTCTAATCTTGAACTGCACCCAATAAAAGAAAAATGCAAACTGTCTCAATGAGACTGATTTTGAGAGCTAAGGCTCTTGGGAACGGAGTGAAGGTTATGTGGCGCCTCAATCATTTTTTGACTTGTAGTTAGATAATGATTCAATTTTATCTGTGATTGAAAATCCCTTATTCTTCTAGCCAATTGTTTTAAGGTATTTGGCAAAACAAAAACATTTCTTCTATAGAAAGTACGGATCAACACTTGACTAACAAAAGTGACAATCTGGCACATATTCAAACACATCATAATATGTATACTTGAATTGTAGTATATGATAAAAGCCGTAACTGAAAGGTTTCTAAAATTAATTTTGAAGGAGCAAACATATAATTGACATGAATGGGAGCATGATGCACTAACGATGAGAACAAATATGAAAGATCATCATCAATAATTATATAGACTTCATCATCCGGCTAATTGAAGAGAATATGCCTGCTGCTTTGTCAAGCAAACCTTGCCCTTGCTCAGACTTCTGTTCTTCATCGGCAAATAGAAGCTGCACCATATAGGAAAGGATACCCAAGAGATTAAAAATAGTCATATCGATTTTAATGATGTAAGCTTATCAAGGACAGTGACTCTTTTCCTTTTCTTAGGTTGGGTTCAGGGTCTTTTCACTATGGGTTATTCACCAACAAATTTGCTGTCTTCCTTGCTCTAATGATAATTTTCCTACTATTCAAATTCTCTCTCAGAAAAATTTACCTACAGGAATTAATAGGTATCTTAACCATGTACATAGAAAATGGTTGTATCCTGCAATGTAGTTTAAAATTGAAGCTATTAACCTCGATGTCTTCAGCATCAGGACGGATTTCGAATTCCTTGGCAAGCAAATATCTATCTGGCCTTTCCTTGTCGTCACTGAACACTTTCCACAATCTGAGTAGATCAGCAGAACAGGAAGTAAACAACAAATCATAAATAAATTCAGCTTTGCAATTAATATTTGGAGAAGCCAAATACAATAAAACCAAAATCATATTTACATACGGCTAAAAGTGTGTAGCTTTATCTCCATGGAAAAAGAATATACATATTGAATCATCAATCATGAATAGTCCACTTTTAAACTCAAGTGATTTTTTATTTATTTTTTTATAAATGGAAATAGGATACTGGATACTTATGGGAGGGAACAAAAGACCTTACCCAGGATAACACCTAAAGATTGCTCCAAATGGCATAGGTCGCATGAAATAGACAGTTGTAAAAGTGCTGTACAACAAAAGATCAGAATTCAGTAGTCTGGTGTGATCAGAATAAACCAATTTTACAAAATAAACTGCATTAAGAATGCAAGCACTCAAGGAAGGTAGGAACTTAATACAGATAGTAGTAGTAGAAAAAAACAAGCACACAAAATCCAAGTCCAGTTTATATAAATACTATTTACGGTCAGTTGAAGCTTAAGAAGTAACCATGCAATGGCTCAGAAATCATACCTTAGAAAGACACGTCTTAACTTTCGGACATTAAATCCAACTCCAACATCCTCACTAATTAGGCGTGGATTCCACATGATGAGGGGCGTAGGCTGCCAATATATGGATAGTTTGAAAGAAAGTTATAAATATTAAAATACAGGCATACATGGAAATTTCTAAACTAGATGCAAGGTGCTGAAATGGCATAATAAGGTGACTATCTCGTAGTCTATGGCGGTTTTCTAGAATGACAAATATGAGAGGTATCATTAATTCTCAACTCAACCCCTTGCCATTAAAAGCAGCCTTCACATATTGATTTCCCTCTTGATGAGGAAAACTTATCACATTGTTCAGTAGATGGATGTTTAAATTTCAAAGGATAACATTAGAGTTAGAACAGGAGTTCAGGGATTTACTTCTGGAATATTTGAGAGATTGGATGCAATTCTCTCTACATACTCTAACATCTGATAATCAGGAACAATCATAACCACAACCTCATCGTCACTTTCTACAGGCTTCCGGTCACTTAAGCTGGATAAACATCAAAAGAAACTGTACATGATATAAACATAGCATGACTATAAATAAGGAACAAAAAAAAAGTTATAGACGGAACTGCAACAGCATAGCCATCAAGGACTCAAGTGCAATGCAAAAGTCAGAATCAAATATATGACAGTAAACCCACGGATCAACATATATATATATATAGTATACCTACGAATATATTGCCTAACAGAATAAAACATAGCATTAATCTAAGTGCTGGAAGTTACCTTGCAAATCTAAATAGAGCATCTTTCCACCGATATTTCAGAAGGGCTGCTGCACCAGCATCTGGAAATATGGCTTTAACTCTCTAACAATCAAATTCATGAAACTTAGCAACAAAGTTTACAACTTGCAAAATAAATGCATCCATACACATTTCGTCAATCCTTATGGAATTCATCATGAAGCGCCATAGTCTATGAAGATAATACTCAGGAAACTAAGTATTCATAACATGAACTATTGAGCATCTATTTTTTGGGTACTTGTATCTCGTGCAGAAAAGTAAATAATCACAACTATCTATTTTGTGGATCCTCATGTCAAATGAATTTCAGAGGCTGTAGTATTTTGACATTTTCATTTAAAATTTGCATGTTAAATTTTACCACTTGATAACAATGACCTAAACAATTAATGATACCAAGTAAAGAGACATACTAGCTGCCTCCCGTGTTATAAAGGAGACCATATATGCACTTGGTCGGAGTGCAAGTAAGACACCATAGATGCCATAAATGTTTGTACATCCGACGGTAGAGAAACCACATGGGTGGGTTATGATCATGACTCTCTGGTGTCTCTAATGTACATTACATGCAAAAGAAACCAATTCTATTTAAATGAAATGAACATAACGACACATGCAATCACGTCATGGAGAATATATTACAGCGTCTAAGATAGGGAATAGAAAAATCGTTTTGAATTCAGAAATTCCTTCATACATTTCATGTGCTATAAGTTTATAACTACCGGAATACATCCCACTAACCTGGAATTTAGTTTTTTCAATGAGTGTATCCAAAAAAATCCTTGACAATTCCCAGAGTTCCACCTGCGCGCCTTCGTCATCCAAAAATTGCAGTTGGGGGATTAAAAGTTCAACCTGTAAGACAGTTAAAATGTTTTGTTGCAAGAAGCATGTGGCAGCAGTGGCGCTAAGCAGCGGAAAGAAAACAGTTATTTAACTTTGAGAAACCAACCCATGCACCCATTAAACTGCATTCTACATAGCAACATTTTCTAACACTAAACTGCCTTGGCTTAAGCATTTAGTTACATCAGATGTAAAATAATGAAAAGTTAATTTTGGTCACCTTTAGCATGCTAAATTTAGAAAGTTATTGATCTTAACCAGGTTAAGATGTCTAAGCTCTTTAGAAGGACTGCAATACCAAAGATGTTTAGCACGACATATTTAAGCCAAAAATCCAGAAAAAGGAAAGGAAATCTATTTTTAATTTGGAATTGTTTCACCTAATAGCAACCAACAGCGCAGAAATTGTTAATAAATGACATTTGGAATGTGTGAAAAAGAAAATGAAATTTTGGCACATACTATGGCTCTTATCCCTCCTGAAGATACAAATATGGCCGCGGCCTCACTTGATTGCCGCACTGCACCCTCCAAGTCTGAAGGCAAGCAACTGAAACAGAAAGCAAAAAGAAAACAACTTTTTGATACCCATTGGAATGTATATCTAACTTCATCAATCTACCAACTTCCGGTTCCCATATGACTTCAAAATAAAATATGGTGAGACGCAAAATTGATGAACATACTCCAACGGCACAAGCATGCTGATTTATGATGTTTTGAGTTTCTAGTACACAGTTCTTATAATCCCGAAGATAAGAGTCCTATCCTATGAATGGAAAATATAACAGTATATATCCACTGTTGTCTGAGACTTGCAATACACATAAATTGAAAGGGAAAAAAGAACATAACTTACAAAGTTCAAATTGTAAAGTAGTAATACCTGTCATCCTCCTCCCCATCCTCAACAGAAGTTTCTGTATTTTCTACTGGTGAGAGTGAAGGGTCAGGCTCTTGGAATTGGGAAGGTTGGCTTTGGAATTTCTCAAACTTGGCAAAAACTCTGAAGCTGGAGCTTGAAGGGTGAAGGGAAAGGCCATTGTAGGTGCAAAGTAGAGGGTGCGAAAAAGATATGGAAAAACGAGTGGCTGAGATTGGAAAGGATATTGAAGGATGGAAGTTGCAGGTTATGCTTGAAGAAGCCATTTATGTTGTTGCCTGTTAAGTGTTAATCTGTTCCTTTTCCAGAGGCCATGGATTATTCATGAATTTTGGAAATTCTTGTAACTTGGTATGATCAAATGCAACGTATAAACTGCCTTTGCTCCATGGCTTTTAATTTAATTTAATTTCTTTCTTATGGGATCCCTTCCCGGACAGCCTCATCCTTACTCCAAATATAAATCCTTATATTTGGTTGGTCACTTTACATTTGAACCCGATTGTCTCTATAATGGGTAACTCGAAATTTGGTTTAATTAAAATATATAAATTTAGACATTATATGTATCGAATTAATTTACAAAATTTTAAAATCAAATGTTATTTTATAAACCATTTTTAAAATAAAATTTATTCATAAATTTATATCATCTCATGTTATAAAAAAACTATAATATCATTACGTGCAAAATATATATATATATGCAAAAGGTGTGGCTTGAATTCAACTTACTCTTGATATCATATTAACAATACAAATATAAAGAGAGGAAAAAGAAGAGAAAACAAAGGAGATATGAAGAGTTATAGTTCTATTCCAACAATGAAACATAAATATACAATAATAAAAAAGAAAAATATAATGACAACAAGTAAAAAGATTAAGCCTTCAAAAATAAGTAAAAATATTAAACTATTATATGAGAGAGTAAAAACAAAAAATAATAAGTATAAAAGAACTTGTAATCTAACAAAATTGACAAGCTTAAAGGAGATTTTGTAATCCTAAATTTAAAAGGCAAAAATTGTTTGGAAACTAGGGTTAATGTCCATTAAAAACTATGCTACTTCCTAGATTTTAATATTGGTCACTTGATTTAAAAAATTGCTATTTATGACTTCTACTTTTAAAATATTTATAAGTTATTTTTTATTTATTTACGAGCTATACAAATTTTAGTTAAGACTTATTACTTAAATTATATTTTTAAAGATATATTTTAGTTTATGCATGTCAGATTCATATTTAAGGCATTTGTATCATGCACCTTTCAATATAAATTCTATACCTCCCAAAAAGTTTCCATTGTCAAAAATACCCTTAACCTTAAAACCTCCTCTCCTTCTTTCATGTGTCGCACAAGCTGAATGTGACACCTCCCTCTTGCATCCTCGTCCTCTGCCTTCACCAAATCCCTACTCCTCCTTCTTCTTTGAATGAGAAGACAATGACAATGTTAGTGGGTTAGAGCTTGCACGTGACGACACTAATGAGACTCGTTGTGTTGTTGATGAAAAAGGCAATGACGATTCCAGTGCCAGACAACAACAATGTGTCCTCAACGATGAGAGCTTTGTTCTTCGCTTCTCTATTGGACCATTTGAGTGTGTGCTACCAGAGAGGTCCCTCCACAACTAACAACTAGTGTGAATACGGTGTATGCATCGAGGAGTGCATGGACCGACGGGTTTGAGAGGATCACACCCTAGAAATTGTTAGGATGGTGATGGTGGTGACTAGGGTTGGTGATGGTGGTGCACAATGGCACAACGACTTGGAGGTATGGGTTCAAGTTTGAAGAAGGGAAGGAGGTCCTGTAGCCTATTCCAGAACGACTATTCTGGAATAGGATACTTTTCTAGAATAGTTATCTCGTAATACGATTTTTTGTATTCTGAAATTCCTATACCGGAGTAGGTTTCTAGAATAGGACACTCTTTTGAAATAGCTATTTCGGAAGAGCATCATATTCTGGAATAGTCATTCCAGATAGGGGTGCCTGGTAAAGGGGTATTTTTGTCCGCTTGAGTCTTTTGGGAGGTGCAGG
Source organism: Glycine max (assembly GCF_000004515.6). Lineage (NCBI taxonomy): Eukaryota > Viridiplantae > Streptophyta > Magnoliopsida > Fabales > Fabaceae > Glycine > Glycine max. The sequence continues at coordinate 46,617,464 of NC_038256.2, forward strand.
ATGAGAATGGGAGGTGCAGGATATAAATGCCGAATAAAACAGCCTAGCCCATTCTAACGAGAAGGTCGGGCTTTTGAAATTTGGGCCCAATATAAAGGTCGGTTTCGTGGACGCTCCGGCGAATTTGATATAAGCATATAGCCGTTGTAATTTCAAACTTTGAAATTCTTACAAAGTGAAGAACCCTACGTCTAATTCACCACTATTCTCTCTCTCACGCTCTCCCTTTCGATCTTTGAATCGTGCGTCACTCTTCTCAGAGAAACCATGAACGGTACTCTCTCTCTCTCTCTTTTCACCGATTAACTCAATTCCCTAATTCTTTAACGCAACTCACCGATTCTTGCAGATCAATCCATGCAAATCCAAATGCTCGCTGAAAAATTCCACCGATTTGTTCTTGACTGCGAACTCAAGCAACCGTCAATCGCTCAGTGCTCTGGTAGGGTTCCCTTCCAATTCTCGATTCATTTTTTCATTTCGATTTGGAATGACAATAAATGAAATTAAATATTATTTGGATGATTTCGCTAAATAATCTTAATCTCATCCAATATTACGTTGTTAGTCGTGTTGTTGGATGGTTATTTTATTGAATTTTGGAATTTCGTCAGATATTGTGTCAAAGCAAGTGAACGAGAACTCTGACTCCATGGATGAACATAGTTTGTCCAATGGAACCCATGAAGTTTCTCCGGATAAGGGTCACACACTTCCCATATTGAAGAAAATACTTGATCTCGGTGCTAAAATTCAGGTAAATCCTTAACGTTAGTTTAAAACCACGTTTTCGCATTTGCGTAATTTGTTTATCTTTCTCACAGTTTAGTTTACCTGACTTTTATTGTTCATGCATTAGGATTTGAAGAAGCAGCATATAACCTTGTGTGATGAAGTGAAACTCACTTCTGAGTCTTTTCCTGGCAATGATATTTTGAAGTCTGTACAGCTTCTGGGTATGCCTCTAGTAGAAAACTACAAAAATAAATGGAAAATTGAATATTCTCTCTCTCTCTCTCTCTCTCTCTCTCTCTCTCTTTATGGTTAGTTTAGTTATAATACTAAGGTTTTGCGATTTTCTACTGGTATTAGGTGCTGAATACGAACTCTTAAAAAGAAAGTACTCAGAGGAGTCCTCTGAACGGAGGCGGCTTTACAATGAAGTAATTGAACTCAAGGGAAATATCAGGGTTTTCTGCAGATGCAGGCCATTAAATGAGAATGAAATTGCTAATGGGTCTGTATCTGTTGTCAATTTTGAGTCGTCTTCAGATAATGAGCTACAAGTCATTTGCGCAGATTCTTCTAAAAAGCAATTTAAATTTGATCATGTGTTTGGGCCAGAAGATAACCAAGGTACAAGAGAAGTTACATCTTTTGTTGGTATTGCATTGAAGTTTTTTTTTATGGAAAATTATTGAACCTGAATGCATTTTTTGTTATGCAGAGACTGTTTTTCAACAGACCAAACCCATTGTTACATCAGTATTGGATGGGTACAATGTCTGCATATTTGCCTATGGGCAAACTGGAACTGGGAAAACATTTACAATGGAAGGGACACCAGAACACAGGGGAGTTAACTACAGAACCCTGGAAGAATTATTCCGGATAACTGAAGAGAGACATGGTACAATGAAGTATGAATTGTCTGTTAGCATGCTGGAGGTTTACAATGAGAAGATAAGAGATCTCTTGGTGGAAAATTCTACCCAACCCACTAAGAAGTGAGTTCTCAGATCTCTTGGAGAAATTAGCATTGTAGGTTTTAGCTCTTTTATTTTAGAATTTAACAGCCATTTGCATATGATGTAATAAAAACAAGATCTGAGAATTCTTGTGACAATATTGCTTTGCTGGATAGAGTCTGAAAAAAGTAAAATAGAAACATGACATTATAATTTCATGGTTCTAAACAAGGCATTCGCCAGAGCTGCATAGTTTTTTAACCATCTCTACATTTCAACTAGATTAGCAACTAGCCATTAAACTAATTAAAATGTAGTGTCCTGTTTTTCTTTCCCTCTCTACTCAATTGCGTGAAGGAAATTTTGGTGTATGGAATGTTTCTCAGGCAGAATCACTAATGAAGAGAACATTTTTTTTATATATATAAAAAAAAAAACTTTAGATTGGAGATAAAGCAAGCTGCCGAAGGAACCCAAGAGGTCCCAGGACTTGTTGAAGCTCGTGTTTATGGAACAGAAGATGTGTGGGAAATGCTTAAGACTGGAAACCGAGTCAGATCAGTTGGATCCACCTGTGCTAATGAACTTAGCAGCCGTTCTCATTGGTACGTCTTGACTTTTACAGATTAACTAATTATTGCTTGTACTTTGTATTTGGTCAAAACTTATTTATATTATATAGTTTTTGGAGATCTTAATTCTTAAATGCAATAATCATATTAAATAAGTTATTTTCCTTGAATATGTCATTCTTTAAGCTGAGCCAGTTGCTTTCTTTGAATCAGTAGATGTAATAAAATTATCTCTATGAAACTATTGATCTTGGTAGAAGTTATTGCACATTATAGATAGTGACCAAGAGGTGGTCTTACACGCAGCTTGTTAAGAGTAACTGTAATGGGGGAAAATTTAATCAATGGCCAGAGAACAAAGAGCCACCTTTGGCTAGTAGACTTAGCTGGCAGTGAGCGTGTGGGGAAAACTGAAGCTGAAGGAGAAAGGCTGAAGGAATCTCAATTCATAAATAAGTCACTTTCAGCACTTGGTGATGTTATTTCCGCCCTTGCTTCCAAATCATCCCACATCCCTTACAGGCAATTCCCTTTTCCTCTCTTAAACATGTTCTTACAGAATTATCCTTTTTTCTCATTATATTTGTATCCTCTGTTTGAGACAGGAACTCAAAACTCACTCATATTCTGCAAAGCTCTTTAGGTGAGATTCCATTGCAGCATTATGAATTAAATATTACTCTGGAAATAACTCCTTTTTTATTTGATTTCACTAATATGCCTGAAATTTTATAACTAATAATGTTTGATATGGGGTCAAATGCAGGAGGAGACTGCAAAACTTTAATGTTTGTGCAAGTGAGTCCAAGTTCAGCAGACTTGGGAGAGACACTTTGCTCACTGAATTTCGCCACCCGTGTCCGTGGGATCGAGAGTGGCCCAGCTCGCAAGCAAGTAGACCACACTGAGCTGTTTAAGTACAAGCAAATGGTAAGCTTATGTAAAATTATTCTTCTGATAGGAATAACCATGGTTTTTTCATTTCCTGAAACTAAGAAAATTTGTCATAATTAAAGGCTGAAAAGCTCAAACAAGATGAGAAGGAAACAAAGAAATTACAGGATAGCTTGCAAATCATGCAACTCAGGCTTGCAGCAAGAGAACATCATTGTAGAAGCCTTCAGGAAAAGGTATAAATATAATCTTCTGCAACTCAAGTAACTTTAGACAAGATAGATTTTTTCTTTGCAAAGTGATTCACAATTTTCTTATATTCCACGACAGGTTCGGGACCTCGAGAACCAGATTGCAGAAGAAAGGAAAACCAGACTAAAGCAAGAAAGTAGATCTCTTGCTGCCGTTACAGTTCAACCCTCATCATCAACAGCTCATAAAACCATGACAGACAAGAAGCCTCCACTGAATCCTTCAAAACTGAGATTGCCACTGAGAAGAATAACCAATTCCTTGCCTCCACGGTCTCCTCTTAGATCAAAGAGTTACACTGCCTTCATGAGTGGAAAGGAAAACTCTGTCAGAAGGAACTCAATGGCGACAAATGCTGTTAGGCCAGCTTCACCATCAACAACAGCACAGTTCCTTCAGGCAAGGAGGCGGGTGTCCGTTGCTGTGAGACCCCCTGCACCATCAACAACGCAGGTCTTTCAGCCAAGAAGGAGGGTCTCCATTGCCACACTACCTTCTCACACAATTTCTGACATTACTACTCCACTCCGTACCTCAGCATTACGTGTTACCGGTGGAAGCAGCCAACAATCACGGATAAGAAGCCAAAGGAAAGATCGGTATTCAAGTTTGTTCGCCCCATTGCCAGAGTTGAGAACATCAGTTGAGACAACTCCAATGACTGTAAGGAGGAGCAGCAAGTTTATGATGAGCAGTCCGGTAAGGGCAGATTCCAGGGAGGGATCCGCTAGGCATCCAACTCTTCTTGCACTTCAACGCAAGCCTGTAGTCTGGAGTCCTCTTAGAGGTTTGAAAAGTAACAGAAAGTCATCACTGTTGCCATATCGCCCAACCTAAATGCAATAATTTCCCCATACTATGTGACAAACAGTGGAGTTTTCCAACTAATGCCAAACGTGTATAAATTAGTATTATGTTTGGTTTATGACTCAACTTAGATTCAATTAATTTTTTCTCAAACATTTAATGACAAATATTGTGTTTGTTGTTCTATCAAATTTCTGATCTCGCATTTAAATGTCAAATTCTTTACTTTTACTCATTTATTTTTTAATTAATCAATTAAAACTACCAATAATCCAAAGTGTAAACCTTGTGTAGAATTAAAGATGCAAGAATAGTAATAGTGGGCGAGTATATATTGAAAAATAATCTCATGACATTAATCACTTGTGAGACATATTTAGCTATTAGAACTACAAGTACATATAGATACATTTATAGACACATTTATTTACTTTTTAATTGTGTAATGGTTTGAGAAACACAAAATTCTGAAACTAAACTAGCTTGAATAGAGGCAATTGCTTTGACCGTCCAACATTCTTTTTTCTAATCTAATACTTTTTGTTATTTTCAAAATTATCCCGGACAAATTTACGGATTGCAAATCCGTAATGGCTTCATATGATTTTTTTAAAAAAAAATGTTTTACAACTTAATTTAAAATTAATGATTCAGGATTCAAACATGTGACTTTCAAATTATTAGCATGATGTGACTTTTAGATTATTAACGCTCTAACCAACTAAGCTAGTAGGCTAATTATGTTATAAAATAATTAATGTCGCAAAATTTATTATGTAAATTTGCATGCGCATTAAGTATACATTAGAAATTTTAGTGTTATATATAACGACATTAATTATTTTATAACATAATTGAACTATTAGCTTAAGTTAAAACATTATATTAATAACATGATTGTCAATCCGTAAGCTTGCGAACTATGAATTCACAAGTTTACATATTACAAATCCATAAATTTGTTAGAAATAATTTTGAGAAAAATGAAAAAGTGTTGGATGCACAAAACAATTCCCTTGAATAGATGGCTGTCACAACTCAAAAAAGAAGAAAAATGTTGAAAAGCCCACATAAGTTTAAAGGAAAATGCCCTATGATGTAGGCCTTCAATTGCACAGAAAATCAGTTGGCTAAAGGTCAAACACCCTTCAATTTTAACTTCGAATTTAATTGAAATAAACTAATTTCTAGCTTCGAATTTATTTAAAATACACTTAGAGTCATATTCAAAATTTAAAGTTTTTTATATTATATTTCAATCATAAATTATTATATAGTTATATTTTAATTATTACTTTTTGAAATAATTAGTTTATAAGTCATTTAAAAAAAATTGAAATTATTTTTAATTAATTGACAATGTAATTAATTTTCCACTAGCAGCATATCAAAATTAAAAATCTTTGGACGGCAGGGGGCCTTGATCTATCAATGAATAGAGGGAGAAAAATGGGCTTTGCTCCCCTTTACAATATGAAGAAAGAAAGAAGGGTTGAAGTTTAGACCACTTACAGTAGTTCTACCTATAGAAAAGATCATGAAAGAGGCGATCAGAATGGTACTCGAATCCATTAATGATCCTGAGTTTCTATCGCACTTCCTCTTGGGTCGAGGCCGACATTTTAAGTAAATGAAAAACTCATCCAACTTTGGTACATTTTAAAGTTTATTTATTAACACTAATAGTTGAGATAGCCTTGTATACTTTTTTCTAAAAAATGTATATATTACTTAAATTTTATCGAAAGGAAAGCAACTTTTAAACTATAGTCAGCTTTATAACATAACATTTTGTTCGAAAACTTTATTGACTAATGGAAACATTCCCACGTAATCAACCCGGGGCCCAAGCAAAATGGGGAAAAAAAAAGGCTGGCATATAGCCGTTGGCGTTGAATTAGCTTCCTTAGGATAGAGTGAAAGACATGGATAGACTTAGTCGACCGTTGGAAAAAACAAACCGTTACACAGAGTTCGTGTTTGTTCAACATCAACACTTAGGAGCTAAACTCTGCAACAAAAAGCAAAAGGTTAAGGGACCAGACCGTGTCTTCGTCGTAGAGAGAGAGAGAGTTCATATCCAATCTTTGGTTGGGTGGGTGGGCACTAGGTACAAGTTATAGAGATCGTTAGAGTGAGTGATTGAAATTCTTGAGACCCACATCGTGTGTGTTTGTTTTCATTCCTCGGAGGATATTCTAAAGATGGTTGCGAGAACCCCACCAAAGCAGAAGAAGCTGTTGGCTGCTCTCAACCCTGTTCTGATTAAAGAAACACTCAACAAGGTAATCCACGTTTAATGCCAGTTTACCTTCCCTGATGAAACATTTAAATTTTGAATCTTTGTGAGTGAATTGTTGTGGGTGTTTGAAGGTGGATCAGTGCGTGGCTCGGCTGCAGGAACTTCAGTACACTGTGACTGGTGGAACCAAGGTGGTGTCAGGGGTGACTCTCAGCCCTCGCAGCACCAGAGGCTATCTCAGAACCAGTCTCAGGTGCAAGCAAGAATCACTCAGGTCTGCTTCTGCTTTAGATTCTATTTCAATTTCAGTTCATGATCATCATATTTTTGCTTTAAAGTTTGAGTTTAATTTCCATAAACTGTGGGTTCAACTTTTTTTTTTTAATATTTTCAACTGATCAGAAATAATATTTGATGTGACTTTTAATTTCTATGCACTGTTTGCGTAAAGATTATATACTCAACTGATTAGAAGTAATTTTTTATGTAACTTTTAAAGTAGTAATTACAAATGCAAACAAACTTGTTATACATGACAGATAGTGTAATTGAATGATAGTGCATGCATTGTTTATTCGTAAACTTTTTGCTATTTGTTGTTGCAAATTGTAAACTCTAATTGTTTGTGTATTCTTGCCATTATGAAGGATCAAGAATGGTGCCTCAAGGAGATCTCCTGTGGGGAAGTTTCCAGCAAACACAGGTTTTGTTTGTTTCTCTCTATTCACTTTGCAAAGAAATTTTTACTAGGACATGGTCATGGACAACATGGGTAATAATTAATTGGCATTCCTTTGACTTAATCTGATCCTTGTGAACACTTATGCAGGTGAATGGAAGAGAATGTCATTGCCTGCAATGCTTGTAGGCGAAACTGTTGGAGAAATTTTGCAGGCAAGTCAGTTTGCCAGAGAAATAGTCTCAGCAGTTGGTAAGAAAACTGACCCAGAGGATCCAAAAACTCCAATGTCTCAACGCAGCAACAAAAAAGTAGAACTTGAAAACACACAACTCAGGGCCAGAAGGAAGAAAGAGAAGCAAACCAAAGCACAGAACGATGGTTCCCCATCACTTCAAAGGGCTCGTTCCAGAATCAACTTCAAGGTTTCTCCTCCTAAGGTTAGAGAATTTGATAAAGAAAGGAACAGGTATATGGCAAATAGGGTGTCTCCAAGAAATAGGCCATGGACTAGAAAAACAGTACTATTCCCCAACCCTTTGTTCCTCTCCACTCATTCCTCTTCACAGCAACAGTTTTGCAAGACAAGGTCACCTATCATAACAAGAAATAGAGGAACAACATCACACAAGTTTTTGATCAAGTCTCCATCTTCGCCATCAGGGCCACAACAGTTTAGCAAGACCAGGTCTCCTGTCATAACAAGAAATAGGGGTGGAACACCACACAAGTTTTTGATCAAGTCTCCATCTTCAGCTTCCAAATTTCAAGTCCAGATCAAAAAAAGTCCACCAACTGTGTCTATTTCACCAACAAAACCTGCAAGGTTGAGCAGAAGTCCTCCCAAGAGATCCACTTCCACTGCATCCAAATTCCGTCGATCTTTCTCTCCTTCAAGAATAGCATCCAGATTAGTATCACTCTCACCATTAAGGACCAGGAAAACTGTACAGAAAAATGATGGGTTTGTAAGTGGACTCAAACAGCGCCCGCTATCATCAGTGCAATACCCTGCTTGAGGAATTTAATAACACATTAATAGTGCTATGCTCTCTGGCTACTTTGTCACTTTGTTGTATTTTTTAGTCACCATGTCCATTCTTGATGTCCATAACTGTGCTGTGCTCTTGTGGTTTTTCCTTTTTGGTGGTTTCAGGTTGTGTGAGGATTTCTCTTTAATGTCCATAGCATTTTTTTTCCCATTCATTTCATTCAAGGAAAATCACAATTCAATGCCAACTCTTTTTTTAGAGGAAATTCAATGCCAACTATTCTTTGTTCATTGCAAAAAACTCTCTTATTTTCAGTGTTTGTGAAACATTTCCAGGATGTTTGCGGTCCATAATCATCACCTATTCTATAATACCGTCACACCCTCCTTTTTCTGAGTAAACTTTCGTATTATAAAGAGATCTGTCATTTTAGCCGCTGCTTTTATAAAATTTGAATAAACTGTTGTTCATGAATGCCATCCTCTCTCCTAAATATTCTTTAAACTAATGAAATTGTTCAAGTAGTTTGAGAGTGTCCTTTAAAGGAGATGCCATGTAGGCATACAATTATTGCCACATCTTTTAAAGGAGATAACGCTAAGATTACAAGTATGGATTTTTTTTAAGATCTACAAGTATTAATGTTACTCAAGGCAGACTTATGAGTTGTGTTATAGCTATGGCATTAGTCTAATTAATGTACAAGACATGTGACCTTTTGTAGAATATGAATAATGCTCCCAATCCAATATAAAAGAAAACTTAGATGGAGTTTGATTTTGAGTGTTTTTGTTTTTATTTATAAAAAAAAAAACATGAGCGAAAATATATTTGTTTAAAATTTAAAAATATTTTTATAAATATATCCAAAATTAAAAATAACACATCAACATTTTTATTTTAAAAAAATAAATAAAAATGCGTTAGCACATGGAGTACTTTTTTCTTGATATATATTTTATAAATCTTAAAAATTTAAAATTAAAATTATTTTCAGAAAATAAACACTGCCTATGCCTAGGAAGAAAAAAAAACAATAAGAATAAGAAAGGTGAACGAGGATCTAATTCTAAAAAAAATTAATAATTCATAAAGGTGTATTGAATGACCAAAACGGATGCAAAATAAGGTTGCAAAAGTCGAACTATCAATCCAACTACTTGAGCTCATAAAGTAATTTATTCCCTGTTATGTTATGCTTTGATATACTATTTTGTTTACAATTGTATTCATGTTAATGTTATGATATGAAATACTGTGAGAATTATACAATAAATGTTTATATGTATTTTTAGAGAAAGCCAAAGAAAGTACTCAACCAACTGGTGCTGGTAGCACAAAGGGATTCAAAAGTGTATTTGGTCGAATTTTTTTTTACACAACTGTTTAAATATCTAACTTTTAATAATTTTATGTGTAAAATTAGATATATGATATACTACTAGAAGAAAATTAAGCATATATCAACTTAAAAAATATATTTTTCTTATTATATCAAGTAGGTATTTGACTAAGGGAGAACAATAAATTTAAGACCTTGATTGCTTACCGCATATTAGGAAGTATTTGGCCATTAAGAGAATGATCCCGATCCTACAATTCACTCGATGGAATACCCTTCTAAACCTCGTCTCGTCATTATCACGAGATTAACAAACGATTAGATTAAGTCCGAAAGTTTAGATTGTTTAAACTCTTAGAAAAAGATTACCTAAATGATAATTTGCCTGCCAAGACCCAAAAATATTTGTATAAATAAGATAAAATCCCAAGTAAAAATCATTGTTCATTTTTACACATCTTTATTATAATATTTGTTCAAAGCTGAAATTTTATTTAAGTATTTGAGTGTTTTTTTACCTGTATTCTATTTCAAGCAAATCTTATTCAAGATAATAGAGGATGAATAAAAACAAAGAATCCCTCCATAAGAAGAAGTATTCGACCATTATTCTACATGAACACTTATATATTTTTCATTATTAGTATTTTTTTCTTGTTTCTTTTATTTTCTTATATATAGATAAAGGATCCAAGGGAGAGGAGACCAAGGCCCCCCTTGCTCCGCTTTGGATCCGTCCACTGGCTGGTAGTACACTAGTATCAAAAGTAGGAAATGAACCAGTGCCATTTCAAGTTAGTCAAGCAAGACTAGTAGACCAAGGCCTTCAAGCATTACTAGGATGAACTAATCAAACTGGACCAAAAGGAGTGTTTGTCAAAAACTCCCCATACTAAATCTCGGAGGACACTCAAGGGAGTAAAGAAGGGAACATTAAGCCTTGTGTAATTAAATACCTCTAATTATATATAAATAAGTTGTTATAATTTTTTTTAGTATAAATATATAGCATTTCAAAAATATTTATTTTAGTTTTAATATTTTAATAAATATTCATAGATATATGTGAATATTCATAAATTTCATGAATACTCCCTTAATAAGTATTAAATAGATATTAGGTATATTATCTTGTCTTATTGCCATCCTTGTATACGTGTTATTGATGGTACCACGTGTCTTACGCTCTGTTTGATATTGACGAGGGAAACGCGAGAATAGAGACGACAATGTGATTTGTGGGTTTGGTACAAGAGAGTTAAGTTTCAAAGCTGTGGGACCCATAAAATAAATTTCTATCTTCAGTGTGGTTGACGGGGGTAGATAGGTAAGGAAATTTTGGGTGAAATGCCATGTTTAACCTTGCCTTTACTTTTTGCATTTGGGTTAGCCTCTCTCCCATACAAATTCATATTTTGTGTATGTGTATTGTATTTGAACCTCGCTTATTGCCCCACGCAAAAATCAATTTGAATGACAAAAATTGATTGTTTCAAACAAAAAATTACCACCATTAACAAATAAATTCGACATCACACTTTAACTCAACATCTTAAAACTTAGATTTATGAATCTTTTTTTTACTTATATGATACTAAACTTTTTTATTTCTACTAGATGTGGAACTTCAACTCAACTTGTATTCCAACATCAATAATACTATAATAAAGACACAATGATATTTTTGTGTGTATATTTAATTCTTTCATCCTTATTTTATTGATACCAAACAATTTTATTATTTCTACTATATTTCTTAAACCAAACAACATAACACATAAATTTATTTTTTTATTTTTTCAAATTATTTCTCTTCTCTAAAATAGACACAATGTTAATATCTCACCTAAAAAGTTTGTATTTTGAAGCCATATAAATATTTTTTATATTAATAATATTTAATAATTTAATTAAAGCATGAAACAAGATTTAATTTGTATACAGTGTTCTTTATACCATTTTCCAATCATAAATTGTCATATAAAGTTAAAATTACTCACTTTTATAATAATATTTTTTATCATTGGGAAATAAAACACAACAACAGACAAATAGAAGCAATACTCAAATTATTAACTAATAGCAGTGCTGAAGTTGAGTAGGACAAAATGACAAGAGTTGAAGTTGCTCAGAATTAGAAGAACCTTCTCTAGCTAGCCAATCGGCACATTGGTTTCCCTCCCCGAAAACATGCTTGAGAACCAGGTACCATTGTCTATGCATAAAGACTCTAATTTGATCAAACAACACTATCAAAGGATGAAATTGGACATCAATCTACGATAATAAATGGAGAGCAGTGACAGAATCAGTTTCACACTCTTTTATAACCATTAGACCAAACAAAGTTGAGGTTGTGGAGAATAGCTTGTAATTCTGCAATGTTAGATGTTTAACCACATGATCCCGAGTATCCAAGAATCAAATGCCCAAGAGAATCATGTAAGAGACCACCAAAACCAGAAGGTCCTAGATTTTCTCTATTGTTGCCATCTACATTGATCTTGATGACACTATCTTCTAGAGATATCCAAGAAACGAAGGTTCTTGTGGAATGGAGAAATAAAATTATGGTGTAAACAATAATTTTTTAAGTATTTAATTTATCTACATATTTAAAATATGAACTAAGACCATCAAGTAAGTTCAAATAATTTAGTACCAATTAATCCCGTTGGTATGATTTCTAAGATTGTGATTTTGGTAGAGTTGATTTAAGTGAAAAATTGATTAATCATTATGGATGAAAATAAAGATATCAATTTATTAATAGCATAAAAAATAGAATATAATTTAAATTCTAGAAAAAATAATCATTAAAAAAGCTAAATATTCATTTTCATTTTTTTTCATATACTTATAGTTATTATTTTAAATTCTTTTATTTTTAAGATTTCTAAAATTTCTGCAATAAATTATACCTATTTGAATCCCGCTCATTAATATGTAAAGTCCAACAAATATATCTTGAATTGGTAGGAAATAGAATCCCAATAGCCAGACAGGTTAGTATGCGGTGATAAATTAATTTTTAAAGGATAAAAAATTTAAATTTAATTCTGAAATATATAAAAATATATTAATCTTATAAATAATTTAATTTCTAAATTTTACTATTTAATATTAAATTAATTCTAAAAAGTACAACTTATATCAGATTGATTCTTTTAACATTATAAAAATTCTCATATACTTATCAACTTTTCACAGTTTTTTACATATTTGAAAACTAAAGTTAAAATTTTCATTGCCTCACGTTCTGTAAGACCAAAATGAAAGTTTATCCTCTAAAAGATCTACTTTTCTCCCGTAACTTAACTCCACTTCCAATGGGTTGTTGTTGCGACGAAGACGACGGTGACATTTTCAGGCACCTCATGAATTCCAATTTCCCCTCTTCTTCCTCCTCCACCTCTTCTTCCTGCACTGTAATCTCACCGATGAATTCTCATTTCTCTGCGCTATCCTCCACCGACATCCTCCGCCTCATCTTCGAGAACCTTCCAATCATCGATCTCGCACGTGCGAGCTGCGTGTGCCGTCTCTGGTGCTCCGTGGCCTCCCAGAGGGACATGGTAACTAGAGCCTTCGTGGCACCTTGGAAACTGAACGACGTCGTCGGCAACCCACTCTCTGGAAGCTTCTGGAGAGACAACTCCCTCGCCAAATTCGCCATCTCCCATCGCATTACGCGCGGCGACACCGTCGCCAGCCTCGCCGTCAAGTACTCCGTTCAGGTAAGGGTTTATCGTTTTCGTTATTAATTAAAGTCTGTACGTGCTGTTGTCCAATTAAAAATTTAAAATTAGAGTTTCGGAATATACATAATCCCTTATTGCAAGCCTTTTTTGATTGGAGAACAACACATACAACACTTATAGAACTGTATGTAAGTTTTGTTCTTTCTTTTGTCCCTAATTAGCTTCCACACAGTGAAATGCACCCATCCTTTCTTGTAATCCTAGGCTGCTAGGTTTTCACTTGTTAATTGAGAAACGGCAATGCACGGTTACTGTGTGTGACTTGTGAGGGTAGTGTATTTTCAAGAATTTTGCTATTCTCAAGTGACACGAGCATTTTTCGGAACGCAATTTACTGAATTATAACCAATGATTCCATTAATTTTTCAATCAATACTTGTATGAATCTCTTGAAAGTTGAAAGCCAAATCCTATTTCAAAGACCTTTTTTGCTGTGAAATCTTTTCAAAATTGTCTATGTACTAACGGTGCAAAAAGTTAACTCTCATCCTTCCCATGGATGTGGGTTCGATTCCCTTGACACCACTAAAATCTCGCTTGGTGGACTACCGGGAAATCCCTTGATATCGAGTAGCTGCAACTAGGTAAATCTACATTTGTACAGGAATTCTCTAGGTGGGTCTTTGCTGGGAGACTTGAATGCCATTGACACCCTAACTAGTAGTAGTATTGGGGCTACCTCCCCATTCTACCACATTTTATTCACCCAAAATCAGTTAAAAGTTTTTACATGATCATCCAATTACAAGTTGAAATTTGTTATAATTAATAAGTTTGTTGAATTTTATAATTACTACCTTAAAAATATACGCATCAATATTTCAGATTGGTGGAGAGTGTAAAATCTGTTGGGGCAAAGAAATAAAGGAAGGTGTATTCAATCAGGATTTTAAAAGATTTTTAAAAACTGTTTATTTTGTAAATAATTTTTTAGGTATTTAATTAAGATTTTTGAATAATACAAATAAGTCATGTGATATTCAATCAGGACTATTAGGTTTTTTTAAGAAATTCAATAAAGTCTGTTGGTATTCAATTAAAATTTTTTACCACTTAAAAAAAGTCTTTTGGTGTTCAAAAGTATGCGAACTTCGATGGATTCTTTCCTAAGATGGATTTTAATGGATTTCATGAGACTTTTTATGAGAAAATACACATCAAATAATCTCATCCAAATCCTTTAGATTTCATGAGACTTTTCTTTCTTTCTTTCTTTTCCTGCAAATTGACATGTTTTTCTTTTCTTGTCACACATAATTCTCGGTCTCTTTGTTAAAAGCTGTAGACATTCATAATTTTTTTACTCTTTCGACCAATGGTCCACATGCCCTAGAACGTGTCATATGAGAGATTTTTCCGATTCTTTGAATTTGGGGGCATCTTGACTAGGTGCTTATAGATATAATTGATCGTATATGATATATTCACATGAGAAATATATAGTTTTAATGCACGTGAAAATTTGCCTTGTGTATAAATGCACAAATATATAAATGAAGTTTGAAACAATTGTTGTGCATGTTTTTTGTTTGATGGGATCGTTATTGTGGGAATGTAATTTTTATACAATTAACATGATTGATGATTGAAGGGGAATGAACCTATTGTGCTTGTGAATATACTAGGGAAAATTGGTTTTTATGTAACATGTTTATGGTTCTTTGTATAAGATGGTTTTATTTAAAATTTTAGGTGGACAAAATTCATGGATTTTTATCAATAATTTTAAATGTTTTTTAAAAATTCACAGAGTCCTTTAAAATCTTAAAAACCCATAATGTCCTTTTGAATCTTATGAATCCATATTTTGTAAATCCATTTAAATCTGAACTATAAAATTTTAATCATAAAAGTCTTTTAAAAAAATATTTAAAAGTCATTACGTTCTTACAAATTCTTTTAAAATTCACAGGATTTTTTTATGTCACAATAGTCGTTTAAAATCTTAATTCAATACATCCCCTAAACTTAATATTTTCCATATTTTTCTCATGGCTTTTGCTGGTTAACAGCATTGGATGATATTTTTTATGTTTTGGCAGGTAATGGACATAAAGCGCCTGAACAACATGATGAGCGACCATGGCATATACTCAAGGGAAAGGTTATTGATCCCTATTAGTAATCCTGATATTCTTATTAACAGAAGATGCTTTATTGAGCTTGATGTCTATGCAAAACGAGAAGTAGCAGTCTTGTATCCCAATGATGTACCAGACAGGAGGACTACCTATGTTTCAAACAGAATTTCCTCAGAAGAAAGCAACAAAAAAGTGCTTGAATCCTTGAAGAGAAGCATGCATGTTGATAATGAAACTGCTCAATACTACTGGTCTGTTGCAAATGGTGATCCGAGAGCTGCTTTTGCCGAATTTTCTGCAGACCTTAAGTGGGACTGGCAAGCAGGGCATTCCTAGCCTTTCTGAAAGTTCTACCTTGTTTGGAATGTTTGAGAGGTTGGTGGCAAGTGGATAACAGATGATTAAGAGGTTGGTTGGCAGGCTAATGGATAATAAATAATTAAGAGGCTGTGTTGCAGGCGAGTGTATGCTTCAATAGGTTTCCTCTTAAAAAATCTGTTCATTCTCCTCTGATTGAATACTGCTTGAGTTGTTAATAGACTATCATATTTGCTCTTCTCCATCGGAGATATATGAAACCAAAGTCATACAATAGTGGTGTGTGAAAGATTTCAGCCGCTCATGTGCAGTGTGTTCGGAATCTGTGTAACCTGTAATTTGTTATAAATTTATTTATAAAAGTTGATGCATTATTTCAATCTGGTCATTCTATTATGCTTAGCACAGAAAGGTTTGATTTTATTCACACTTGTAAGTATCTTCACATTTACCACTCCGGATCAGAATTTATGCCAAGAATAGGCTGTTCAAACAAAATAATGGATACGAGGATGCACTATATTGTCCTTGGATGGACTTTTTTTCTCCTTTTTCCTTTGGGTACTTTGTTATGAAATAGGATATTTGTGCGGGAAGAGACTAGGCAGACTTTGAGCCTTTCAGAAGCTTCATTAAGATTATCCAGTAACTTCATAGATAAGAGTGTGTGAGGAATCGGAATCTATTTGTGAAACGAATGCTTGATATTCTATTCTCATCTTGTCTTTTTGCAACAGTTTATGTCTTTGTGAAATTACTGTCTTTTGCAAGTCTTGTGCTGTCTTTTACTTCTATTTAGGATTAACCTAAATATTATTATCAACTTTTTTTTAACATAATAATAATTTACATCACTTAATATTTAATATTATTCTTTGACAATATTAGTATATTCTTTTTAACATAAAAGTAAAATATATATTATAAAGCAAAAGAAAAATATTAAGTTATTTAATATTTATTATTAGTTATCATAATAAAAATCAATATAAATATGATGAGTCATTTGTTTGGATTGATTCGATTTTTTACAGATAAATTCAAATTGAATCAAATCACACAAAATATGTAATTTTTTTTTTGCAGTTTTTGGTTTAAGTGATTTTTTATTTTCTTAGATTGATTTGATGGTTTATAAATTATTTGATTTAATTTTGAAAAAATAGATCAGACTGAGGCAACAAAATCTAACGATTAAAGAGTAAAAACAAAAGATTAAAGAGTTCCAGAAAAAGTAACATGAGAATATTGTAAAGGAGAGCCAACCCTGGGATATCGCGAAGTGGGAACATCAAAAGGCGGAATAGAAATACAAAATATAGTTCATAAAAAAAATGTAGATAATATTACTATAGAACGGACCTGGATTCAGTAACTTTGGATGGGGTGACTTTGGTGAATTTTTTTCATTTTGGACCATTAGATTAATTGAATGGTTTAGATTTTCTTATTTGTTTTAAAAAATATTTTTAATTTAATTATTCATTTGTTTTTTATATCTGGATGGGTAGATTAACGGGTATAAAATTATTTTATTTTAACCAGTAATCTCAAGTATTGTTCAGAATGTCATATGTTGGTAAAAAAAAATAGCAATGTAAAATTGTTAAAAAAAATTGACATATATTGAACTATTATATTTTTTTACTGTGAAAAAAATTTCTAGAAATTTAAGAACTACTACAAGTTAAAATAAATTCTATAGATCATGTAATATTTCAACTTGTCTAGTTTAAATAAGTATAACCAGAATAACTTGGATGGTATCATATTAATATAAGTGAGAGGATTTTTGTTGTTGATCAGTTGTTGTATCTTTGCTTCTTTCGGAGGAGTGGCTGTTGAGGACTCAACTTCCCCGTATGGCCTTCGACTATTGATTGAGGATTACCCTTTTGCGGTCGATGGGCTAGAGATCTGGTTTGCTATCAAGACATGGGTTAAGGACTACTGCTCCTTTTACTACAAGGAGGATGACACTATCAAGAAAGATACTGAACTTCAATCTTGGTGGAAGGAAATAAGAGAGGTGGGTCATGGTGACAAGAAAGATGAACCTTGGTGGCCAAAGATGCAGACATGTGAAGAGCTGATTCAGACTTGCACTATTATTATATGGATTGCCTCAGCTCTCCATGCTGCAATCAACTTTGGACAATATCCATATGGAGGCTTCCCACCAAGTCGTCCCCAGAAAAAGGAACTCCAGAGTACGATGAACTCATGGCAAATCCTGATAAGGCTTATCTGAAAACAGTTACTTCACAGTTTCTGGCTGTTCTTGGCATTTCACTTGTAGAAATCTTGTCCAAACATTCTAGTGATGAGGTCTACCTTGGGCAGAGAGACACTCCAGATTGGACATCTGATGCTGAGCCATTGCAAGCCTTTGAGAAGTTTGGCAAAAAGCTTGCTGATATTGAGGAAAGGATCTTGAGAATGAACAGTGATGAGAAATTCAGAAACCGGTATGGTCCAGTTAAGATGCCATACACCTTGCTTTATCCTACAAGTAAAGGTGGACTAACTGGCATGGGGTTCCCAACAGTATCTCAATTTAATTTAAAGGGGCTGTAACCAGGGTCTTGTCTTAATAAATAATAATGTCCTTAAAGGACCTTGGTTACTTTGAATTATGATTTTATGATGGCCAACAGACTTTTGACTTTTCTTTTTCATTTTAGTATGCAAATTTGTTGTAGATTATTTTGCCTTTTGCTTTGCCTTAATGAACTTTTGAGTTATTTTGGACTAAGGCAAACTGCTTTCAAAAGAAAAAAACTAGATAACGTACTTCATCCTCGTTCAATCCACCCATCCTAATTGAGATATGAACCTTTTAACTTTTCCTTTTCCTTTTTATAAACAAAATGCTAGTCAGGTAGTAAGTATTACTAGCCTCGCTCTAATACACACCTGATATATCCCAAAAGATAGGCAGAAACTATATTCAGAAGATTACCTTCACAATATTCACTTGAAAAAGATTTGTCTACACTGAATCTGCTTATTCCTTGGAGTTTGAACCTTTCAAAGTTCGATTTTCAAATCCCAATTTTGATATGTCCCGTGAGGGCAAATACGAGTTTAAACTAAGGGAAAACATTATGGCATTTATGAGAGTTTATCTTTCATGATGTTATTAAGAGATGAAAACTTGCTTCTATCACAAAAAGTTTAACAGACTTAACTAATGCAAGCTGCAATGTAACAAATATAACTACGTCAATAGATTAATATGAACAGAAATATTGTTTTCATCTTTACAACTTAATTAAGGTCTTTTGCTTTTATGTTTCACAATTAATCCGGTCATATTGTCAAAATCTTCATTGGATTTCCATGTTTCCTTTTCTATTTTCACTTTTTGGCTCTTTTTTTATACTTATTTAATAAGTTTAAATGAATTAATTATAAAAAAAATTATTTATCATCAAAGATAACATTATTTACATTTAACATATCTCAATCAATTTTGATCTAAGCCAAAATTTTGAAGTGATGATTGCAATGGTCTCACTTCTGATAACCAAGTACTAGTTATTGTCCTGCTGGAGATTGTCTAGCTCGAGATGATAACAGGAGTTACTTTTGATCTAAGCTAAAATTTTGATCGATTGAAGGAGCAAAGTGGAATATCTACAAGGCTCAAGTAAGGCTTAGAGTATGGGGTTATGAGAGCGATTACTCAATTTTGCATACTTGTGATTCTTGGCCTATCTTCTATAGAGGAGCATAATTTTTTGTTGGGAATCTTTCTCCTTCAGTAGATAAAGCTAATAGGTAACTGTAATTAGATAAGGTCAATAGATAATTGTAGTTTTCCTTTCCAAGATGGAGTCTCCTTACAAGGAAAAAAAGGTCCTAGAATAGAAGTTATTGAGGATTTTGTTCTCAAATTAATAAAGGGAAACAAAATCTCTTCAATTAATTGAGTAATAACTATGTTGAACTTTGAGCTTAAGGTAATGTTTGATAAATTTAGCTTATAAATTATTAGAGTGATTTATCAAACACATTCATGAATCAATCGAGAGATCACATTCCAATTAAACTACTAGTTTGCAAGCTTATAGACAACTCAAAGACTAATTTTTTTTTTGGGTATAAACTGAAAGAGTAGTTAAGCATTGTTGAAATATATGTGTTTGTACAAATATAAGAGTTTTGTTACCTGGTATTTTTAATTTAGGAATTAATAAATATTTTTTTGGATAAATGCTAAGAACTCTCTATCTAAGACACTTTCTTAAACACACTTTTTATTGATTAAATTTTATTGAAAATGACAATTTTTGTAATCCCATATTACATTTAATTATTATTTTTATTTATAATTTTTAATAATTTTAATCAATTAAAAAAGTGTTCTTTCTTTTCCAATTTTGGTTTTCATTCCTAATTTTTAAAACATTGATTTTATTTCATATACTTTTTTTAATCCCTAAATTTTGTTCAAAATATTAGTTTTAAGAACTAAAATTTGGGTATTTTAAAAATATAGGAACAAAAACTATTAATTTTTAAAAGTTATACTCAAAAATCAAAATTTGGAACTTTTTTAAGAACTAAAAATATTATTAATTCAAAAATTATTTATGAATTCCTTAATCAACACAACGATGGATGATAAAATGAAATAGGATATTTCCAATATCATGATTATAGATAATAATGGATGATAAGATGAGATATGTTTTTTTACACTAATCATAAATTAAAAAAATCAATTCAAAATTACCGAAAATGACAACCGAAATTTCAAATATAATCGAATACAACGAGAATTTTGAACCCTCAATGAGGTGCAGCACGTGGACCGTTGATGGGAGGTAGCTGCTGACGTGTACGCTAGATGATAGGATAATACAAATCCGTATTCTCCCTCCTCTACCGCGTTCGTGGCATTGCGTAAAATCTCATTGGCCAGTGCCCTCCTTATATTCAAGTTTCGCGGCAATGAGGTTATTTTCACCTCTCTCCGTGTAAACCCTGCCACTCCGTTTTTTCTCTTCTTCTCGTGCTTCGGCGGAAATCGGCTTAGCTCTTCGACCGGTTAGTACCACGGAACCAGTTTCACTTTCGGATCTGTAATCTAGGGTTTGAATTCGAAGAGGAAAACACTAATTTGTCTCTTCTTTTTGTTAATTAGAACGAATTTGTCCTTTTCTGCTTCAATCTTCGTCGTTTTTCTTAATAACGTTCTTGTTTTCATTGTTTTTCTTTTTCCGAAAGACAAGCTGTTTGGTGCCTGTTGGCTGATTCTGAGACTTTTTTCTATGGTAAATTTGAATTGGTGTTCCGTTTTTTTTTTTTTTTTTTAAATTGTTTTGAGGTGGTGAGGGTGAAGGTTTTATGTTTTATCTGGAGGATGATTTGAATCTTGTGATTTGTGAAGCACGTAGTCAATTGCTGAATTGGATGTGATTGTGAGAAGTTCTTCTTGGAAGATGTGGATCTTCCTTGCTAATCAGTTGTGTTTAGCTTGCAACGATTTCAATTTGCTGTTTATCCTGTTAGTTTGGAAATGTTTCAGGTGCATTTTGAATTTTCTCTTTATTTTGTTAGTTTTCTGGTGATACTGATTTTGAGGATTTAATTGATGCTCTTTGTCTCTCTCTTGGGGGTGGGGTTCAATAGCTGTAATTTCCTTAATTGATTTGGACTTTGCTATCTTAAATAACAAGAGTAGCAATATGAGAAACTATCCAAGTATCTACATGTTTTGACATTTTGTTTTTGAAAATCTGAATGCCAGCTATGAAGCAGTTGAACTTCTGGCCTCTAATTGTTTTCATTCATGAGAAAGGCAGGAAAGTTGATGTTATTTATTGGACTTCATAACTTGTGGATGGAAAGTGGAATAATAGAAGGCCAAAAGAACTTACACTGACCTTAGCTTCCATATTAATTAAATATTCCATAAGAGAAATTTGTGTGTTGTGCTTCTATCGTGCATTATTGATTAGTTCGTTAGCTGAGTTTTGACTGGGCTAACATTGTTGATTGCAGCTTTGCTTTTTGGTTCAAAGACATAAGAGCTCAATGGCACCAACAAGGAAATCTAGAAGTGTGAATAAACGGATGTCAAGTTCAAATGACAATTCCCCTGAGAAAGATGGAATTAATTCAAATAAAAACAAGCTGCGGGTATGTCTTGATCTGATGGCATTTTTTCCCCTAAACTGGAAGCAGTAGGACACATCAATTAAAATACATTAATACAATGCTCCATCCGACTTGGTATCATATTTTCATAATAGTTTTATAAAGAGGTTAAAGTGGAGGTTCTTGGGTTTTACCCTTAGTATAATATTGGTGTTAATATTTGCACATTTCACTTGAAAAGCTGTAATCTACATTGCACAGGTACCAATGCAAGTATTTGGTAAAACATGATACATGAATATAATTTTGATAGTTATGATATGAGCACAGCAATATATATTATATATTATATAAAATACATATGATAATTTGCTACTTTTTGTGATAATTTTGAAGAAAACAAGACTACAAGATTCAGATTATGCTTTGTGCGAGGTAATCAGAGAGCATGGGACTTGAATTTGTATCTTAGATTTTTTGAATAACATTTTTTCAAGGATGGTGTGGGTATTCACAAAACATACACACACACAAAAATAAATAAATAGGGATATGCCAAAAATTCAAATTCAAATGTATCATATAAATATTTGATATCAGATATGGATATAAAACCAAATTTCAAGTATTCATGTATCATACATAGTGGTTCTTATCCATCAGTGTACGTGCACTGAGCATCAACAATATTTCAACTATTGTTTTAGCCTCAAATTTTTTACTCCTGGTTAACTTGTGCCCTTTGCACAGAAGAAAAAGTTGACCGATAAATTGGGATCTCAGTGGAGCAAGGAGGAACTAGAGCGATTTTATGAAGCATATAGGAAGTATGGGAAAGATTGGAAGAAGGTGTGCTTTTGTCATGGTGTTATTTTCTCTCCGTCTTTCTTGTTCATTTGGGCATTTGAGGACAATTGGGCTTGTTCTTTCCTTTATCTTCTTTCCTGTATCCCTATTGTTATCATAAGCATTGCAGTTAGAATTCTTGTTATTGTTCTCCATTCTTATAAATTTGAATTTCCAGGTGGCTGCTTTTATACGTAATAGATCTACTGAAATGGTAGAAGCTCTTTACAATATGAATCGGGTAAATCAATACTACTGTAGTCTAATCTGTAGTCATATGTCATGTTTCTTATATATACATTCTACCTTTTGTTTACAAAAATATGTGTTGTTTGTGTGCGTGCTTTTTTAGCATAACTGAGTTGACTAAAAATTTAGATGACATTTATTATGGACTGATAAATAGATAGATGTTCAATTTCTACCAATGTAACCTAAGACATTTGTTCTTCCTCTTCTTTTTCCCCATCTCCCTCTACCTTTCCAATTCTTATTATTATTTTTAAATGGGATGTTATTGGATATCAAGCCATGTCATTTCAAATGGTTATGCCCCCATAAATCCAATAATTTCTCCATAAGGCTAGTTAGCACATTTAGGTCCTTGCTTATAATTTCTTACTTCTAGCTATCATGAATTGACTTATTAATGCTGTGTAGATCATTTGTTTTAAGTGTCATTGAAACTATAAGTTGTAATTTACAGGCATACCTCTCTCTGCCAGAGGGGACAGCTTCTGTTGTTGGCCTCATAGCGATGATGACAGATCACTACAATGTGATGGTAAGGTCAAAGCTAATTCCTGTTGGTAGATTTTTTATTTTCCTGGACAAAATTTGCAAACAGCTTGTGGTGTAATAATCTCTCTTGGAATCCCCCCCCCCCCCCCCAAAGAAGGGTAAAACTGTTCTATTGGAAACTAAATTAAAAACCTGTTCTGATTATTTGCCACGGTATCCCTTGTTATATTATAATATAATATTTCCATCACTTCTTCCTCTGCTACTATCATGACATACTTTACAATAATGTAATTCATTTCTACTTTTGGATTTGCATTTCTCTTTATATTTATTGAGACAGATTAATATTTGTGAAAGATGTGTTCTTTCAGTCTGGTTTCACCATGTTTTTTTGCCCCCTGATGATGTTATATATTGGCTTTGACTATGTACTTATGAGTTGTCATTTTCTGGACTTGAATTTGACAGGAAGGGAGTGATAGTGAAAGGGAGAGCAATGATGCACCAGGATCTCAAAAACCTGTAAAACGAAAGCATGAAGAAGTTCAGCTTAGTGTCTCTAAAGATCAGTCTCATTCAATTGCTTCTAGAGATGATTGCCTCTCTATATTGAAGAAGAGACGCTTTGATGGTAAAATACCTATTGTCATACCACTCCCTCTGTTTTTTCCTCATCCAGAGAGTCATGTTTTGGCTTGCCTTTCTACAAATTGCTTTTATTCCCTATTGGGAAAACCCAAAGTCCCACATTGGCTAGAGATAAGCCCAAGATAGAATATATAAGTGGGGGACAATCCTCACCCTATGAGCTAGCTTCTAGGGTTGAGTTAGGTTCAAACCCACATTCTAAGACCCCTGCATGACAAAAGTTGTTGTGGCTTAAATCCTTGCAACTGGAAAGTAGACTAGCAGTTATGTAACAAATGAAAACTGGCAAAGTTCACCCATATTACACAAGAACTCCGATAAAGATTCTTATGAAAGATTTATTTTAGGTGTCTGCACTTTATTTTTGTTCTGATGGAAGTCCAACTGTTAGATATAAAATTCATTCATGAGTTTTTTCACCCAATAGATTTAGGAGAGTTGATCTATGACATGGTATCATAGCCTTTTACAACCAAATGGTCAAGTGTTCAATTCTTACTGCCATCATTCATCTAAGTTATTGAATTTTAGCACATGGTAAAATGAGGTCTGGATTTGTTCACACTTCAAACCTATAGGGCTTTCACGTGAGGAGTATGTTAGATATAAAATCATGCACGAGCTTTCACTATGAATTGTGATAGTTATTTTTTAACACTAACTATATATAAATGGGAGTAGAGAAAGAAGTTGATTAATATTTTGAGTAAATTATGCTGACTCTCCCGAGGTTTTGTGAGATTGCACAAACTTTCCCTACTTTTTCAACCTCCCTTATAAGGGGTCATGGTGTAATGTTTTTCTAAGTTCTAACAGTTAAGAGGGTTAATGTAATGTAAAAGGAATGTTAGTGTAGGGGTAGAAAAAATAGGGATTTATGCAATCTCACGAAACCTTAAGGGGCAGTAATATAATTTACTCTAATATTTATTACGCAATATTGTAATTCATGTGGCTGCTATCTTCAAGTCTCCCCCAATTAGAATAAATCGAATCATCTCCTTCGTAAGATTTTGATTGAGCTAATATCAAGTCTTATCATCAATATAATTTGGTATACACTGCATTACTTTCTCAATGTACTCTGGTATTTGAGAATGATCTCCAATCTCCATATATCATCTGCCTTTGTTAGGATTTGCTTTCCTATCTGTGAAATTCCTTGTGGTTGAAATTTTGAAATTAAATATTAGTAGTGATAAAATTAGACCCTTCTTGAACTGCCCCTCCTTTCCAGTGCATTTCAATTAGTATAAAATGTGCAGGTAGAATATTATCCTATTTCTCCATCATTAAACCCAAATATTGAACTATGAGTAACATGGTTGATTATTCTGAATTGTTAGTCTTGCTCATATTCATTGCAATATATTTTTCATAATAGTTAATTCCAATATTAATGATTATTTAATTTACCAGGTATGCAGCTCAAGCCTTATGCTGTTGGTAAAAGGACTCCTCGCGTCCCGGTTTATAAGAAAGACGATACAGAAAATTATGTTTCACCTTATAGAAGAAGCCTGAAGTCGACTATTGATGCTAATGATGATGAAGTTGCTCATGTTGTAGCTTTGGCATTAACTGAGGCTGCACACAGAGGAGGCTCTCCACAAGTTTCTCAAACACCATCTAGAAGAGTAGAGCAAAAATCCTCTCCCATCCAGAGCTTGGAAAGAAAGGTATAAACTCTTCACTGGATTTTTCTGCCGTTATCCTGTACTTTTTGGCTATATTATTACTTCAAGATATGTGTTCTGAATGTGTGAATATGCAACAATGTTTAAATAGAATCTAATGGAAGTCATTGTGAATGATATGCTTGTGTTTTGATACATTGCATTTTAAAAAGTGTAATTATTTTACAATTTGTCAACTAGCACCAAATGTCAGAGACAGCTTGTGCCAAGTTTCATGATGTTTCTGTGGATGAAGAGGTTTTAGAAAGTAGTATAGAAAGCAGGGGAGCTGAAAATGGAGAATATGCAAGAGATAATAGTTCATTGATGGATACAGAAGGCATAAGCACTGTTAAAGTTTTTCAGAAGAGGAAAATTTTTTATAGAAAGAGAGAGAGAGTGGAAAATGTGGGAAATCATCAACTTGATGATGGTGGGGAAGCATGTAGCGGCACTGAAGAAGGACTTAGTTTTAGTTCACTGAAGGAAAAGGTTGATATTGATGTTACTAATGAAAAACTTGAAAAATTCTCTCCAAAAAGTCAGAGGAAAAGAAACAAGAAACTCTTCTTTGGAGGTAATTGTTACTACATATATATATGTGAAAATTGTTTGTGCAACTTTTAGTTCCTTTTCTTCATCTCTGAAAATTTAATCACTTTATCCAACAGATGAAACCCCTGCCTTGAATGCGTTGCAAACTTTGGCTGATCTGTCTCTAATGATGCCAATATCTACAATGGAATCTGGTAAGAATAATTCAATAAATTTAATAGTATAATTGTAAGAGACTTTTGCATTGCATGTGTGCGTGCACTCACCCTGACAATAGGCAAGCTGTAAAAAAATTCCATTTTTAGTGCTTTTACATCCAACACTACTACATATAGTAGTGTAATTGTAAGAGACTTTGGCTTGTGCATGTGTGGTGCACATACACAGAGCAATAGCCAAACTGGAAAAAAATTCCAATTTTTACTGTTTTCACATTCAACACTACTACATAATTGAGATTGATTTGCCTCATTTTGGCCAATCTTCGTTGAACATTATTAATTGCAATTTTAAGTTTTAACTTTTTATTTCATATTATTTGAGCTGCATCTTCCACTTTTTCAACTCAAATGCTCAGATGGAATCTACTTTTTACTGCTGCTGTCATTCATGTTTGTTACTGTACTGCTGTTGTCATTATTGAGATTTTGCAAAATTTTCTTCTCTTTATCAGAGAAATCTCTTCTAATTAATTTCTCAATGTTTTCCCCTTTCCCATCTAGAATCATCTATCCAGTTTAAGGGCGAAAGAATGGTTGCTGATAAGAATAATAAGTCTGCTTTACTTGAAGCAACATCAACAAACCATAAGAGACATCAACTTAAACACAGTGCGGTCCCTGAAATTGAGGTTTCAACCTCCAAAAAGTCTAAGATTGGAAAGGAATCGACAAAGGATACTAATGTTCTCTCTGAATCAAAAGGGAAACTTCCATTTGCAGATACAACATGGAAAAAAAAGCGGAAGTCTATGGGTTCAAAGGTAAATACATTCTTGTATGCTTTATTGAACAGATTTTGCATCGAGTCTGTTTTGGTTTTGCTTAATTTTTTTCTCCAAAACAATTTTTTACTCAAGAAAGAATTTTAGCCAGAAGTTTGACTGAATTTTTGGTGGTTGTTGGATGGAATAATGGAATAGTGGTAGGGATCACTCCCCCTTCTAGGTGACAACAAGCATGCTAGACCATTCTAGCAAAAAAATTCTAGTGCTCTAGAATTTTGTCAAAAATCATTCCTGAAAGTGATTGTTTAAAATTATTTTGAAAGTTTTGGAAATAAATGCCATTTTATCCTCAATCAAATAGTTTTTCAATTATTCCATATCTCATCTTATACTTTTCTACATAAAGCCAATTCTATTTACATAATCTTGTTGAACTTTTGGTTTTCTAGAAGTACATGGAGAGAATAAAGAGAAAAAAAGGCTTTGAATAATACTACTTCCGTCCCTATATATAAGACCCATTTAACTAATTCATAGGAATGAAGAAAGTTGGTTAATTTAGTTAGTGACATTAAATTTGTTAATAATTTGTATTTTTCAAAATTACCCTTATTATTGAGACTCATCACAAAAACTCTTTCTACCTGATTAATTAATGTGTGGAAAGAGAATAGTGGTTATGAAGTTTATCTTATTAATTTGTAACTACTCATCTTCCACATTCCTTACAAGAGAGAGAAAGAATCCATCTTATTAATATGCAAACCTTTTTAAACTGTCATGCTGTGATGAGAGATATTAGCTGAGTGGACAATGTCTCTTACATGACCAATCATGTGTCTCATACATGACTGATTGTAGCTTGTGACACTTTAGAGTCTGATTGGAAAATGACTCTGAATCAGTTGGTGGTGCTACTGCATTGGAAAATGACTCCCAAACCCAAGTGAATCACTAGCTAATACCATGAGTGGTGCTATTGCATTGCTGAGAATGAGATGTTAGATTACCATCTTTTAATTAGTAGATCCCATTGCCCGTCTTTAGCTTGATTACTAAGAACTAAGAAGCTATGAAGCATGGAAATTCATATGGACACAACATCATGGAAAGATAGCAAAATTTAGTGTATAGATGTTTTCTTGAAGTGTGTCATATTGTCACAAGTTAACCTTGTTAGAAATGGTTTCCTTTTTTTATGTGTGTGCTTCATAGCGAAGAGGACAATTCTAGATAATTGTGAGTCGTGAGTTTTTAACTGCAATCAGGGCATTCAAGAGTGTAGGGTTGTGTTAAATTTGTCGTTTTCATTCTATTCTTTTGAATGTTTTGGTAATAGAAGTGTTGCCTTATAAGTATCAGATACTAATTAGAAAAGTCATTTGATTTTGGAGCTTATTATATTTAGGGGGATGGGCAAAATACATGAACTGAATTGAATTGCTATAGAACTGAACCGAACTCGTAATAGTTCAGCAGAACTGAACAATGTATTCTTTTCCCAGTACTTTCTCAATTTTTATTCCGATCCAATAAATTCTGTTCTGTTCATCTCTGTTGTCCTATTTTGAATTTGTCAATTCAATGATATTTGCAACTCAATTAGTGAAGGGGAGGTTTGTCTGGCTGTAGGTTGCAAATGCAAAGCTTGATTCTTATCCAAGTGGTCCCTTGAAAGATGAGGTATGCAAGTCTTCTGTAGATTTTTATTTTCCCTGGAATATGTGTAAATCTCTGCAGAACTGAAGCAAGTTTTATTGTTATCGGCATTTTATTTATTCTTCCCTTTAGAATATATTGGACTCTGTTCAAGTGATAGAAGAGTAGCGTGAATAGTATAGATAACCTTGTCAGTTTAAAAAAATAGTTTCAGGAATTATGCATTCTATGGTTTGTAAATGTTTTAAACTGTAGTTTGATGTACTTCTAGTCTGTATTAACTTTGCATCAAAATATGGTTTTGTTAACTGGATCAAAACACCCTGAACTGGTGTAAATTCTCGGTATTATTCTTCAATTAATTTTGGTACCAATAGATAGATGGCAGTACCAGAACTACAGTATTACATAAACGAAAGGTAACGCAGGGTAAAACACCCTGCACTCTCGTTACAAAGTGGCATTGTATTTAATTTTGGGCATGGCTGGAAGCGCGATCCAACTTGGCATGCTTGCGATGTGACTTGGCTAGAATTTTTCAAGGAGATTATCCAGTGGAAGCTGAGGGAAACTGCTGATATTACCAGGGGCCCATCCACCACCTGCATATTAAAATCAGTATCTAGTTCATAAAATGTTGAAAATGTCAGTCACAGGGTGTGTTTGGGTGCATTCGGATTGAGGTTTAATTGTTAAATTTTTTTTTTTTTTGCACAGCAAAAATAGTATTATATATTATGAATAATGCAGTACTAGATGTACTGCAGATAGGAGAAAAAGTACAAGGCAAAATTGCCTAACCCAACTGAAAATACAGGATAACAATAGATAAGCCAAAAGGAAATCATCCCTTAAGACAACTCCTCCCTCAAACTAGTGGACCATTGATTAAAATGAATATGGAAGTCTTTGTCCATATATTTTAACCATGCCCAAGTGTGGAATAAAGCTTCGTCCATGACTTTTCCGGAGTCGAAAATCTGGTTATTAAAAACCATTGAATTTCTATGCTTCCAAATAGTCATGGATAGAGCTATCCAAAGCACTGCCCGTCTATTATCTATACATCTATTGCTACTCCAGCTTGAAAATTGAATGAAGTGGTCTTTGGGATCAGTGGGGAAAGGACCCACTCTGTCAGCCCATCTCAAAGCCTCCCACCAAAGACTCCTAGTTCTTGAGCAAGCAAACATGATATGGCCAGCAGATTCCTCCTCTCCATCACATAAAGGACAAGAATACGATGGAAGGCACACCTGCCTCCTTCTTAGGTTAGCCTTAGTAGGCAATCTATCTTTAAAAATTTTCCAAGAGAATGCAGCTGCTCTTGGAGGAATTTTCAATTTCCACATAAGCCTGGAAGCATTATCTTCATATTCTGAGCTGCCATCTTCCATGAGAGAGTTATAAGCTGACTTTGTAGAATAGGATCCACTAGAGTCGGCCCTCCAAGTGAGATGATCCATTCTAGAAAGGTGAAGTTGCACCCCATCGATCTCATCCATGAAAGCTGCCACCATTTCAATTTCGTGGTCGAAGAAATTTCTCCTCCATTGGAACTTCCAATCCCACCCATTTTCAGCATGCTGACCCATTAAACTGATAGTAAGGTCCTGCTGCTGGCTCACCTGATATAAAACAGGGTATTTGTCTTTAAGGGTTATATCATCTCCCCTCCATATGTCTTTCCAAATGGCTATCATTGACCAGAGTTTTCTCTGTTTGGCCTGTAGATATATGCCTATGGTTTGCTGTAGGTTAAACCACACTGAGTTTGGTGTTCATTTCTCTTATACCCATCATTGCTCAATTTAGTGTATGTCATATGAACTGGTTGTTCCCATAATTCATTGACGGATAGGCGCAAAATTCATTGATGGATAGGCACATTAAGTTTGGTATCATTAGTCATGCTTACCATGGTTATATTGATAAATAGGCACAAATTGGTATTGTAAAAAATTCTTTGATGTACAATAGAAATACACATGAAATTGCTTTCATGTGAAGCTACACACCAGTCCTTTTTTTTTTTTTTTTTACATTACATAATAATGTGTCCAATTATTGTACTCATCATAGTTGTGCATGCCCTGTAGGCCTTAGATGACGATAACAAACCAGTGGTTAAAGGAAAACACACTGACCAGGCTTTTACCCTACCAAAGCAATTGAAGACAGTTAAATCATCAGAGAGTTCCTTTTGCAGTGATCAGAAAGATTTGACAGTATCAACTGCAGAAGTTCCACTTTTGAATGAAGTTAGTTTACCAACTAAACGAAGTAGACGAAAGATGATTTTACAGAGAACTTCCTTGCCTAAGGAAAAGTCTTCTGATTACATATTGAAAAGTCAACCTAATAAGTACTCTACCCTTAAGGTACAAGCTTTTTCTTAATTTAAATTGATTATGTGTTTTTGAAGCTTTGAGGGGCTTCAAGCTTTTTGTTTACAACTTATAGAAAAAAGCTTTTTGTTCTAAAAATAATAACTTCCTCTATAACTTGCAGGCAAAGGTTTCTAGTTGCTTGGCATCTAATATGGTTCGCAGATGGTTTATTTTTGAATGGTTTTACAGTGCAATTGATTATCCATGGTTTGCCAAAAGGGAATTCATGGAGTACTTAAATCATGTTGGACTAGGGAATATCCCAAGGTTAACTCGTGTCGAGTGGAGTGTCATAAAAAGGTATGAAATTCAGTTGTGGTTATTATGATGTTCTGCTAAATCTTGAGAACAGTAAATTATGTAATCATAAAGGATGTATTTGAAATTGTCATGTTGTACTTGTTTTTGCAGTTCCCTTGGCAAACCCCGCAGGTTTTCTGAACACTTTCTATGTGAAGAAAGGCATAAACTTGAACAGTATCGGGAATCAGTGAGGAAACATTACACTGAACTGCGGACTGGTATTAGGGATGGACTTCCAACTGATTTAGCCAAACCATTATATGTTGGACAACGTGTAATTGCTCTTCATCCAAAAACAAGAGAGATTCATGATGGTAGTGTGCTTACCGTTGACTATGACAAGTGCAGGATTCAGTTTGACCGTCCTGAATTAGGTGTTGAATTTGTAATGGTAATATGATTACTTATTATTCTGCTGATTTTAAAAGTTATAGCCATTCTTCAATAGGTAGTTTCAATCAGTATGTCACATTTGTTTCAGTTTAACTTTGGAATAAAATTGCTTTTTCTTTTTGCTAAAAGATTTCTCTGGAAAATCCCAAAAAAAAGTGATTATTTCCTTAAAATAAATTGAACCAAGCATGCATGCCACACACTGAAATGTTATAATAAACAATAAAAAGAGCTACCTTGTGCTATACAGCTCCTTCTATGCAGAGTGTCTAGGGTACGGTTGGACCTACTGTGTGCCTATAGAAGGCAGCCTTGCATTTGCAAGAGCATGATTTCTAGACTTGAATCTATGACATACAGCCTACAGGTCACATTGTAGTACTCCAAGTGAAGGAAATTGGTTTGGTATTTGTAAAAATATATAAATGATCTTTGTGTACCACATGATGTAAATAAACAGTCAAAGGCTTAATATTTTTTTTTTCCAATTGAATAAATTAGCTTGATATTTTTTAAGTCTAAAAATGATTTTCACATTTTCTTGTTTTTAATGAGCGGAATTTTTGGTTCAGGACATTGATTGCATGCCTTTGAATCCATCAGATAATATGCCAGAAGCTCTGAGGAGGCATATTGGTTCCCAAAAAGCCTCTTTCATGAATAAAGAACCACAAATTAATGGAAATTCAAATTTTGGGGGCTGCGAAATGCATTCCTTTCCCGTGAAGGTACACACCTCCTCAAGTGACTTAGTAGTGCATGGAAAAGTTAGATTGCTAACAAGTATCAATATACTAATATTATGTCTTAATTTGGTGCTTACATTTTTATTTTATACATTCCATCTCTACATGACATTGTAAGTTTAGATTTAATTTGATTCTACTATCTGTCATGTATTGTCACTTCATTAAAGAAGTTTGACTATAGTAATAGCTACTTGCCTACTTGAAAATTTAAATGATGTGTTAACACATGACTTGATTATAGTGTAAAATGGAAAAAATATTTAAATCAACACTAGATCAAAATTAAACTCTTAATTTTTTTCATTGGAAGTTAAATATGCTTATCCTTTTTTCCTGACATAAAATAAGCTTGAAGAGTTAATAGTAGAGCTTCATAATTGGTACTTTTAATGATTGACATAGGCTTTCTTGTTGTCTTTTGACTAGTGGACAACCATTCACATATATTACCATTGTTTTGCACTGCTGTGGTTAGCTCATAGCTGGATGAAATTAACTGCCCAATACTTTTCTCAACCTTGGAAAATTAGCTGAAGGAATTCATGTTAAAGGTGTCGGATTGGTTTGTTGAATTTTACATCCCTTTTGCTTGGATTAGTAATCCAGATTTCCACTACCACTGATGAAACTGTGATGCTAGAAACATTGAAATATTATGTGTTCTAAAAGTTTTTATCTCATAATTGTTAAAATCTTCTTACACTGGTGTTAACTATGTCGTTGCCCAGGCAAAGGTTGCTACCGTTGATAACCTCTGTGCACAAGCTGGTTGTGCTCAACCATGTAAAGTAACACACCATCAAGCTAAGGAAGCTGACATACATGCAGTTTCTGAATTAAAGCGTGCTCTAGATAAAAAGGTTTATAATTTTTCATGCGCAAAAATGAATACTTTTGTGCAGTTCTTTTGGAATCTGTTTAACTTCTGCTTTCATGTATGCTTGTGATTTACTTATTTTCTAAATATTAATTGCATTATTTACATTGCTGTGGGTGGTCTTGCACCTACTTTTTGGGCTGCTCGTACAGGAGACATTGTTGATGGAGCTTCGAAGTGCAAATAGCGACATATTGGAAAACCAAAATGGCATAGAATGCTTAAAAGATTCCGAGGTTTTCAAGAAGCATTATGCCACGGTACTGGTAGAGCTAAAGGAAGCCAGTGGACAGGCATGTGGCTTCCAATGGATTATTTATTTCATTACAACATTCTGTGTTAATCTTGAGCAAAATATGATTGGTTGTTATTTTCAGGTTTCTGATGCTATGCTACAACTGAGGCAACGCAATACTTACAGAGGAAACTCTCTGCCACCCTGGATGAAGCCACAAGCAAGTTTCAATGTTCACGATGATCTTCCTGGTATGTTGGATAGTTCTCTAACACAAGAGTTAGGGTCAACTGTTGTTCAAGTTATTAAAGGATCCAGGCTAAGGGCACATGCAATGGTAGATGCTGCATTTGAGGTATGGATGATCTATGGATTTTCTGACCTCCCCGCCCCTCCTCTGCTTTTGTACTTGTTTTCTCCCCACTGTTCTTGATCCAGCATTGTATTATCTTAAAATGATTTATTGTTGGTTTAGCCACAAATATTAAAATGCCAATAGTGGACAAAACTCAAAAGTCAGATGTAATGGTTGCTCCTATAATTCAGGCATTGTCTTTGACAAAGGAAGGTGAAGATGCCTTCATAAAGATTGGGCAAGCATTGGATTCTATAAATCATCAGCAGTTAGCCTCCAAGTCTAGGTTACCTGTGATCAGGTCTCAAGAGCAAGTGAATGTGAATGGCAGTTTTTATCATCTTAGTCATTCAACTAGCGGTGTATCAGAACCTATACTCAATGATCCATCAGTTCCAAAACCACATAATTATTCTGACAAATTTGATACTGAACTTCCGTCAGATCTTATCGCTTCATGTGTTGCCACATTAATCATGATTCAGGTAATTTCCCCCTGGGTGTTTGTAAACATAATGAGTTCCTTGTTATGCTCTTTAAGTTCTAGCAACAAATTCTGAATTGCACATCTAGGTTTTTTTGTGTGCATCTTGCCTCTCAACTAATAGATGTTTATAATCACGTTTTAGTTCCCCCTCCACCATCTTGAGAACGCAGCCTCCATTTGTTGGAAACAACATAATAGTAAATCTATTCCACTGTCCTGTAGCCTAAATTCTCTGTGACTAAGTGAATAAAATTAGAATTACTTGGTTTTTTCTCCTTATATATTGAGTTCTGTATATACTTATTGATTTGCCCGAGTGTGTTTTTCACTAAAGCATGTTGCCAGAAATATCCTCTCCTTTTTTTTTGTCTAAAGATTATTGAACAAATTCTTGCTAACCAAAAATTAATATTCTTTTAACTTGCAGACTTGTACTGAACGGCAATACCCTCCAGCTGATGTGGCTCAGATATTAGATTCCGCCGTTACTAGTCTGCATCCATGCTGTCCTCAAAACCTTCCTATTTACAGAGAAATTCAAATGTGCATGGGAAGAATCAAAACCCAGATGTTAGCTCTCATCCCTACTTGACTTGTATCTTTTTTTCCCGCAGATCTCTCTCTTATGTAGCTGCTGCCTGCTGTACATATGATGATGCTGAACTATTAGTTCAGATCACATACGGGCTCGTCGCCCACCTTGTAATGTCTTTATTGAGAGGTACAATAATTTACTTCTTTTACTCCACACCAATAGGTTCAAACGGTGGTATTAGAAATCATGTAATTCTCTACCGTGTCTTTTTAATCTTTGGTGTCAAATGGTGGTACTTAATAAAAATTATTTAATAAAGGTGATAATTTAATATTTTGATAATTCAAAATTAATAAAAAGCACAATGTTATCTTATTTGTCTTCTGGGAACATCTTAATCCAGAGAGAGAGAGAGAGAATAACAATGCTTGGGTTAGTAGTTTTTTTTTTTGATCAGCAAAGATTAATATGTATATTAATTGATTCCAAGTCAGACTTAATGTAGTCTGGATAGGAACCAATTTCTGGATACATAGATGAGACTAATGTGGAATGTTAGTCTAATTTCCTATCCTCAGCTACTTAATAAACCATGTGCTAAGATTGCTAGACCAGTGATTGTAATGAGTGACAAAATCATTTTCCAAATTTCTGAACCATGTCCAGAGTAAGAAAATTGTATCGTCCAACATTTTGTTGGCATTAAAGGTATCATTGGAAAATATAATGTTATTTCTTTGCTTCCAAATGGTTCATGTCAAGGTTAGTTACCACCACTTCCACCTGTTAGCCCTTATTCCATCGGTCACTCCAAATATATGTTGGAGGAAATGTTGTTTTGGGTTATGCGGGAAAACACCTACAATATTCACCCAAGACAACAATTCCCACTATACGGGAAGAATTTTGCTGTAGTGGAAAAACAAGTGATCTACGCTTTCCTCCATGTTTCTACAGAAAGGACAGGTGCTATCATCTAACTCAATTTGTCGCCTTCTCAGGTTTGCTTTTGTCGGCAATCTATCTTTGAGTAGCCTCCATGCAAATGCTGAGATTTTAGTTGGAACCTTGAATTTCCACAGTTCCTCAAAAGCTCTATCCCGGATCTCCTCTAATGTCTCTCCTCTCAGCACATTATAAGCACTTTTAGTCGAGTATTGACCACTTGGATCTGCTGTCCACACCCACTAATCTATAGTCTTAGGCTGAATTCTCTTACATTCAACATCTTTTAGGAATGAAACAACCTTATCTATCTCACTATCAAACAATGTTCTCCACCACTTGAAATTCCACTCCCACCCCGTGTCTTTGTAAGCTCTCATTTGCTGGATAATTTGGTTTTGCTGACAAGAGATAATATACAGCCTAGGGTATTTAGCTAATAGTGTACCCTCTCTGCCTATTCAATTGTCCTCTCAAAACTTAAATTTGTCATCACAGTCAACCCTCCATAAAGTTGTATTCTGCAGTGCATCACCATGTTGCAGATGTTGAGACACCAACTTTAAGTCCCTCTCCACCATATGGATTTGCTTCATTCAAACTCTTCTAACCACCGTACTTAAATTCAAGTATCGTGACCCACAATTCCTCCTAGTGCTGAAATAGGTTTCACTTTCATTTACCAAGCAGTGTTAGGTTGAAAGTGATGATATCTTTGATTCTCAGACCCCCAATTTCTTTTAGAAGGCACATTGTGTCCCATTTGATCCAAACTATCTTGTTTTGCTTGGGTTAGTAGATAATGGAGTATTTTAAGCACGTTGACGGAGAATTTTTTACTTTATGAAAAAAAGTTATAAAATTATTTCTTTGCAGTGGAGGAATAATAAATCTTTGGTTGTCAATTAAGGATATATTGAGGAGTTGGGTTGGTATATATATAAAGATATAGATGAAATACAATTGTCATTCAGCTTCAACAATTGTTAGATTGTAACCACCTGAATTTATAGGATCATGTTCAGAAATCATTTGAATAATTAATTTTAATCAAACTAAGTAATATGCAT
Organism: Glycine max; assembly: GCF_000004515.6. NCBI lineage: Eukaryota > Viridiplantae > Streptophyta > Magnoliopsida > Fabales > Fabaceae > Glycine > Glycine max. The sequence continues at coordinate 46,654,613 of NC_038256.2, forward strand.
CATTTATTTTTTTTTATTAAAAATCAAAATGTGATTGGAAGCTTTTGCACACGTTAACGTTAGTGCCTTCTTGATGTTTTATGAATCAAATTTCAAATATTTAACAGATTATCTTGCTTTTTAACAACCTTTTGGATATTAATACCTTCTAATATTTAACGGATTTTCTTAATTTAAAATTCAAAATTTACCTAATCTTTTTTCTGCTAAATTCTAATATTTTTAATCTATCGGAGGCTTTTAATGCTGTCCCTGCTTTCGAATATCTTGGTAATTAAGCGCATGACAGTATGACACGTTCAACTAAGTTTTGGATATATAATATTTGAATCATGATGGGTAATATGTTCTAACATAAGTATCCCTGAATCCTTTCAAGAAAAAAAAATCCCTGGACCTAGTCTAGAGAGACGATAGTTGAATTATTTAATTAAATAATACTATTATTTAAGCTGGAAAGCCTTCAATTAAGTTTTTTTTTTGTTTTTTTATAATTTCTTAATTGAATTATTTTTATGATATATATATATATATATATGACTTATTTTGTTTTAAAAATATTAAGCTAATACAGTTTTTGGTGATTATATAAAAATATAGTTTTATATCATATAAGTAAAATACAATAAAATAAAGTCGTATTTAAACCCCTTTTGAATTCATAGTAGAAAATATATTTATCAATTTTTTATATAGCGTTACCACTTTCTATCAAATTCATTTCATCTGAAGTCTGAACAATCTCAATACTGATCAAATTCAATTTTTGAATTATCATTACATTACAGTTAAGCTTTTTCAAAATGTATATAGATTTCATGTTTCTCTTTCAACTTAGCTAAACCATAAACAACATTTTCCTATCAAGTAAATTGACAAACCTTTCAAAACTTTCACTTAATTTAGTGATACTGCAAAAGACTCAAAAAATTAAGCACATACCTTATAAACTTTTCATGGTCTTTCCTTAGTTATACGACTCCTACATACAATTCATTGCCTCACGCTCAAATAAAATGTGGCAAGACATTTTGAAGTATCATTAAAAAAAAAACTTCGTACCCCATTTCTCAGAGGCTCTTCGCTATGCGAAGGTATGGGGGAGGGATGTTGTACGCAGCCTTACCCTTGCATATGCAAGGAGGCTGTTTCCGGATTCGAACCCATGACCAACAAGTCACCAAGGCACAACTTTACCGCTGTACCAGGGCTCGCCCTCATTTTGAAGTATCATTAATCACACCTATTTGTAACTTTTACTTAAAATAAAAATAATGAATACTATTCAAATGAAAACCATAAATAGCAAAATATTAACCGAAGTATATAATTATTTTTGAGAGTTTTTATTAAAAAAATGAATTTTAGGAGAAAAAAAATGAATTTGAGAAACTCAATAAAATTTAAAATCATTGTACATTAAATTAATATGTAATATATCCATCCATTGGATTTTTTTAACAGATGAATTGAATACTTACTTAAAAAAGTTGTCGAGTGGATAAATTTTTTTCAAAAATATTAATGGATCATAAATAGATTAACAATCATGTTTACCTATCATTATGGTCCTATGGATTTACCTGGCCAGGCAAAATGATGCATTAGGAAAGGACGAATTCATTCAAATGCAAGTATAGCAACATGAAGTCATGAACTCCCCAGTCATAAGAGAAAACTGGAATCATAATGGAACCCAAAATACCTTTTTCTTACAACCAGTCAACAGTGTACCGCAAGCGGCTACATATTGACCCTATCAAGTCCTTTCTTTTTTCCTCCTTGATTTCTGTTAGCACAGGACACAAACATTGCATTTGTGCCGGCACAAAGGAGAAAATCATGATATCATCAAGTTGTTTAAAGGAGAAAAAACTAGTCCCTCAATTTACAGACTTCTCTCTCTACAATTTCTATCCTATATATAAAAAGCAGGCTGGCCATGATGGCAGGTCAATAACTCAGATAACTAGTTTTCATAGATCAAGTCTTTTCCAGGGCTACCACTGCTATTCCCTTCATGCAAAATGATAGCCATATATTCCTAACTAACTTAACAAGAGTCTGAACACGTCGCCTATAGAAATGATACCTTCCACACGCCTGCTGCCTGCCTCCACAACCACAAGCCGTCTAACACCTGTAATGTGAAGAGAAGAAAATCGGTCACCAAAGGATATATTTATTGGTTTTTTTCTTTTTCTGCCAAGAAAGGGGAAGGAGATTGCTAGAGTAGAGAAGAAATACCAGGATTTGCCAAGCGCACCATCACTTTGTGCAATGAATCGGACCTCAAACACATATGACATCTCGGTCCATTGCGAAGCCCGTAAGGAAATCTTGCATCTCGTCCCAAAAGCAATGCCTATAACCATAAAGTGCAAAAATATGTAGATTCAACTTTTGCTGACAAATGAAATCAAACTTTCTATTGATTACCAAAGTCATTTAAGTTACATTATACAGATAAATAAGAGCCTCAAAAGGAGCACCTACTCAAAAAACATAACTTACTAGCCTGGTGCATCTACTGAAATGAAGAACCTAGTAGACATTTTAGCACATATAAAAGAGCACTTACTACACGAAGAAACCAGAGTTATCTAATTGATGAGTGCCCAACATTAAGATTGGATGGGCTCTAATACCATATACCAAGAAATAAACTGGTCAACTCAACTCTAAAAACCAGCCCAAGAAGGGACGATTACCCGTCTTATAAGGAGTATTCTGACCATTCCAAGCCAATGTGGGACATCTTAATAGAAGTTGATGATAGGGACTATTTTGTAAACATTTGTAAGTATGTGGACCAATTTTGAAAAGGGAAAAAATTATAGAAACTAAATTGAAAATGAGTGAAACCATAGGGACTAAAATTTTATTTAACCTAATAGATTATAGCAAGCAACACAGTTGAGGCATAAAAAAAAAAACTACATTAATTAGTGTTTCATTTCCTATATGTGCAATACTATTGTTTCAAGTTTCCTCTAATCAATACACTATTTAAGGATAAGTTACCAATACAGAGCCCCACAAACTTAGAGAGAGAGAGGAATTACCTGATGGATACTAAACCCAGCCAGACTTATCCTTGCATACACTTTATCTTTAACCAATGCAATAATATCTCTGAAAAGAAAAATCAATACATCACATAGACACATATGCTTGACAAACACCTTATCCCCCTGTTTAAGTATAAAAATGAGAATCATACACATGTGGACACAGGATAAAGAGAGTTCCTACCTTCTTGAATATATATCAAGTAATGAATCATTAGTATCCACAATCGGTATTGAGCTAACTTCAGCTGCAAAGGACAGCAAACATAAGATATAGAATAATTAAAATATAGTTTGCTTCTAATTTCTAACATGAATAACACTACTATATAATTAATCAAGAATTACGAAGTTCAAAGTTCCCACTGCAAGGGGGAAAATTATTCACATATCAAAGAAGAAACACTCCAATTTGGAAAATATGGAGGTAGAAATGGTATATCATTTTCTTTGCCATGCTTGATTAACAAAAACATACAATTGATACGACATTTTCAAATTTGAGTCTCATCATGTAGTTTTGACCAACTCACTACTTGTTTCTGAAAGTTCAGACATTCAGTGCATAAATGAATGGTGCATCATATGTACCTATCCAAGAATCTATCCTTCAATTTTCTGTTCTCTTCCTTATGTGATACTCATTGTTTATATATAAGGCTTTGAAAGAATTCCTTTTGTTGAGGAGGAAAAACAACTGCAACTTGCAGCAACAAACTTAAGGACCATTTTAAGTCTAGCCAGAACAAAAGACTTGACCACTAGTTTGAAAGAGAAGAATGATCACCTTGAATCAACAGAGACAAAGCATCACCAAGAGAAGCATTTGGCCTTAGCATAGCAAGTGGCTTTTTATTGGATTCCCCGACTTTTGACACCCATGTACCTACAGGTATTGAACCAATTGGTAGCTGAAGAATGGGCAAGGAATCAGAAGAGTGCTCAAAATGCCTGCATATACCTGAAAATTAAGTCCATACATTAGTTCCAAACCATTTATGCTTAGCCAATAAATCTAGAAGCTTACATTTTAGTATTTCTGTGAGGGAAACAAGGTGTAGCAGCTGAGGAAATGAATCATCTTCTGAAGAAGAATGGATAATAGGAACTGTTGCCACCTTGTTTTGCAAAATTTTTAAAGCAACATCTTTTAGACACTCAAGGGGCCCAGCCTACAGAATAAATAAACATAGCATGAAATACTATACAATCATAAAAGATAAACATAACAAGAAATCAAAATAAGCAGGAAGTACATGGCTAACAAGCAACATCTTCAAGATATAATGTTGAAATCACATTTAATCTATCTATCTATCTATCTATGAATTGAATATTCATCAATCATGTTGTGGAATCCCTGATTAATTCCCTATTCCCAAATATGATCAGAGCATAATCCTTTTTAACTTACCTAAAAAGTTAACAATGTCACAAATACATGAAATTGGAAAATTAATTTGATGTGCAAAAATTTTGTTGCAACGCTCAGAGCACTTACATGAACCAAATGTTGAGAGTATGTTCTCCCATTACTATCAGTTCTGCATTCTTGTACCTTTGCCTCTCTCCATGCTGCTATAGTATGTGTCTCAAGCTGTTCTTCAGTCAAGTTTGATCCATGAATCCCCAGCTGAAATTAAGCATGTTAGATGAAAACAGAATTTGCAGAATTATTTTATGTATTTCTCTATAAGAGTGCCCTACAAATCATAGATTTTGAAACAAAGGGTATTTTGGAGAGAACTGTATGTATGGGCTGCAAACTTGATCTCTTATTAACAGCTTGAGGATGATCGATCAATGAAGAAATTAAGAAGCTAATCAATAATCATTAACCTAATCACTAACTAATAGTCATTACAATTGACTATATATTCTAAAAATCCCCCATGAGCTGAAGTATAATAAGCTCTCAGCTTGTTACAAATAAAATTGACAAAACATAGACAAAACCAGCCTACCAAACCCAAGAACTCAACAATGCATGCAGAAGCAAAAGCAAACAGGGCCAATCCAAGCCAGGCCAGCAGCAAAACATGGTGAACACATATCCATACAAAATAAGCCACAGTGGATACATGTTTCCAAACAGCCTCTTCAAGTGGTGGAACTGATTCAACTGAAGCACTAGGGATGGATTAGACCAGAATAGGCCCAATAACCATCTCTCTGTAAGTGCTGCCAGAAGTGCATCTTTCCTTCACATGCCACCAGGGCAAGACATCACAGATTCCATTGATTCACTCATGGGGGCTTGTGGTTTGGGCCAATCTGAGCGATCAGAGAATGGAAAATCATCTGGAGAGGTACTGATAGGATGCTAAATCTAGGCTAAACTATAAAAGAGTAATAAGGATAAATTCTCACTCCTTTAATTCATTACCAACATTTATATACAAAAATGATCACACCAATCATTGGTTCTCCACAAATTCAGGTAATAGAAAAGGAATCTGGCAAAATGAAATATAAACATGGCAGTTGCAACCAATTCTAAAACATCATATAGAGCCTTTTACAATCTCAACAGAATCCTATCTATCCAATGACGCTACACATAGTTATTGGGATGAATGGGTTTCCTGATAGTCCTCTTGAGCCTAGTGGTTGGGCTGGATTGCTATCATCACCCTCCGCTGGAAAATGCACCTTGTCCTCAAGGTGAAAAACAGTGCAGATGTTTATCCCATGATTCCCAAGTGGTGCCTTCAGGGGCCAGCCCGAGCCATTGCACAAGAACCAGCTTGGTTGGTGGAGATGTAGTAGTGTCCCATTTCCAATCCAGCAGTGACAGAGGTTCAAGCAAAGGACGGTTGTCCAAAGCATCGGAAGAAAGTGGTGCGGGATTGTCAATGAGAGGATGGATCTTGGAAGAAGCGGGAAGCTGCAAACGGTAAGCAACAGAATCAACCTGTTCAATGATTTGAATGGGACTGTAGAAATGCTTGGAGAGTTTATGGTAGGAACCAGCGATGGAATGTTGCCAATAAGGGCGAAGGCGAACATACACCCAATCTCCAACTGAAAAAGTCACATCCTTGCACTTGGTGTCTGCAAAATGCTTCATGGCAGCTTGAGCCTTAGAGAGACGTTGCTGCAATAGGGAGGGTAAAGCCTCAAAAGTGGACAAGAGAGTGTCAACTGCCTCCACAACCCAACAAATACTGTGGAATGATGGGTGGAGGCTTACCATAAATAACCTCAAATGGAGTGAGACCTGTGCCCGAGTGCATTGAGGTATTGTAGGACCATTCAGCTAATGTGAGGAATTTGGACCACTGAGAAGGCTTGTCATGAACAAAAGACCTCAAGTATTGTTCCAAGACTCTGTTAAGTACTTCAATTTAGCCGTCCAATTCTAGGTGATAGGATGTGCTCATTCAGAGTTTAGTGCCACAAAGTTTAAATAGTTCCTACAAAAATGTACCGATGAATAAAGGGACCTGATCGGAGACAAGATTGTGGGGAAAGCCATGGAGTTTGCAAACCATGTCCAGAAAGAGAAGACCAACTTTGTAGGCAGTATAGTCAGAAGGTAAGGCACCAAAGTAAGCCCCTTTTGAAAACCGGTCGACCACAACTAAGATAGTGGAGTAGCCGTGAGAGTTGGGGAGACCGGTGATGAAATCCAATAATAGGTCCTCCCAAACAGCTGAAGGGATAGGGAGAGGTTGAAGGAGACCCATGGGTCACTTGGTCTCATATTTCATTTGTTGGCAAGTGGTGCAGTGGGCAACATATTGCTGAACATGTTGGCAGATTGTCTTCCAAAAGAAATAAGCTTGAAGACGATGCAAAGTCTTGGTGATCCCTATATGACCACCCAAAGGGGTTTTGTGATACTCCTCAAATAATGTGGCAGTAAAAGGGTTGTTAGAATTGAGCCAAATTTTACCTTTGTAGAAAATGAGGTCACGGTGAATGGTGTAGTCTGAATGAGTAGTTGGGTATTGTTGAATTTGGGTCATCAACTCACCAAATTCAGGACAAGCATGGAGAGTCGTTTCTAATTGGTCCAAAACCACAAAGTTTGGCAATGACAATGTGAAGAAAGTGGCCTCCGACGGATTGGAGATCCGGGAAAGGGCCTCAGCCACAACATTGTTGGTTCCTCTCTTGTATTGGATGGTGTAGTCGGCCCCAATGGCTTTGAAAGGTACACTTGCTGCTCAGGGGTTTGGATGACTTGTGCTATAAGTTCTTTGAGACTCTTGTGGTCGATGAGGATGATGAAAGAGTGACCCAACAAGTACAGGCACCATTTGCGGACGGCGACGACAATGGCATAGAGTTCGTGGACGTATGTGGAGGCATGCTGCAATCGTGGACAAAAAGGCTTGTTGAAGAAAACGATAGGATGGTGATTTTGCATCAAAACAGCACTCATGGCCAAGTCTGAGGCATCTGTCTCAAGTGTGAAGGGTAGATTAAAGTCCGGTAAGGCAAGGACGAGGGCCTCCGTCATGGCTCATTTGAGGCAATTGAAGGCTAATTGAGCCACCTCGCTCTAGAAGAAGTTGTCCTTGCGGAGGAATTTGGTCAAAAGGGCAGCAATGGTCGCATATACTTAGATAAATTTTCGGTAAAATCCGATAAGGCTTAGAAATCCGAAATCTGCGAAGGGACTTGGAGGAAGAAGGGGTAGGCCAATCCACCATAGCCTGAATCTTGGAAGGGTCAGGCTCGACACCTCGTTGAGACACAATATGGCCAAGATACTTGAGTTGTGATTGGACGAACACGCATTTGGAGAGGCGGAGATAAAATTGGCCCTACATAAAATTGGTCCTACAAAAGAGTATGAAATACAGATTCCAAATGAAGAAGGTGAGATTCAAAAAAGTTGTTATAAACTAAAATATCATCGAATAAAACAGCAACAAATTTCCAGAGAAAGGGTTTGAGAAGCTCGTTCATAGTTACCTGAAACATCAAGGGTGCATTAGAGAGCCCGAAGGGCATGACTCTATTCGTAATGACCCTGGTTGGTGCAAAATGTTGTCTTGGGATATCGTCCTCCGCCATGCGAATTTGGTGGAACACTTGGCAAAGGTCCAACTTCAAGAACCAGGAAGCATGGCCGAGTACATCAAGGAGCTCATAGATTGTTGGCATTAGTAAGCCGTCCTTCCCCGTGATGGAGTTCAGGGTGTGTTAGTCCACACAACACTGCCAGCTGCCATCCTTCTTCTTTACTAAGATAATCAGTGATGAGAAAGGGATTTGGCTCAACTGAATCATGCTAAGGTAGAGCATGGATGTGACTTGCCGTTCAAGATCGATTTTCTAGAAGTGGGGGTAACAGTAGGGGTAGACATTGACGGGGTCGAAGTTGGGAAGTAGGTGGATTTTATGGGCAATAGGCCGGGGAGGGGGTAGGTTGGTGGGGTCTTGGAAGAGGGAGGCGAAGTGGAGGAGAAGGAAGCGATTTCAGGGTTAGGGTGACTGAGTGGGTCATGAGTAACTTGGTCATGTTTGTAGGTCGGGTCGGGTAAAAGGGCTAAGGGAAACAAAGTTAAAGCGATGTGGGTCTGGAGAATGCGTTAGACCTCTTGGGCGGAAGCCAGTTCGGGTTTGATTAGGACGTCAACATGGAGGATAATGGGTTGGCCCAAATAGGAGAATGTCATGGTGAGAGAGGCATAGTCCGTCATGATTGGGCCAAGGCCTTTGAGCCACTAGATGTCGAGGACGAGGTCAGCCCCATTGATTGGGAGGACATGGAAATCTAGGGTGAAGTGGGTTCCCTGAATATTAAAGGTCACTTGGGGGCAAAGCATCTCACAATGAGGAACGGAGCCGTTGCCGACCACGACCAGTAATGGTGAAGTTGGAGTGCAGTGGAGACCCAGAAATTTGGCCACACGGGTTTGCACAAAGTTATGCGTGCTACAGCCGCCGACCAGTACTGTGACGAGAGAATGAGCGATGTGGCTGTAGAGGCAAAATTTCTCAGAGGCGGGCATACCAGAAATGGTGTTGAGACTCATATGGGGCGTGGAAGTATCTTTGATGATGGCGACAGAGAGATTGTGTGGATCTAACCGTGGGGACAACAGGTCAAGGGTAGCAGGATCGTCATCGTCGTCCGCTATGAGGAGCAACATACATGCTTTGCAGTGGTGGCCAGGTATGAATTTCTCATCGCAATGGTAATAGAGTCCTTTCTTGCAGCGAAGAGCAATCTCATCAAAAGAGATGTGTTTGAATGGAAACTTCTAAGGAGACGAGCTAGAAGATGAAGGTGGAGGAAGGGTGAGAGTGGGACCATGTTGTTGCAAAGTGGAACCAAAGCTACAACAACAGTTGTTGATTTTATCTTCTTGAATCTCGGCAAGTGCAATGGCCTGGGGAAGGGTCATGGGTAGCACAACTTGAACCTCGCGCTAGAGCTCCGACGACAAGCCAGAGACAAAGCAACTCAAAAGGAACGGCGGAGCAAGGCCGACGATACGGTTAGCCAACCGTTCAAACTCCGTGAGGTACTCGTTGACAGTTCCATGTTGGGAGAGTTTGAAAAACGCTCCCTTAGGATCGTCATAAAAGGAGGGGGTGAAACATGACTCAAGAGCTTGGAGAAGGCCTGGCCAAGATGTGATGAAACTTTTGCGGTACATCCTTTGATACCAGCTAAGCACGGGATCGTCCACGTAAAACGAAGAGATAGTAATACATTCTTCGTCGAGAGTGCCATGATAATCGAAGAATTGGTAAATTTTAAAAATTCATCCCAAGGGGTCATGGTCGTCAAAACACGGAACATCGAGTTTGATCAAAGGTTTATGGCTGATGGGGATGGGCGAAGGGGCGGGGGAGGGAGAGGAGGTGCTGAGAGTGAATAATCAGTCCAAGATGGAGTCCATTTTGAGGGAAAGCTCAGTGTGGTTGGTGGTGAGGCAGAGGACGGCATCCTCAAGACGGTCAGTGACTAACTTTCTGGTGTTGTGGTCAGCCATGGCAGGTCGGACCAGTTGATAGGATGCTAAATCTAGGCTAAACTATAAAAGAGTAATAAGGATAAATTCTCGCTCCTTTTTTCATTCTTTACCAACGTTTATATACAAAAATGATCACACCAATCATTGGTTCTCCGCAAATTCAGGTAATAGAAAAGGAATCCAGCAAAATGAAAAAGAAGCATGTGGCAGTTGCAACCAATTCTAACACATCATATAGAACCTTCTACAATCTCAGCAGCATCCTATATATCCAATGATGCTACACGTAGTCATTGAGATGAATGGGTTTCCTGATGGTCCTCTTGGGCTTAGAGGTTTGGGCCAGATTGCTATCAGGTACACACTCCAATAACAGCTAGGATAAATAGCACAGGGAAACCACAGGTTGACGGAAAAACCTTCCAGTGACTAGACAAAGCACACCATTTGTCAAGATAAAAAAAACATCATCAATAAAGGAGCTATAGGGAAAACGGTATAACAGAAGAAGTTTTGTTGGAGAAATTAGGGTTTTCTTCATCATCAACAACAGAAAATATGATAGAACAGCAGCCAGAATGCAGGCTGGGAAATTGCTGCTGGAACAAGGACACAGAAGTGGAGAGGAGAAAAAAACAATAAAGGGTTGAATATGACTGAACAAAACCACTGGAAACTAGAGAGAGGGCATCAATCAAAGGATGATACAGCTCCAATACCATGTAAAATAAAGAAATTTTGGGAGAAATTATGGATTTTTAGTCATCAACAGCGACAAATAGGATAGAATGAGAAGCCAGAACATAGACCAGAAAGATATAAAGAGAAATTGCTGCAGCAACAAGGACACAGTGAGGAGAGGGGAAAAAAAGAATAAAAGTTACAGAAGAACAAAGTGTCATCAAGGGGATCCAGCAGGCACATATTCAATGCCCTCCCTCATAAAGTTCTCTTTAAAATGTTTCAGGATCTAAATAGTCTTATGTGAACCGGTTTCATAAATGGTAGGTAATTAGCCTAAAATGATGCTAACAGGATTTACTAATGATGACAAAAATACAATTAACATGTGCAACATTAATGTATGCCATAACCAAACCAAAAGGATAGATCGACACGCGCCTCGTAATTTCTTTCAACTTCACAATAATCTAGGCCTCGATGATGATATACATTTTGGAAATTTCATTTTTTGTCATTATTTACCATTTGGCAAGTTCTCATTTTTCCGTACTTCTACTGAAAGCTGATACAGGATATTTTTTTAAACATTTTATTCCCCACAAACCTCTTTTAGAATTAGAATGAAGTCCATCGCACTAAGCATTCCAACAAACTGACACTTGTTAGAATCCCATACAGGAGCCATAGATATTCCCTGAAAGCAGATAAACATAGTATCATACATCGCTTGAGCATGGGTGTGTTATCTGACAAGTGTAATGAGGTGAAGAAAAAGCATACCTCTTGATAAAGAGCATGGAATGCTTGCTTAACTGGTAAAGTTATATCCAAGGCAACAACCTGAAATTATAATAAATCAAATCTAAAGCAGAATAGCTTTACAAAAGAACAGATAAGCTATTATTGAATGAACAGTTGGACACATTAAAAAAATTGAGAGAAGAAGTATTCAAACCTTGCCTGACTGGGGAAGCAACTCATAAGCAGTATGTGTGGACAAGAAAATAGATAAACGGTGTTTTGAGACCTGCAGATCAGACTCTGACATCCTCGGATTAGCTTCCTGAAAAGTTTCAAAGTCAAGGTAGCTTTTTTTTGTGTAGCACAATTTCAAGACAGAAAAGGATTATGGAATCAAAACTGTTTCTGACATCATTTGAGAAAAGGATATAGAATACAAAGATTTTTTTTTATTTCTTTCAAAGCAAATATAAATGTTTAAAATATTCAAGAATTTCTGGCACCAATTTTTTTTATCTATGAATGAAAGAAGAAATATTACTAGAAGAAATATTACTAGAAGAAAGAAGTATGCACACACACCAAAGAGAGAGAGAGAGAGAGAAGACAAAATAACAACATCTGATAGAAGAACGAGACAAGCAAAAGGCAAACAAGGTGTTGGGTGGATTTACGAAATCTCCATAGTCAGATTTCTGGTTCCTTAATGCTTGCTAGGTAGTGTGTATTAGGGAACCATACTTCTGCTTGGGAGAGTATTGACATGTATACATATTAGTACCACTGGTACTTGTTTTATCATATTAATATATACTATAATTTTTGCTGATAAAAAAAAATCAATAGAATAAGGTTCTCCAATCCTTTTGTGCATAGAGGCTGGGAAGAGTTCTTGAACACACAATATATCTCTCAAGCCAAATACGCCATAAAGCAGCATAGACAGTGCATCACCATAGAGACTTTCCCTCCTTAGTTCTACCAAAACCTTTGAAGCTAAACAAAAGAAATTGTTCCACAAATGAGCAAGGGATGTCCACAAAAATGCTCTCTCACTAAGAAAAACAAACTCCTTAAGGGAATCAGACAAACACATTTGGCCTTGCAAGTTAGTCAAATTATCCTATAAGAATCAGTTTCTTCTAATGATTTCCTTTTGAAAAATGAAGGTGGCAAGGATTGAAATCCTAACCACTTGGTCATAAGAGGCTTCGATACCATGTCAAATACCAATTATGAATTATCCCAAAAGCTTATGATAGATGAAGGCTCAAGATTGGTTTTATATCTTCATAAAAAGGAAAGCAATCACCTTAAAGTAAATAGATAGATCTTCATTATTTCTTCTAACCAGTTGATGAATCTCATCTTAAATTATAACTTCAGTAATTTAATGAAATGGGATTTACTATTTACATGACCCTAATTGTGACAGATTGTCGCGCCCTAGTTGCAACAACTATCACATATATGATTGTGTTACAAGTAAGCTCAAAATTCCTAACAACTTCCACGTAGGCAAGCAGAGAAGGGTCTTGCATTTTTTTGGGTGGATTCGCAGGTGAGAATTGTCACCGATTTATAATTTTTAATGTTACATTATGTCAGCATCTTCTTGCCTTCCATCAAACTCAGAAACGTCTACTATAGGCAGTTTCGTAGATAACAAAAGTGTCAAAGTAGGACTAAAATGCATGCATGGTACGTATATATGCTCACAGAAAGAAATAAATCCATACTTAAGCATAATGATAATTATAACTGTCATCTACCTCTAACATGCAACAATACAAGGGGATAGATGGTAAGGGAGAAAAAACTTACCACATGCCCAAAGATGTCATTGTCAACCTCCATGTGGGATTGACCAGGTGTTTCAGCACTTAAGATAGGAGGCAGAATATCTGGTTCTCTCACTAAATACATAGTATTCACTATCCCACAGTCCCCACTTACAAATGGCTGATGCTCATCATGCCGCCACTCACCGTCTACATTAAATTTGTACTGCACATAAGTGGAAACAATGTTATCACCATAATGAAAGAAATGCACTTTCCATATTATGTAATGTTTAGAAGTATTTCAGATTTTCCATAAAATATCATATACTACGTAAGACACATAAATTATATAATTCATGTGTTTTGAATAGTATTTAAAAGTAGCAACAAATTAGTGATTAGCCAGAATGTTAAAAAAATCAGAAAAAATTAAAAAAAAAAACAAAGCTACAAATTATCTATTTAATGACAAATTTTGTCATAATATGGAACAAACATCTCATCAAAAGTTAACATAACAAAATGTATTCATACCAAATATATGATATGAGTTAAATTTTTAATCTTATTCAATGTCTGCTACATGTAAGGACATTATAAGAACCGAATCTACTAAATGTCCTCGTTGAAATTATAGGGTTTAAGGTATTGAAGGAAGAAATTGGGAGAATGGAGACTTTGAATAAAATTCTCGAATATTGTAATGTGCTCAATATGCTTACAAAGCACAAAGCACTGACCCTTATTTATACTTATACTAGATCATACTCGTAACTAAATAAAGAAATATGGAAACCAATACAAAGAGATAATCTAAGATACTCTTAATTCTTCCAAGATAAATCAAGATACATTTGATATTTTTCTTATATTCTATTACTCGCCCTCAAGTTAAAGCTTACTAAGGTTAATAATCTAAAGCTAATTGGATATTTTTCATATATTCTAACACTCTTACTCAAATTTAAGCTTGTTACAAATAAACCCTATAAATATAATACGGGCTCTACCAAACATAGCTGGAATGATCATCATCCTAGAGAGCTAGCTGGAATGTTGCATTACCAGGTGCATGACTCATCAATCAGATAGGAGAAATCACCATCAGAATGATTCAGTTTATCACTAATTCATCTCTACATTACTCATTGGTAAAACTCAGTCACCAAAATGTTCGTTAGTGAAAAGAAAACATCATTGACAAACATCAGATGATTTGGGATAGAGATAAGGTGAGACTATTTGGGACCAAAGACAAGTAGGGCAACAGCTTCTGGAACTGGAGAGTAGCAGGGCCAGACCATGTCCGGGACAAAAACTGGGGCCACATAACATCTGGTACAAAAACTGGCAATGGCCAAACCATGTCTAGGACTAAGATTGAGGCTAGACTGCTTCTCAGACAGAAAGAAATATTGGACCCACGGGAAAATTTGCTAGCAGCGGAAAACAATAACGGCAAAATGGAGATTGTAATATGAAAAAATGGAAATAAAGTAGTCAAATTTTAAGGACTCCACAGCAGAATAGTGACATGATCAGTCAAGGAGGATGTTACCATTCTGATATCATATTGAAATTATAAGTTTTTAGGTATTGGGGGAGGAAATTGAGAGAATAGTTTGAATAAAACTCTGGTGTATTCTAATGGGTTACAATATGATACAAAACATAAAGCACACTTATTTATACTAATACTAGATCATAATCTTAACTGTAACAAATCATGAGATAACAAGGAAATATGAAACTAATATTAAAAGATAATCAAAGATACTCTAAATTATGCTAGGGTATAATCAAAATACTATTAGATAATCTTATTATATTCTAATAGTCCTCAAATCTAACCATAAAATATTTACACCGACTACAATAAGGAAATTGGTTCCCTAGAAAAGAAGGAATAAAAATAGAAAGATCATAATTGAGTTATATATTACTGAAAATTCACATAACTAACCAGGAGTATCACTTTGTATATTTAGCTGTGTTTAATTCATTATAGAAAAGCTCAAACCCTACAGGGTGTTTTTTTTTTTTTTTTGCTTTACTAGGGATTGAATTGAACGTATAAATTCTACCCAAATCACAGTTTGCCCATGTCACTTGAGCTAGGCCAAAGCATCAGCCAAACAAAAGTATATAAAAATCAATATAATTAGAAATTGCTCTTTCAATCTGATAACAGAAAATAGGCTTGATTCTCAATGAAATTGTAGCTCAATTGGTTCAATCTATAAGATGGGGATGTAATGAAGTTGAGGTTCAATCCTCCAATATGCCACCCAAGTACTTGCACCTTCAATGTACCATTAAAAAGGCTTGATTATATATGTTAGCTCTTTTTATTAGATGACATACAGTAAGAATAAAAATTAATACAGGCTTATGCCTCACATGAGGGCAAGGCCAGTTTTCTACTCATAAATACAGTTATAGTGATACAAACTCCTAAAGAAAGATAAAAATCATCATAAAGTTATTTTTTGTTTCCGTGACTACTTTACCACATCAAAATCTTAATTGCAAAATGAGTTTTAAAGCAATTAATTTACAAGCAACCTCCTTCTTTATCCTTTCTTAATCAGTGGCAGTGATCTCCTCATCCCCAATTCAGATCATCTGAAGAAAAAGGCACATTTCTGATCTAAAGGTCATTGACCATAATATAGATACAAGACATATAAATTTTGATCATTAGTAATTTATTTTCTCAGGTTTGCGAAATTCATAGAGGCAAAGCCAAACAACCTGATGATATCCTGGCGGTAAGCTGCAAATAACTTGAAATACAGTTGGACATCCTTCCATCGGTGACATAGGTATAAATGCCGACCATCTGTGTATACAAAAAGTTATAATAATATTTAAATTAATCCCAGCATGCAGTTAAAAAAATAAAACACAAACTAGAAAAAGTTAGAAAACAGCCAAAAAAACAATCAAAGTGACAGTCCGACACACTCACATCACGCTTCTCATGTTCAGTAACGCACGCACGCACAAATAAAGATCAAAACGGCTACAACAGAAGAACCACCGTCCCAATAAACAATTCAATAATTTCAAGTTGTTGTTGTTGTTACCTCGTGAAAGAACCTGTTAGAAACACCCTTCTTCCTCCATGAGGCCAAACGAAACGCTTCGGAATCAAAACGGGCCGCACAACTCCACCGCTCCCGTGCCCTCTACTGGCCCCAAACATTTCCACACCGAAATTCATCGCACTCTCCAATCGGAAAAAAATTTACCACAACACTCACGCATGCAGTGTAGTATACCTTCTCCGCGATCAAAAAATTGCAAAACTCGAAACTCAAAAACCTCACACTGTTAATCAAACTTTGCGGTTGATAAATTCAGTGCCTGAAATCAACAAAAACGTAGTGCCGTCAAATGAACAACACAAACACAAAGTTTCACCAATGAGCGAGTGTATACACAGTTCTCACAGAAACAAATAAATAAATTAACAAAGAGAAAATTCGATTACCTACCAGTACTTGAAACTCAAAAAAAAAAAAAAAACTAGGCACTGTTTATCAAACTTGGCGATCGATAATTCAGTGCCTGAAATCAACAAAACGCAGTGTCGCCAAATAAGCAACACAGACACAAAGTAGTTCCAGCAATGAGTGAGTGGAAACATATAGTTCTCAAAAAAATAAACAAAGAGAAATTCAATTACCAGTAGAAAAAAAGATTAAACGAATTCAAAGAATAATGCAGCAATCAACGAAAGCGCGTTGAAGTTGAAATGAATTAAGTTTAGGTCAGAAGGTGTTCTTGTAGAGAGAGATTTTGAAGAAAACGGGGAAAACTTGGAGAGCATGTTGTTGCATTGTGGATGATTCTGTTGGTTACAGAATCAAAATGGAGGAAGGAAGAGAGAAAAAAACGTGACGGGGCAAATAATAAAATTACGAGGGCAGACACCGTAAAACGGGGAGAGAATAAAGGGATAGAGTGGGAAACAAGAGCAAAAAAACACACTGCGCAGTAAAATTGTGCGACCCTGCCAGCCCAGCGTTCTAAAACGGGAAAACAATAATACCAAACGTGAAAACAAAAACGCCTAACCGTCATTGGATTCATGCTACTCCTGTTTCTTTTATTATTATTATTATTATCAACAGCACTTGATCGGGACTTAATCACTGATCGTGAAAATCAAATTTAAGTTATTTTTCACTTAATCGGGACTTAGTTATACTTAAGATGGTCTTTAATTGTGCGTGGGTGAGCTAAACCCATTGAGTTGCTATTCTTGTTTCTATTGCCATCTAGTTATGAGATGGAACCTCCAAAATACTATCTCATAGTAACGTTTTTAATCATTGCTGTTTGTTCAATAATAATTTTAAATTTAGTTCTATACTAATCTCTTTTGGCTCATATTATTATTTTTAACTAAAAAAGTATCAGAATTTTATATTATATAATTATAGGTACTGCATTAAACAGTGTGAACATGATTTTAAGGGTAATTGCATTTTTATTGTGACCAAGTCCCCCCCCCCCCACACACACACAAAGGCTCTGGTGCATGTTCTTTTCTCGTGACCACATTGGTGGTTCCTTCAATAGCAGAATTGTGGTTTGTTTTTTATTTGACTGAAAGAGGAAAATTTTAGTTTTGTTGTTCGGTTTTTGTCTTTGTTGCCAAATCATAACTGTGTGTGTGTAATGCTTAATGTCATAAAAGTTCGGGAAAATGAAATGTTATCTAATCAATACATCAAAGACATGTCTTAACTCCCGAAAAAAGTTCATAAATGATTTATCAATAAGAGATAATTAATAAGAATCCAAGTTCAAATCTTTTAGTCCACACACTTTTTATCTTAATTGTGGAGTAGTCATAATTGCTCATAAGTTAGGCAAATAATTTTTTACATTTATTTTCTTAAAATCTAATTAGATTATTGATTTAATATAATTACTAAATCTTAAAAAAATAAATGATAAATATGATGAGTAACTCTAAAAGAATTATTATGGAATAAGTAGATTCCTCCCTATGTATATATATTGTGGGATATAGGGATTTAAGTTGAGAAGAAAAAGAGAATGATAGATATGGCAACTAATGTGAAGAGAAAGAAAAAATAAATGCAAAAGCATGTAACATGATGGTAAAAACTGATATCAAAATCACCTGTAATTGAAAGAAGAGGAAGAAAAAAAACTGTAAGCTCATGTAGCTAATAAGGTTAATGAAAATATAACATTAGTTATATATGTTATTTATTTTATGAAATATTTTTTTAAAATGTAGATTTGGTATATTTGTTTCTATACCTCCATAGAATCTTAATATGCACAAATTACTATGTGAAAAATCATAATTAAATACACGGTATCTAAATTTGCATGTAAAATACGTGTGTAATGTTTAATTTGATGTACTTACTAAAAATAAAGGACTAAACTATCTAACAAAATGTAGACACCAAAATAAGATAGACTTGTTATAATAATTATAGATTATAAATAAATATATGTCATTGTACTTATTATAACATATTAAAGGATTTTCGAAAGTGAATCATCAACGTGAAATTATAATAAGTCGTTAAATTTGAAATTAATTGAGTAACAAAATGGTTCTGAATTTATACGTTATCAATTAATTTAATCTCTAAAATTTTAATAATAGTCAAATTGATTCCTAAAATTAAGGCATAATTTCACTTTTTACCCAACTTTTAAAATTTTGCAAACTATGTCCTCAAAGATTTTTTTTTCTTGCATACTTTGACCTTAAACTTACACAAGAAAAAAACTTTAGAGACATAATTTGAAAGAATTTAAATATTTAGGAAAAAAAGTGTAATTATGCTTATTTTTTTATTTTAGAGACCAATTTGACCGGCCATTATAATTTTAAGGACTATATATAAAAAGAGAATGTGGGAAAAATAAGATAGAGAAAAAAATGAATGATTTTTTTATGAGTACACATAAAAGTTGGATAAAATTAAACCATTAGTAGTGTTAATTTCATGTAATGTTAACATCATTTTTTTGTACATAACATTTTATAATTCATTAATCACTAATTATTTTTTATATATATAATTCTTTTTTAATTTGACAATTAAGAATGTTATTAATGCATTATTGCATCCACATGCACAAAGGAATAAATTAGTTTACACTAATTAGCATAAAACTTTTAAGCTTTACATGTTCATTTTTTTTTTTAAATATGATTTTTATTCAACTAAGTGTTGAATCCACCAAACGAAAAAAAAAATAAATCCAAGGCTTATCCCTCTTAGTGGATTGTTGACATGACACTAGTCATGTTAGTATTATACACATGGACATTTTAGTTAACTTGTTTGTCACGCATCATTTATATCACTTAAATGATTGTTACATGACAAGTAAAAAAAATTCCATCCTTAAAAAAAATCAAAAGATTACTTTTAGTTTCTATAAAATATTTAAAAATTGATTTTAATCTTTAGAAAATAAAAATCTCATTTTAGTTTTTATAAAATTCAATAATTTGATTGCAATTCTCGTAAAATTAAAAGCTTTGATTTTAATCCTTATAAAATATTATATTTTTGTTTTGATATGATATATTAAGCAATAGTAAATGAAAAAAATAACATAATAACGTTATTGATAGGAATAAGCATGAGACAAGTTATGATAGATTTTTATTTTTGTTCTTACCAACAAAAAAATTGTTAGGGTCATTTATGTGAACTTGAACCAAACTTGGTCAAGACTAATGATATGAATGTGTGTGACACTCTTGTTAGTAAAGAGTGTGCAACATAGCAGACAAATATACTCAAACTGCTACAGTCCATTGTGTTGCGTCACATTTGCTCTGATATATGTCTCGCAGTCAGGATAGTCGAACATATGCCCCATGACATTGTATTATCTCATCTCTTACCTCTTCAAAACTTACTTTAAGCAATTCAACTAAGAGGAAGACGACATCGTCCACATGAAGAGCTTCAAAGCTATGGAAGGCGCCTATAATGGGTAGATGTAGCAACGATGCCACATCATCTAGGGTGATAGTCACCTCTCCTACCGGTAGATGGAAACTACTAGTTTCCTTATGCCACCTCTTTGCAAAAGCAAGCATAAGTCCCAGAACACCAGTGTCCAGCGAACATGTGATCAGAAGACTTAATCATGTAGCAGCCACTAAGCCTTCAATCTCTAGAGCAGGCCTTCCAAAATTTTCTACCTTCCTTCTATGGGAGGACAACTTCAACTCAAGACATTCCTAAAAATAAAAATAAAAAACATTTGAACAATAATAACAAATAATTATGAAAATATTATTAATTTCAAAATATAATTACCTCTCTATTCCAAACTGTCACAGCCACATGATGAACATAGTCTGTCAAAACTGATGTGTCGTGAGACCCGCTTGGAAAACTCTCAACATCATTAACTACATCATCAGCAGGTGCCTCTTGAGGTTGTTCATGGACCTCTTGAGTAGCATGATCCACATGCTTAACATCCTCAACAATAGGTCCAACTTCTCGCTACCTACATTCAGATGTTGTGGGCCTTCATTGTTGGGGGCCTTCATCGGTATCACGACTTACTTCTCTACCTAAAGCTATTCCTATAATCATGCCTAAAGTCCGACCCAAACCTCCAGTTCTAACCATAATATGCACATTAAAAGCATGATTAACAAATTAATGGCATCGTTCAAATAATAATATGCACATTAAAAGCATGATTAATTTTTTTTTTGGAATGCACATCACTAATTGATCTACACTTAAATATATGAGAAAAATCCAACGGCAATTTCTTAAATTTCCAATAAATGAGTATTTTTTTACACTACCAAATATCATTTCTATAAATATTTATTACTATTATTGTCAAAAAAATTATATCATTACATCAATAAAAAAAAATTGTCATTTACATATATAGATTTTCTTGTTACACTAATTTATACTTATAAAAATTAACAATCAAACGTATTTAAATATTTTACAAACAAATATTTCAAATTTCAAATATAATTTAATTTCTTAAAGAATAAAGATTAAATACTTTTTTTTGGAATTAAGTAATTATTAAAAACCAACTTAAATAAACAAATGAAAATAATTAAATAAATACATATTAAAAAAATCCAATAATTTGTTTTTATAAAATAAATTTTATAACATATGAATTATTAAATTATTTTTTAAAAGATAAGTTATTTTATTTATATATATATATATATATATATATATATACGAATTGGTAATTTGTATGATTTATACGAATTACAATCCATATAAGCCATACGGATTTCCAACAACCAAACACCACCAACAACGCCACAGACCGACAAAGAGAGAAGGGACACTTACGGCAAAGAGGCAGAAGATGACAATGACGATTGAGCTTGTGGTCACTGGCAGAACGAGCAGTGGTGGCGGCACGAAGACGAAAACAGACGAAGAATGAAGAAAAAGAGCGTGTATGGACAGTGTAAAAGTAAAATGAGGGGGGGGGGGGGGGGCGTTTTTAAAAATTAAGTGAAGGGTGTTTTTGCCACTTCACATATTTTGCTGGGTGTACCAGTATTTCTGCAGGTGCCCAAAGCAACTGCCAATCAGCTGATAATAGGCCCTTCCAGGTCTACTGGTGGATCGTCCAACACCACTAGTCTGTTCACAATCTGCAAGCCTCGCTTCGACATTTCACTAAGACCTTGGCGCACTGGTTCAGTTCCCTGAGGGAGTGCTTAAACTCAAGCTGCGAGCCTTCTTTCACAAAAACTTAATGCTAGTTTGATTCTCTTCTCACTTTTAATTTTTAAAAATTATTGAAAGTCCTTGTAGATGTCAACTCTCAAAGAAAGCGACAATGTCATGTACCAATGAGTTATACGTCTTGCTAGGATGTAAAATATGGACTACAGACTCCATGAATTAATAAAATCCGAATTTTCACTTTTTTATTTTAAAAATTATTTTTTAAACAATTTTACAATATTCACCAATCAAATTTTCATCCAAAATTTGATGTTTTAAAATTTGTTTCTAAAACAAGTGTTTTAAAAACTAAAAACAGTAACAGTTGAGATATGTTTTATTATCTTCTGTTTTCATTTTGTTCCAGTTCTCCCTTAATTCCACAATCTCTCTGCCTGACATCACCCTCTACTAGCTGTTAAAAGTATTACTTAGAACAACCTTGTTTAGTTATATTTTAAAAACTAAAAACAGTTTTTGAAAAGTAGAATTAAACACACCTTGAGACTCCAGTTCTGTTCTGTAAGTACAGCATGACACCGGCCATGTTACACTAATCTTACTAATGTTCCATCTCAATACACTCTTCGGGTTGAGACTTCAGTGAAAACTCGTTCAAATTCAGAGATAAAGAAGCATAGATAGTGATCGTAAAGAATAATTGACATTTTCACTAGATTTAAGTTCAGTCAACTTCAGATCTTCAGCAGCCTATCCGATTCAAAAGACAAGACATTGTTTTCACAAAGTTCAATCTTAGTCAATTACAGTTTCGGACAAGATACCTAAAATAGTTCACCAGTCAAAACGTGCACACTACAAAACTCATCCATCAAGCCTCCACTTCATCAATAGAACATATACCTCTCCAGTATTCATATGATACTCTCAAATTTCCAAAAGATTGGTTAGTTTATGGAGCCTTTCAAGAATAGAAACTGCCTCACGTACACTTAATCTTTGATAAAATGAATCAAAATCAATCCTTATCTATAAAAAAAATCAAGATCAATTCATTTGATTAATAACAGCTTCCACAAATCCCCACCCATCATCAGCATCAGGTCCCACCCAATATCCAGATATAACTATTTCGGTGCAATAATCTACATCCAAATTATATGAGTAAGTTTCATGTAGAAATATTGTGCAAGACATCAAACAACGATGACAGCTTCCTTTCATGGATAGTATGCGTTTATTTGAACTGCAAGTTCCAAGAATCTTTTGAGCTGCAAATATAATATATACTGTCAGATTAAAATTGATAAGTGCAAACATGATGAAATTATTCAAAACACTCCCAGAAAAAATTTCATATATCTTCCAAAAGTTGCGTATGTTTGAATCCTAAATTGAAGTTGAAGTTAGCACAGATATGAGAGCGATAGACACAAATGGTTATGTGGGTGTAGTGTAGCCAACATTACCAACCATGATAAGATTATTCAGATTTCAGTTTTGCTTTACAATTTCTCGTATTCATCACAGCGTCTCCCCTTGCATGTTTTCTGATATACATATAAAATCCTAGTGGATGGGGGTGACAGAGGACTACAGAGATCTAGAAGGGAAAATTAACCCCACCGAGAATGGATCCAGGATAATTATGAAATCCGAAATAAATTCCTGTCTGAGGAAGCCAAGGCATTACTATACAATTAACAAATATACAAAAATAACACCAAACAGACAAAGTTTTGTACCCAGCATGCAGCTTAGAACATCGTAATATTGTATATTTTCACAGAATCTAAGTAAAGCTAACCATGCATATATAATACGCAGGTTTCAAAATCCAAGATGTCTGTCCTCTACTTTGTTTTTTAAGAGTGCGGGAGACTGATATAGGTAAGCTTCACCTTTTTATTCAAAAGATTAGGCTATTATTTTTTCCCTCATTTCATTCATCTTCTTCCTCACGGATGATCTCACTTCATCAACTGGAAACTTATAATACCTTCCACAGACTTTCCTTTGTGGTTCACATCTAAAGGTAGGTATCAAATTTAAGATTTAAGATGCAGATTCAAAACTCTAATCCAACCTAACCATTAAATGGCTGTAGCAATACCACCCTAAAAACGACTATTTGACTTTCAAGAAGCCAGCATGAAGAAACAAAAAGATTACACAGGTTGCAAGTTTAAATCTGACATATTAATAATATGGCCTTACCATTTTGCATTCTATCAATAAATTACTAGGGTAAGTATTCCAAGATCCTGGCAGTGAGCTTATATTAATGTAATAACTAATAAGCAACCATGAGCAATTAGAGTTAAACAGCTAAGTATAGAAAATCAAATCAAAGTTATCAAACATTTATAATGCAAAAAGAGTGATCAGTTCTATATATCAATATTCTAACGGAGAAGCACATGGCAATTAAGTGAGAGGTTGAAAAGAAAAACCTGCTGGAATAGTTGCTTTGCTTAAAAATCTATCTAGAGGATAATATAATTGATGTTGATGCACTCCCTGCTGGTAAGTCATCAAAAATAGTAGTAGTAATTAGTCATTCAACACGGACATACAAAGAGAAACTTTTTCCTATGCCGCAAAATGTTGTCACGCAAGTATACTTGTTAAATTTAAGCTGCTGATATTAATTTATTCACAATACCACAGAACTAGAAATTGAATGATTCGTCTATCTAGAGTGAAATGAAAAGGGAAAAAAATAACGAAAAATAAAAACAAAATAAAATTCAGTGATAGAGCAAACGAACGACAACAGTGGACATATGCTTTGGTACATTGTGGAACCAAATTATGAGATGGGTACGGAAAGTTGGAAGGGAATTGAAGTATAGAAAGAAAGTGAGAAAGTGAAGTACCTTGTTTTTGTTGAGTGGTGAAGCGCGCACTCGCAGAGGAAGGGTGAAGGTGGAGGAGACTAAGAACGCCATTTTGAAGACTTCAACCTCGCACCCTTGGGGAACTATAACATTCACAGAGGGCTGTTGTTCCAATTTTATCCCTTTATATGGCTTTTAGGTTAGTACAACGCTTTTGACTAATTGAGCTAATGAATCAATTAAATTATATTATAAAATAAATAATGTTGTTATATATAACACTAAAATTTCTAATGTATACTAAATACACATGTAAATTTAAATAATAAATTTTGTGACAATTAATTTTGATATAAAATCATACGTGACAAACATAAATGCACATTAAATATAGATTAGAAATTTTAATATTATGTATAATAACATTATTTATTTTATAATATAATTGATTCATCAGTTTAGTTGATTAAAGCGTTGTGCTAATAACTTAAAAGTCACAGATTCGATTCTTGTTTGGACCATTAATTTTAAATTAATTCGTGACAAATAATTTTTAAAAATAATTAAAAAAAACCTCTGAACTATATTCATATGACTCTTTACAGATGAAGAAAATGCTGAGTGCACCAGCAATACTGCTAGGTGCACCTAGCAACAGTGATGAGAAGAACCCATTCTCTTTAGGCTGGCCCAATCTATTGGTGCAAATTTGTTATTAGGTTGGTCAAAGTAGGGGTGTGCTTTCTAAGAGAATAAAATAGATAAGTAATACTTAAATATTATTTCTATAATCAAAGTATTTAAATAAAATAGTTAATTTAATATTAAAATATTATATTATATATAATAAAAATTAGAATTGAAAAAGGAGGGGGGGATCAAGACCCTTCTCCCGTATACATATGTTCATCCCTGGTTCCCCCCTGGGTTGCATGGTTACTAAAACTAGTACAAAGACAAAGTACCTCGTTCAGTTGTAAGACGCGCAGAGGAAGGGTGAAGATCGAGGACACTAAGCTCGCCATTATAAAGGCTTCAACTTCGAGGACACCAAAGGGAACTAACACTTGGCCCAATGTCCCATGCTATTCACAACTCACAACCCTTTTTTACTCTTTGCACTACTGCTAGTTTTTTGTATTATTTTTTTCTTACAAAAATACCTTCATAGAAATTAATTTCCGTAACATAAAACTATATAGAAATTAGTCTTCACGTCCATACGAAAACCAGATCTTTTATGTAGTTAATTAATTCATTATACATATTTTATTTTTATTTTTTAAATTAAATAATTTAATAGATTTTAATAGTTGAGTAAGTTGTCAAATAAACTATTCATAGTAATATATTTATTTTAAATAAATTTAATTGTTGAATAACTTGGTAAATAAAGAAGTATGATGCAAATCAAACTAAGTAATCATACTCATATATAATACATATATGCCAAATGCAAAAAAATAAAATACTACAACTAAAATGAAATTCATTCAGTAAAAAGAAAAACTTAAATAACACTGTTTTGGACAAAAACAAAAACTTGGCCTCTACGATAGGACCGTCGACATGTTTGGGCCTGAAGTGTGTCCCATATAAAATACGAGGGAGATGCTAGGTGCACCTAGCATTATTGTTGGTGCACCCAACATTTTATAAAAATGCCAAAACTGCCCCTGCACCCTCTTTCTCCTTTAAAAAGCTTTTTTATTTTTTAAAAATGGCACAGTGCTTCTTTCTCCATTTTTGTGCATCTTCTCCTTCGTTTTCTCTCTTCAATGCGTAGTGCTTTGCCGTATTTTATTCGTTTCCTTGTGATAGGTTAGGTTCGGTGAAGGTGAAGGTGCGGGTATTCATTGTTGCGGTGGTTGATTCGTCGGCTGCGACAAACGAAGTGCGCATTTGTGCTGGGTGTGTGTTCTGGTGGACCGTAAATTGTACGGATCAAGTTGATCCGTAAGGTTGATACGAATCAACTTGATCCGTATGTTATTTTTTACTAATACTAATCAAGTTGATCCGTAAAAGGCTTACGGATCAAGTTGATCCGTACAAGCCTTACAAATCAACTTGATCCGTAAGGCTATACGAATTTTGAAATTTTTACCTTTATTTAAGTTTAATTTTTTTTTAATTATTACTTTGTTTGTATTGTCATTTTCCATTTGAATTATTTATAAGTGTAGAATGATATCAGGTTTTTGCATTTTACTAATGATGAGTTATTGTAACTGACAGTAAAAGATTAGGTGTATAATAGTGCAGTTACTAATCATGAGTTATTATGTATAGTTTTGTATGTTATGTCTAGTGTGTTGTATGTCTGTGTTGAAATTTTTGATTTATTGTTAAGATGGACGAAAATCAGTGGATGTATGAAAGTATAATGTCTAAAGAAGTGGATATGGATTATCAAAATGAAGAAGAATGTGGTGTGAATGAACCACATGTTGATTGTTCCGATGCGTTCAATACTTCTCATGTAATAATGTTCATGATTGTGAGTGATTTAATAAAATGAATATGTTGTAAAAAACTGAAATTATCTGGATTGCTTTGTAGGTGTTTGACAGCCGAGAGGATGTTTTGCGGTGGGCTCGATCCGTTGTTCATGAAAACGGATTTGTGGCGGTGATTATAAGGTCTGACACAAACACTGGTGTAGATGAAGAACTTTGTTTGTGTTAATTGGTTGTGAAAGGAGTGACGAGTATAGGTGTAGGAAGAAAGAATTTGTTAGAAGAGATACTGAAACTAGGAAATGTGGATGTCCCTTCAAGCTTCATGACAAGCCAGTGGTTGAAGGACAGGGCTGGATGGTGAAGTTGATGTGTGAGATTCATAATCATGAATTGGCCAAGTCATTAGTTGGACATTCATATGTTGGACGATTGACTAAAGCTGAAAAGACACTTATTGCTGATATGATAAAGTCAATGGTGAAACCAAGGAACATTCTGCTAACTCTGAAGGAACACAATGCCAATAGTTGTACGACCATCAAACAAATATACAATACAAGAAGTGCATACCGTTCTTCCATAAGAGAAAGTGATACTGAAATGCAACATCTCATGAAGCTTCTTGAACGGGATCAGTATATTCATTGACATAGATTAAAGAATGAAGACGTGATTCGTGATATCTTTTGGTGTCACCCTGATGCAGTAAGGTTAGTCAACACATGTAATTTGATATTTTTGATAGACAGTACCTACAAAACAAACAGGTACAGACTCCCACTGCTCGATTTTGTTGGGGGTGACACCAACTGGGATGACATTCTTTGCCAGTTTAGCATATCTGGACGATGAATGTCTTAATAATGTGGTTTGGGCTTTAGAACGCTTTCAATGTATATTTTTAAGACGTGATGTCCTCCTTGGAGTTATTGTGACTAACAGAGACCTTGCATTGATGAATGCAGTAAAAACTGTATTTCTTGAGTGTACAAATTTGTTGTGCAGCTTTCACATAAACAAGAATGTGAAAGCCAAATGTAAATCGTTAATTAGTCAAAGAAATGTTTGGGTGTATGTCATGGATGTCTGGGAAACTCTTGATGATTGTCCTTCGGAACAGTAGTTTGATTAATGCCTGAAGAAGTTTGAAATGATTTGTTCACCTTGGTCAATATTTGTTGACTATGTCAAGGAAACATGGATAATCCTACATAAGAAAAAATTTGTTTTCGTCCGGACGAATAAGATGATGCATTTAGAAAACACAACAACAAACAGGTATAAATTCATTCAATTATTTCTATTAACCTTCATGAGAAACATTAGTTCCGAAGTGTCAAAACTACGAACGATTATCTCTGACAAATCCGAAGTGAAGACACAAATCTGAAGCAGAGATGTAGTTGTATTGATTTTTTATTTTTGCTAGACTTGGTTGACGCCACAAAGATTCTCCTCTCCTTTTCGTCAAACACTCACCTTTGCTCTCATCCTCTCCGACAACTCACTAGCCGATTCTCCTCTCCGATCCAAAGCAGAGACACCAGCCTGAAGTAGAGATGTGAATCTGGTTGTGACACAAAGCTTCATCGCTGAAACTCAAATCTAGTTGTGTGGGTCACTTAAAAGATGGAGCAGTCACAAAAATTGTCAAAGGGAACAACACTGGTAGAGAAAAAGATGAACCCTGCAAATGTCAATCATTTTCCGTTGTCATCGTCGACAACAACATTCGATAGATGGAGATACTATGCCTCCATTCAAAACAGAGAAAAAGAACAAAAAGAAAAAAAATACTTGATTTTTTTTATTTAATCTGGTGTAAGATGCCCACCGTAGTTTTCACTTATTTTAACCATTAATTTTATTTAAAGCACAATATTACTCCATTTTTTCTTCCTACCGTGGGAAAGGAGTTTACCATTCCCACCCTAGTCTTAGCCTCAACAAATAAAAATAGTGTTGCAGATGCGAAACTATGGGGGGGAAATGATTTGTAGTTTAAACAGAAATATTTGTAGAAGTGAAATGTGGCAAGGGCAAAATAAGCAAAATAAAAACACCACGAGCATGGAATTTTTAATCGAAGCATTTTCAGGCAATAAGTTCATTGGGGAACAAAGAAGACATAAGTGAAGCAACAAAATCAGACTCACTAGTAAGCCAGCGGAAGGAGTTTTCAAAAGATTCCTTTTCCTTTGGCCACTGACCGAGTCATTTTTTGTATCCAAATAGAAACAAAAAAAAATTGCCATCCATATGAAATGAGCTAGGCAATAGATGGCATATTTTGAGCTTCATTTGAGCTCTTTTTGGACTTGTGCTTTGATTTCTTCTCCCGCTTCTTGCCCCTGTAAAACAAGCCAAAGTTATTAATTATATAACACAATTTTCTCGATAAAAAATCTTTTTTTGGGTGTGTGGATCTGTAGGACCGGCAGGTAATTCTATTTAAGGGTAGAGAAAGTACTCGTCATGAGAGTGATGACCCCAACAAGACTTTAGTTTTCGGTTGATATGCTTCAATTCCTTCTCAGAAGGACTTTTGTATTTTCTAACCAGCATACAAAATCAAGGCCGCACAGTGGTCCATGTAAAACAGAAGTAACCCACGGTTCCCAGCCAATACAAAATGTTGATTTGGAATTTACACATTTGTTCGGTTAAAGGACAAACATTAGAATGAGAAACAATTACCCAAGAATCAATTGCATCCAGTGATTCAGAAAGCTCGGACATTGTATGCATGGAATTCTCACGGGAAAAAATACCCCTAAGATAACTGCAATTAAGTGCGAGTGTAAAGAGTATGCTACAATTTGGGTCAAAGAATATGCTACAATATCACACCCAAGGCAGGCCATTTTGTTACATGACTTAGTAACAAATAATAACAAAAGGGAAAAGAACAGGGGGAATGGTTAGAATAAATTATCGCAAAGAAACATGTGAAGCAATAATAAGTACCTATCAAAGTCAATGACTCTGTGGAGTGCATTTGAGTTGCCTAAAGCAGCCAAGGCCAACTGCATCCAAAGTCACAAACAGGTAGTTAGATTTTCGAGTAAAATGTTTAAAAAAAGAAAACTGAACTAGAATATTGAAATCTAGATTGATTAGAAAATGTTAAGTTGCAAATCAGTAATTGTGAAGTTTTCTGTTTTAGGAAACCCTAGCAAGCATATTTTCAATTTTGAAACAATCAACTTAAGTTTAAAAAAGAATAATGGTTAATCAATTTGCATAGAAGTAATGGTTGACCACTCTTTCTGACATGGATTACTTGTTTTCCGCTGAATAAATTTATTTTAAATCCTTGGTAAAGGCAATGCAGAACAAGAATTTTTTTGGCTGCTGTTTGTAACAAAACCACTGCTACAAGGAAATTTCAATATTTACAGATTATTTTAAGAATACCTGCCCAGGAGGAAATAAAAGTGGTGCATCTGTAAGCATCATTTTATCAACTTCAAATCTTGCTGTCTCTTGCAAAGTCTATATGCATTAGGAGAAAGTTTAACATAAGACAAGGAAGTTATTTGAACACCAATAAGTCAATGAACATGTGGTAAAGAGGACGTATATAGTTTAATATACCTACAGAAGAACAATGGTTAAACGGATAAAAATTAGTTTTCCATGAGAGAAGGGAATAAAGGAAACAATAACTAAACACATTGGAAGTGCATTGGGAAAGTGTCAGATGTGAGAATAGCAAATGTTGATCATCGATATAAGATTAAATGATCAAGATTAACTCTGCAGAGCCTTACGACCCTTTATTTTTATAAGGGCAGTCCTTTAGTAATTAATGCTCAATATTTGGCCAAATGCCAAGTATTCCATTTAATTGAAATATAAAAAATAAAAAATCAATATATTTCAAGTGGGACAAATGGATAAATGGATCGACATCATCTGTAGTCTAGAAAAAAAAAAACTGCAAGCTGTGAAGTTCCCAATGTAATGATTTAAATATATTATTCTAAAATAAATTTTAGCTATAGAATACGAATAATGGGTACATTTGTTAATAATTTTAGAAAGAGATTATAATGTAAAATAATATAATGTAGTGATTATATTTTAGAGATTTTAAAAAAAAAAAAACTAATTTATGATTGTTTACAATCATAAAATCACTTTTAAAAGAGTTGGTTTTTATTAGAAGCTATTTCAAAATAGCTTCTGATTTTAATCAGATTTTAGATTTTTTTCAGCTTATGATTATTTTGAAAAGCTCACACAAATGCATGAAAACCTTCTAAAAGTGATTATTAAAAACAAAAAGGAGACTTTTTATGAAAAATAAAAACTGTAACAAACAGGCCCAATAACCACTAATTGTCACAAGAGAGGGAGGGGGGGGGGGGGGGGGGGGGGGGTACCAGATGCACATCCTACATATAAAATAAAAAGCCTAAGGAATTTCATCTGCTCACAGTCACAACAATGTGCTCGGCCAGATAATTACATAGAACAATAGGATTACTAGTACCTTGAGCATTTCAAGCTGGTTATCACCAGCATTAAAGAATTCCTGTCAATGCCAATAGTCACAATTTTTAGAATAAAATAAAATCATTGAAAAATAAGATTTATTCTGACTATTTGAGATGCAGAAATAATTTTTAAAAATGTATCATTTTAAAAAGTTCCACTCATGGGCCAACCAGACAAACCTCCATATCATTTATAAAACCTTCAACTGAGCGATATGGTGCATACACAATAAGATCAAATTCCAAACTCTGCAAAACAAGGGTTTCTTGTCATAGATGAACAAAAACAAAAAATAAGAAAGAGACCATTTTGTTATTTGAGGCCTATCCATGCCTGATAAACTATCATCTCATTATTGAGAATCATTTGATGATCCTGTGATATCCCCTTACCAAGCTCCTCAGCTGACACATGATTTTCTTCTATTTTACAGGCAGCATATATGCAGGTCAACCTGTGAAAAAGTTTGATCTGACATACTGAGAAGCTAACAAGTAAATAAAAACTTGAAAACTGATGATTAACCAGGTACAATCATCCTAACCAATTTCAACATATTAAAATAAATTTAAGTAATGAATTCACTATTATGATCAATTAGTTTCAGTTCCAACTTAATATTGCCAAAAAAAACAAGTGTGATACATAGGTCCTCATAAGACTGAGGCAAATCTTACATAATGTGTTTTGGTTGATGTTCCAGAGACAATGTACACGACGACTATATTCAACTTTTTTTGGAAATTCTTTTCTTTGCTTTTCTCTTTGAATCTGATTGAACATGCAGGTTATGTGAGTAACATATAGTTACTGTTAACTTTGATTGGTTTCACCAAGAGTTAGTCTGTTATCTGTGAAAAGATTACGCGAGTTTATTACTTATTTCAAGCCTAAACAATGGGCAGATATAGGTTGATGTCACGATGCCAACTGAAAGATAATGACTTCAGGGAAGTCATGATTCAAAATAAACACAAAGAATAACATATAGGAGGTAATTTATCCCTTCGCAAAATGTTCTTTATATAATCAGAGAGTTTCTATGATATCCTTAATAATTTTGGAGGTTTTGATATTATTTTAATTTTTAACCAATCAAATTATATGTCATTTTTTTCTCATTAATTATAAAAAAATTGTTTTTTTTCAAATTAGTCCTTTATTAATTAAAATATATTTTTTTTTGTAAAAAGTTAAAATTACAACTATTTTAAATTAGAAAATCTTATTAAATATAAGTTTTGAAGTTTGAACACTAATCTGTTTCATATTCTTCACCGGTAAATCATACTGAATTTGAACCCTGATCTTCTTCGCCTCCTTCACAGA
Organism: Glycine max; assembly: GCF_000004515.6. NCBI lineage: Eukaryota > Viridiplantae > Streptophyta > Magnoliopsida > Fabales > Fabaceae > Glycine > Glycine max. The sequence continues at coordinate 46,687,688 of NC_038256.2, forward strand.
TAATTTTTTTTAACAGTTTCTAAAGTAAGATTCCACACGGGCTTAGGGTGCCTAATCACAAGTTGACATAAGTATATGCAGTGAAAAAACTTCAAATCGGATCTGGCTAATAAATTTTAGAAACTCTCTATAGAAGAGTGAGCTGACTTGCAGGGAAACTTGGGTTAATTTCACCTTTTAAGCAACATTATCTTGGAACAGTTTTTTAACTGGCCTTTATGATTTTTTTAAAGGCCAAGATAAACTTTTTTTTATTAAGATCAGCTCGTTCACTGCACAAGATGTGCTAAAGCTAAAAATAAGGGAATTAGAGTTCTGATTTAATGTAGTTTACCGGTAAAGGAGGTGATGAAAGAGATTAGGATTCAGACTTTTAAACTTATTTTTAATCATATTTTCTAATTTGAAAAATTTTTAATTTTAAATTGTTAAAAAAACTAATTAATCAAGGATTAATTTGAAAAAAAATAATTAATGAGAGAATGACATGTAATTTGATTTATTAAAGAACATAGTCATTTTTACGAAAAACAATCGCGCAAAGTCATGCACGAATGTTATTATTTGATTTAGAACAAATTAACAATTTAACTTTTTCCTTTTTTATCTTTTAAATATCCAATGAAATGTGTACATGTATTTATCGTTCAAATTCGTGTGATATATTTTTCTACGAAATAACATAGCTCTTTGTTAAGAAACTAAGAATTTTAAAATCCTTAAAATTATTAAAGGCACCATAAAAACTCTTATATAAGTAACAGTAATTAAAAATATCAAGCTTAAGATATAAAAGTTAATTTTTGTATGAGATCTCACCAGTTTAACCAAAACTTGCTATTGACCAACTTGTTAATTGAATTATTTACCGTGCCAAAAATAATAAGCATAAAATTAAACATGTATATTGATACTGAACTTCTGTTAAAAATACACTTGGTGACAATGATCACACTGAAGTCTGAAGTTTTATATATATTAATTTCCAAAAAGAAGAGCGGAAAAAACCTAACTATATGCAACATGATTAATGAATTTCAGTTTCACGTGGGCTCCTAGCTAGCTAGCCTGTTCTACGAATTAAACAAAGAATTAATTAATTAATTAGTCAATTACTGTTCATAAAAATCCAATCAGCAGCACATGATATATTATATCATAACGTGGAAAGAGACTCATCAAGAATTCGTTTTCTCAGAGAGGGGAGATCTAATGGAAGAGAAGGGACATTCAGAATCATACTTGAAAACCATATTAGGGATGAATATATGTTGACAGCTCGAACATCAGAATTCATAACTCAGCTAATTTCGGTGTAAAACTAATTAATATGTGCTGTTGAAGTAACCATAAGAATTCATAACTCAGCTAGACTGATACATTAAAAGTCGTGTTACAACCTTTAACAATCTAATTTTCGGAGTTCCTGCATGGAACAGTGCTATACCACGGCCACAGGCATTCACTAAATTCCATGGAATATTAATATTAATTTTGATATATATATTGAGAATTTGCTCCACGGCAATTAAATCGCTGTATATTAATTTTTATATAATATGCGTACTCTATTAAAGCTTTTTGTGGTGTTGAGGTTCTGCAACTGATATGGACTACAAGCCCCTGATCCTGAAAAAAAGGCACATCTGACGCGGTTTGCCATATTGGTTGATAATTGTCAGTCCCCACTCCCTCAAAAGGAATGCTATGCAGCAAAGCAATGTTATGAATCTCGATGCCGCAATTTCGTGGTCGGAGCCAATGGGAACACTGTTCATTTTAAAGTGTTCATATGCAAAATCATACTGTGATTCATAAACGGTTACAGATTTTAATGTGTACAGTTATTCTATCAAGAAATCAAGCTATATCTTAGTGTTGGAGTGCTGGTGGTATATATATAGGTAGTCTTAATGATAATGATGATTTAGTGTTTTCTAAGTCAAATGGTCAACTGCATCATTGCATTGGTATGGATAGTCCAAAAAGTTTTGCGATTTCTGAACCTTCATAATATATATATATATATTAATTATTTTACTTTTCAAAAAAAGAATATTATTGATCAGAAAAAGAAGGCAAAACTAGTACAAGATATGTATCAAGTTCTGAAAACACCAGTACATGATGGACCTTCATAATATTAATTCTAAACTGATGTAAATTGTTTGATTTTTAGGTTTAATTGTATTCTTCAGTATATAAAATGCCAAATGTAAAAATTCAATATCACGGTTCCCTCTACTTCTGCCTCTTACTGATGGGAAACATACATCTCTTAGTGGTGAAGTTTTGTTATGTGTGTTTGTGTTTGTGTCAGAGATGAGATAGAAAGAGAGTATAATCCATTAAGGTAATATATAGTTGAGAAGTGGTCCCAAGGGCTTGTGTGAAAATCTCAGGCCATCGCTGAAACCCTAATTCTGACAGAAGATAAAATTGAGAAGCTAGGAATTTACTGTCAACTTTAATGGGACAATGTCCTAATTGTTCATTTGAAATATAGAAGAATGTAGGCATGCCCGAGATATGATTCGACTTTCACGGTTAAAGCAACGAGATAGTGGTCCCCGATTCTAGGGTTAGAAAATCAAAACCTAGTACATGTACCTCCCAGTTTATTTTATATATAGCCTTTTTCACTGTGTTACTGGCTAAAAATTTACCTGAATTTGGGTAACAAACTTATGGTTCTCCAGTGGTTAAACACTCATATTGTGGCAAGACTATCTTAATTTCATGATTTATAATATCAGTTAAGGACCGGAGAAGTTGGGAGATCAATCACAAGCATATCTAATGGAGATTTTTTGGTAAGGACACTTTAATTAGAACTTCTCAAAGCCTCAAACTAAACTACTAAATATGTTCTGTGTAAACAGTTGAGGAATGTTCTAAATAAATTAACGTTACTAGTACTGCATCACACAAGGAGGTTGCAATTCATTAATAAACTAGAGAGGAAAGTTTTGCGGTGCCAAAATACAAGAAATGATAAAAAAAGAAACTAACAAAGATGAGAAGAATTTCATTTATGAATTGACTTGTCCTTTCAATCTAATTCAATACTTTGCAAGATTTGGATTACATATGTTAGCTGTCAGTTACCACTGTTACTAGATTCCATTATTGGTTTGTTGAATTCAGTTACTAGTCCTTGTGTATAAGATCTCTTGTCAAGAACATCCATTTCTAATTAAATGAATGAAAATGTTAAGTGGTAACTAATAAGCTAGATCTAGCTGGAAACTAAATTCACAAACCCTATATATCTTACTAAAATTTCCACTTTAGTCTTGAACACGAAAATCATGTTTTGGTAAGGATCACAAAAGAAATCTGCGGTTCCATAATCTTCACAATAACCTCATGGAAAAAAATAATTAGCCCAGGATTTCGTTTCAAAGTAATTACCTTCAGCAAACCAGCCTTGCCCAGTTTAACTTATCTTCTATAGATATGCTCAGATGAACCGGATCATTTTTATTAATGATTCTCGTAGAAAATTAAGAGCTACTACTCTTAAAGCCCTTATAATATACAACATTGCAGAAGCCGCTCAATACATTAGTGATACACTACTTAAAGAAGATAGAAGGGGAAGTCCGCTTATTTGACAAGATGTATAGTTGCAAAATTACCTCACAACATCCAACAAAATTAGAAGTGTTCGTTCTTCTTGTCATCAACTTGTTCAATCTTCATCGGAAAGACACATAAACTATACTTTCATCCAGATTGATTTGTAGGAGGAGGGTTTTCAACCCTAGACAGAAGTAGTGGTGGTGGTGGAGCACGGTTGATTTGAGTTTGGTTCTGAGGGTTTTCATACTTTTTGGTGTGATTGATTTTCTCCCTTTCACCTTGCCTGTATATATGCAAGTACCTTCCAATGGCCTCAGCATAGTTGTCAAACCCTAAGGAACTTAGAGCCCAACAGATGTCATCCCCATTAACGGTCTTGCGATTCTCCTTGTGACACTTGTCAGATGCCTCACCAGTCACGAAACTTATGAACTCTGTCACACACTCTTGCATTAGTTGTTTCCCTTCTTTAGAGATCTTTGCACTGGGGGGAAGAATTTGCTTCATGATTCGACCCACATTTGCAATCGGCAACGCTCTATCTTGCACATCCTGATCCATTATTTCCTAAAATCAGATTACAAACACCTTAGATTTTGATGTATGAACAAACTTATATGTTTTAATTAAATAGATTATCTGTTTATATTACACATGTGTGTAAGTGAAGTGAAGGCAATATTTTGTGAAACACGATACGAATGTCACATGTGAAAATGCTGGTATGTTTATTGTAATGCAACATATTAATGGATTTAATTAGGTTTTTTCATAAAAATTATGCCAATAAATCATGTTGGAGAGAAAGAAAAAAAAAAGATTACCTTAGTCAATAAAAGATGAATAAAGTTTACATAAGTAATGATGAGTTTTTCGATCTGACAATAAAATTTGTAGTTTCTATTTAGATTATGTTTAATAAAAATAGCCAAAAATCTAGTAGTTGAAAGACTAGTTGAATATTAAAAAGTTAACTGATTCTTGAGAGTTGTTAGACTAACTTGTTGAATTTTAAATGCTTAATAAAATTATTTGTTAAATTATCTTGTAAATGTAAAATTATAAAATTAGACATGTTAATATGAAATTTTTATTTAAATTTTAATTTCAATTATGAATAAAAATATATTTTTGAAAACTATAATTTTAAGTTTTTTAGTTAATTTTAAACTCTGTAATTTTTACATTATGATCAATTATTTTAATTATATTTTTTAATTTTAATTTTTCATATTGTGCATTAATCTTATAATGTATCTTATATAAAATATTTATCTCAAATTTAAAATAAAATAAAAGAAATAATAAAACTCTACCGTATGTTATGTAAAAAGAAACAATAAAATTTCACTTTATGTAAAAAGAATAAAAAGTAAATTTAAAAAATTATATAATTTAAAACATTACTTGAAATATCATTTTAAAAAACATTATATATATATATATATAATAGAGACGTCATCATATACAACATATTTGATTAGAAATTGTATCGATTGAAATCTTATGTTAATGGTACAATTAAAAGACAAACACAAATTTTTTAAGTAATCATATAATACAAATTAATTTTTAATATTGTTATTCATGTACTGTTATATGATACAAATTAAATTTATGAATTTCATAATTCTAAAATGAAAATTATCCTCATTGCGTATGTCTCATTTTTTTTATCAGCCAACATCATTACATATGTCTTTATATTAGAAAAAAAATTGTTAATTTAAACATGTCAGAAGATATGAGAAAAAATATAATTTATTTTTTAATAAAATCCATGATAATTAATGATAATGCATATGAATTAAATCGCGTATGTAATGTATGTGACTGCAGTTTTCCTGGGGAATTCCGCTTAAAAATATGGAAGTCGGCCAATATTTACTTTCTATTTTGGGTGGGAATAAAGCTGAGTGGCAGACCTTAAACCATATCTTCTACACCTGAGACAAGAGCTATATATACTATTGGAAATTTTCTGTTGTAGAATCAAGGGTTTATTAGTTAAGGTACAATTGGTCCCCACTGCCATTTTATTTTATATTCATACAACGCACACACACACACACACACTCTAATGCCCTTAATTTAATTATTGGAGAATAATATAATTTTATTATTCGTACTGCTCACATAAGTGGAGCACCTTTAATTTGTGCATTTTCATGTTCTGGCATGGACAGATCCGACCCACACACACACACTCTAATGCCCTTAATTTAATTATTGGAGAATAATATAATTTTATTATTCGTACTGCTCACATAAGTGGAGCACCTTTAATTTGTGCATTTTCATGTTCTGGCATGGACAGATCCGACCTAAACGTACCTAAAAAGAAGTCTGTATACATACCATAATGTTTTAGCATAGTTCTTACTTTAGGTTAAATTATGTTTTTGACAACCTTTTGTGGCAATAGCATTTCTTCTTTTATAAATTCGAATTCGTTAGGTTTTAATTCTTTATCAAATTCTAGAACTCTCTAACTTTCGTATTGGATATTAACAAAACCTAGTGGATGCTTAGATTCTCAACATTATGATACAGATATGAAAAGTTTCGATTACATCTCATCATTTTAATAGGAAATTTAGAATACAATATGATATATATACTTTTGAATGCATAAAATAGTTAAGATATTAACTATGTTTTTGGTTCTTAAATATTTAGGTTTTTACTTTTAATTCTTAAACAACTAATTTTAGTCCTTGAAGTTTTGGTCCATTAGTACTTTTAGTCATTATCATCGTCAAGTCAAGTGTAGTTGTTAAATGATGAAGTAACAGTTGCATTTTGTGACATTTTTTTCCATTAAAAATCTCTAAAAATTGCTTGGTTTAATTATGTTCTTGTATGTTTTTATCGCAGTGTGGTTAATGGTATTTTTATTATTATTTATGATGAAAATTAAAGTGCGCTTGTCTAATGGTTTTAATTTGTTGTAAAACTGTATAGATTCTAACTAAAGAGAAATAACCTACAGGGTGGCTGTTAGCATAATTTGCAAAGTAAGAAAAAGTTTGCTAACCTACCACTCAAGCAATGTAAGGTACTAGATATAGGCGCAAGTTATCGTGGAGAAGTAAATTTTCTTATGTATGGTGCAAAAAAATAATGACCTTTAAATTAATATTATTTCATAGTAAGATGGGTATCCTCCGCACCTTAGCAGAATCCACAGTAGAGGCAACCGAGTAGCAAACTTACTCCTCTTACGCTTTGGCACCATTTTCGTGGATTTTAGGCTTCTTCTCAAAGCTTCAAGGATAAGCTAACCGATTTCGTCAATCCTTTTCTCATTCTAAGTCTGCGACGCGGAAGCTCTAATAAGAGCAAGTTGTCTCAACGGAGGTGATGCAACACTCTGGCCAGTTGAGCTTGCCGATCGAGATCCACTGCCAATGCTGATCTAACACAATAGATCCACCAGATCCAGTAACTCCACTATGTCCACTAACACCTAGCTCGGAATCCACAAAGGTCTTTGCTATTTCTAGAAATGAAAACCTATTCAAGAACATTCTCTGGGTCCTCCAAGATTCACAGTGCGAAAATAGAGATATATAGATCCTAGACTATTACCTAGCTCTTTATATCCTCTAATTCACTTGATTAGCATTGAATTTGAAACCCTAAGCAAAAAACAATTAGATCTAGGATTGTAGATCTGAGAAAATAAAACAAAGATTTGACAGATAATGGAGTAGGAAAGGAGAAAGGAGAGGGAGGACGACAGTGGCATTGGTTGGTGCACGGCTACCAGAAATCATCTCCAGTTACGATGAATGGTGGTTGGTGACAGAGCAGCTGGAGAGAAGAAGAGAAATAGTGGTGGTAAGGTATGGAGGATGCACTATAATATTATGAAAGACCTTCAAATAGGTTACATGTAAACAATTGAAATTTGACTTAATGAACTACTCAAACTCAACCCAATATAAGGATAGGAACGCAACACAATATTAGTATGACAAATTGACAATGTATCCATTTTCTTTGTAATATAACCAATAAATTGGCAAAATAAATACTCCAAAATTAAAAATCCCAAAACGAAAAAATGAGCGTCGTCGTTGTTGTTAAGTTGTTTGACTGTTTCTATGGGCACCATCCGGCTGGTGCTGTTCTCTTAATTTGACAATCATTAATTCAGGCACGCATATTACCCAAAACTTCATCTTCCAACGCACTAAATAAATACATTAAACTGAATTGCCATTTTGTGCACGAGAAACTTGGATTTGGATTGTAGCATCGTACTTCATATTCGGTCCTCTACCGGCTAGCTACTCGGTGTATAACATAAGCCCCTTAATTTACATGTGTTCCGAGCCAGCCACGATTAATTGATAAATCAATATAGGATAAATAGTTATTTTTGTTAATGTAAATGGTTGATAAATTTATCCATGAAAAATTAAGAATTCAATATTTATTTTCCGAAAATATAAAAAGTGTCTTTATCCAATTGTTAGCTTTTGTCTCTTATTATTAGTAAAATAGTTTATGTGACACAAATGGACGAATTTGTTACAATTAATTGTCAATTAACTATGTTGAATACATTGGATGAAAATGATAATAATTTTTTTGGGTGAAAATGTCAGTATTTTATTTTGGATCAAAATGTCAATATATTTTCATTGGACAAAAATGTCAATAAGTTATTATTGGTAGATCAAAATGTCATTAATTTTCTATTGTATCAAAATATCAATAATTTTTTATTAGACGTAAAATATCAATCATTTTTTGTTAAACCTAAACATTAGTATGTTTCTATTAGACTAATTTATTAGATCCTAAATGTTTATTAGTAAAACAAATATACTAACATCATTATATAAAACATTTAAGAAATTAACATTGAAATATGATACAATATTAAACATTAAATAAAAAACTTCTTCTAATAAAATTTCAATTAACGTCATTGATCATTTTTCTTTGGATATTTTATATTATTGTAAATTTTAAAACAAATTAAATAATATATATGCTAATATTAAAACTAAATATCTAAAAAAACCACTCTTTTTTTAATAAAATAGACTTAAGATGAAATAAATTTATTAAGTAATTGTATATTAAATTTATCTTTAAATTTTATAATTTTTTAACTATCATTTTAGTTTATATGAAATAAATGAGTACGTTTACATTTTAAATGATAATAAACATAAATTTGTTAAAAAATTTTTTTTTTAGATAATTTTTTTTAAACACAACTATATCTTTTTCTTAAAATATAACCTTATAATCTTGCTTAAAAAAATTATGACGTGGACGATCAGAAAATTAGTGACATGGACGATGCGAACGTGGTGAAGTGTCATGAGATGTACGATCAGAACAGCGAAATCCAGGTGCTGCTGGAGTTCATGGACGGAGGTTCTCTAGAGGGGAAACACATCCCGCAGGAGCAGCCTAAATATTTTTTTTCAGGCTTGTGTTTTTTTTCTCTGGAGGGGAAACACAAAATTTAGGCTTGTGTTTTTTTTGGACGTTGCAGTTGTGTTCCCCTCCATGGACGTTGCAGCATTCACAAGTGGGTGTTCCCCTTCCTCTGCAAGCGTAGCCGCTGTGATCTTCTACTAAAGATAGATCTGCTTTAATTCTTATCATTTTTGGTATTCTAAAATTTTGATGTAGATCTGTTCACCATTGGACATGTAAAGGAAATTATGATGCTCAGAAGCTGTTTGATAAAAGTTGAGTCAAATTGTTTCTTGTTATTGATGATGATTTGTTTTGTTGTCTGAGCATTATGGGTGCCTAAGCATGTTCGAATATACACAAAAAATTGCTTGTGATCTATTTAAATTTGATATGATCTTTTTTAAATCTTCTGCAAATCATTTATTCATCTTCTCTGCAAATTTTTTTGTTTGTTTTCCTTGAGGTACATTGCGAAGTAGATGAGATGGGAGAGTTTTGGGGATAATTTTTTTAAAAGAAATCACATGTCATTCAGACATTGACACGTGATAGTGAACGTTTGAGGTTAACGGTCAACGTTTGATTGGACTGTTCAGGACCAAAATTGAAGAAATTTATAAAAACGGGGATCAAATTTGTGAATTAAATTATCGGAAGATCAAATACGAAATTAGAATAAAACTGGAGGACCAAAAGTACAATTTTGCCTAATGAAAACATCCAAATATGTATTGTTAACCACCTTTAGTTGAATGTTATGTTATATACTTTAGAAATTATTACGAACAATATTACACACTAGTAGTTTTTATTGGCTGACAAAGTTGAAACAAAAGATGCAAGATTGTCATGTCTTGACAAAAATAACATGTATTCCTTATTATAGTTTTTACAATAAAATTGATCATGTCCCTCCGGTTATTTTGATCAAATAATACTTGATATTCTGAAGCTGTATCAACCTGTGGAGAATGTTGTATTCGAGAAGGAGTAGGGTAGGCAAATTGAATTTGCTTTTCCAGCAAAGAGAACTGATAGGGTTTTATGAGTGCTTTTGGTAGCCAATTAATGGTTTTAATTTATCTAGGTTCTAATTACCTTGGAGCAGAAATTACTGATCTCTGATTTTTTTTTTTTTGATAGGCAATTACTGATCAATGAATAGTTCCTAAACTCTGATGAATGAAAAATCGCTTCCCCAAAAGTTGCTCCTTTATTACTTGTATTCTACTCATGTACTGTACATGAATGATTAAGATTGTTTTATTAGTTCTAATTTTAACCATCCGTTTTAATCATATAATTGAAATTTACTCTTTTCACACTATAATCTCTCACTTGATATGCTTACAGTTTATATTCAAATTTCCACCCTTGACTAGTTTCAACCGATTCAGCAAAGTGCTAGAATCCTGATCTGTTGTGCAGCCTTTCAAATCTGCCAGTGTGTTGTTAGAGATTTTTTGTTTCTAAATACTCAAAAAGCAGTACATAAAGTTAATGGATAGTGTTTGGGTTTTAAGAAAAGGTGGTGTCTAATATTTTATTAGACAGCTAAATATGCATACATATATGGGGTTGAAAATTTAAAAAAGCAAAGGAGGGGGGACTAGCTAAGTAGCTTCAATACATGCATACTACTGGTAATCAAATCTGAATTCCTTCAACAAGTATGATGCCTTGCATAAGTGCTGGCAAGGAAAGCCTGAAATGGCTGGTGTGTGATTAATGGAACTCCCTGTACATGTTCTAACTCATTTGTGAAGCATGTTCTTGAACTTGTTATCTAAATCTACATTTTCTTTTTATTATTTTTAGTGTTGATTGAGTTTTAGCCACAAGTTTACCAGCCTATGCTGCTTGGTAGATGAAATCAATTGGCAAGGATTATGACAATATTATGGAGCATGAATCTAATAGGCAGCTAATTCCTCCAAGTTCTCCTGATAAAAGCAACATAGTTGGAGCCCCAAGGTCAAATCCTCGAATTGGTTTTGAATACCAGGTGGAAGTTCCTTCCATGATAAAAGAATCAAAACGGCTTAAACTTCTAATGAATACTGTTGATTCAGAACTTGTACATAATGAAGTGGAGGATAATGTAGCTAATTTGAATAACTCATGGAGTGATGCTGATGTAAAAAGTTTTCTCCTTGGTTTGTTTATCTTTGGGAAGAATTTTGTGCAGATAAAAAGATTTTCAGAGAACAAAGGGATGGGGGAAATACTGTCGTTTTACTATGGGAAGTTTTAAGTCTGATGAATATCATAGATGGTCAGACTGCAAAAAATTAAAAGGGAGAAAATGTATGACAGGACACAAAAATTTCTCTGGTCGGAAGCAACATGAACTATTGTCTTGCTTGACTCACCATGTCTTAGAACAATTTAAAGATGCTTTGCAACAGGTATTCAACCTTGCTTTCTCTGAGAATCCCATGTCTTCCGTGTTGCTGTTGATGAACTACAATATGCATGTTTCAGCTACATTATTATTAGCTTAGCTTGTGTCAATGCATACTATGATGTCAATGGTATTATTTAGAGCTTTATTATCAGTGGATTCTTATTCCCTTCAGTTCTCACTTTGCTCATATTTATAATCAGGTTTCCAAGTCATATTCAGAGGGGAGAATTTCTCTAGAAGAATATATCACTTCTTTGAAGTCTACTGTAGCACTTGGTGTTCTTGTGGAAGCTGTAGGTATTGGTAAGGGGAAGGAAGACCTTACCCGCCCAACTGTGGAACATGTGAAGAAAACCCAGGTGTTTTCAATACAAACTAGCAAAGCTTGGTCTTCTCTTGGACCTAGTGATATAATCAAACATTTGACTGGGGGATATCGACTGAGCAAAGCCAAAAGTAATGATATCTTCTAGGAAGCTGTTTGGGCCGCTTACTGGCAAGAGGTTGGCACTCGGAGAAACTAAAGAATCAAGGCTCTCTGAGCTCCAAAAATTTTGTGGCCTTTCTTTTCCCTGGTGTTAAAAAATTTTCAAGAAGAAAACTTGTGAAAGGTGATCATTGCTTTGATTCTGTCAGTGATGTCTTGAGCAAAGTGGTAGCTGAACCAAATCTTCTTAAGCTTGAAGTTGTAGAAACTAAAGTTGGTGGCAGCAATGAGGAAGATGCAGAAACGGGATCCAACAAGGATGGTCAACCTGATAACCATCACCATCGTTACCTCAAACACCGAGCTTCTACTAACAATGGAGACCATATGAAGAGTGCAATTTTTTATACTGATTTGGTGCACAGAGGGAAGTCATCTAATTTAAGGGAATTGAAATCTTTACCTGGCAATTCGGTAGGTAAAGTTGAGGTAGATGCTGATGATATAGCATATAATAAAGGGAACAAGCATATTAGTAAAACAAAACACAGGAAAGGTAAGCTTGATGACATTTCACCAAGTGGGACAGAAACTGCTAAGATATACAGCAAAAAGAATAGTAGTAATGCTGACTGCCAGAAAGCTAAACACAATAGAGATGCTACTGGCCAAAAAGAAGTGAATGCTAACCCTGATGATGCAAACAAGATGACAGAAAACCGTGAAAATCAGAAGACCTGTGTGCCTGATGGCAATCAACCAAAGAGAATCATAGAGAATCAATTCAGTCAAAGAGCAAGATCAGGTCATTCAGATGTTGCAGTTCCTCCCATCAAACGGCAAAGACTCACTGCTTGGGCTAAGGCTGAGACAAGCCACATTCTTAAGAACTCCTCAGGAGGCTTAGGATCAGAAAAACTGGGACTCTCAGTCATCTTGCTTTCCAGATGCCAACAAGAAAGCCGGTAATCCACTCAGTCATCAGCAGGATGTGACTCTAATTTCTTCTTCAGCTGAAGTAAGTGTGGAATTGAAAAAAGAAGGAAAAAATTTCAATAGAGTCTGTCTTGACAAGGGTATTTCTTGTGACAAAGTTGATAAATATGAATCACAACATTCCATCAACTTCAATGCACCTCAGGTTCCACTGAAGTTTGAAGATGGTGAAATGATGGCAAAGGCAGAGAAGGATGAGCAGGGCCTAAAGCCAAATGATACAATTCCAAGGAGGAAGAGCACAAGAAATAGACCATTGACAGTTAGAGCGTTGGAATCTTTTGCAAATGAATTCTTGCATGCACAAAGGAAACAGAAAAGAAAAGACATCCTGATACTTAAAGACCCATTCAACGCTTGCAGCCGCAAGGCTCGCACCAAAGGTCTAAAGAATGTTGCATAGTCATAGCTCAGGTCATGGGACTCCAGATTCAATAGTAAAACAGCCTTTGAATGAAAGATTCTAGTGTCAATGAAAGTATAGCAAGCCTTTAGATTATATTAAATCGTAGTGGTTTATTTATTCTAGGAATTTCAGAAGTCACCTGTCATGGTGAGGTTTGACTTTGGGAAACTTATGCTTCTCCCGTCTGACTTTATTGCATTTGAAGTTAACAGACATAATGTACAGAATTTTGCCATATGGGAAATTTGATGAGTTAAAGGTTTTTTGTTTTCTGGTAATTTTAAGTTTCATGAAACGTGCTCGGAAGTACATAGCTATCATGATTTAAAGAACAAATCAGAGGCCTGTTGAAAATGGCTTTTGAAAACATATCTTGCTTGTTAGCTTGTTGTGTATATTTTAATGTTCAGAAATCCCGCTCTTTCTTTCTCTTTTTGTTTTGTTTATTCGTGTTCAAGCATGCTATAAAAGCCGTGCATGTTTGTTCAAGTTTTATTATATTTCAGCTGTTCAAGCATTACTTTTACTTCTCAACTAGCCATGTCAGAGATCTTAAACATGTCATCAAATTACAATTTAGGGAGCAGTACTAACGACCTATAAATATAAAAGTGATTGTGGATTGATGGTCCAAGAAAGTCCAATATGAGAATCTAGTTGTTCGATTCAGGGGTGAACCTGACATTATATATGTAACTTGTGTTTGATTGGATGCCTCATATATCGTTATGAACTTGTAAGCTAGCAGGGCAAGTAAATAATCATTTTAGAACTAGGAAAATATTTGAGCTCAGGAAGTGTTAGGTAGTTTCATCTGTCACTGCGGAAAGTTGTCATCTTCTATTTGGCCTTTGCAACTCTTGTACTGAGAATCGTTTCCTGAAACACGTATGATTTTCAATAAATAGCATAAATTAATATCTTTTTAATGCGAATTTTGGTCTCTCCCTGACAAGATCACATAAACAGACTTGCATTTTTTTTTTAAAATCCTAGTTGTTTAGTGAATTCTTTCACGTAGTATTGTTGTTTATGCATAATCAGATAAGATTTAAATATGTTTCAAATCCCTGCAAACTGTGTTTTGATTTTGGTTCTTGTAAAAAAAAGTTTAATCCTTATGTAGCGTAAATCAATTTTATACTATCATTCAATCACACATTATTATATTTCTTTAGAAAAATTGTTTGTTTTTCATCCCTCTAAAGTAAATTTGTTATTTGTAGTCAGGTAAAAAATGAGTAGATTTTGATTTTAGTCCTTGTAAAATATTTTTCTTTAGTTTTAATCCCTCCAAAATTTGATATCACTATTTTTTTCTTTGTTAAAGTTCATCTAAAGGAACTCAGAGTTGACACAATAATGTAAGACATTAATGTGTTCACATGTGAAAAAAATAATCTATTTAGTGAGATAATCAATGGGTTGGAAAATATCCATAATTCTCCTTGTGACATCCATGCACCTTAGATTAAGTTATGATCCAATGGGTTGGAAAATATCTATAATTTCTAATCCATGACAAAAAAAAAAGATTTATTTAAAGGTAGATAAATAACATTTATTTTTAGGATCTAGATTTTTTTTGAGATAGATAAATCAACATTAAGGTAGATAAATCACATGTTAGTATTCGTATTAGGAGTTAGCATGGGTCAGGTCAAATCAAATTTGTGGTATTTTTCTATCCGATTTCATCAATTTTAATCTGTTTAGTTTAAATTTGATTTTTTCTAAATTAAGTTTGCAACTTGATCATCTAAATCAATTTGATCATCATCGATTTTGATCATATTGAATAAGGTCGGGTCATTAGATTTATGATTAAAATAAAAATGAAAAAATTGAAAAATAATTATGATAATATGCAATTTTATACATTTAACTCAGAAATTATTTTTTATGTATTAGTCTAATATGAAACTTTTTCAATTCCATTCTTAAGTTAAAAATTAAATCATGTTTTACAATCATAATAAAAATAAAAGTAAACATAGTAAGTAATCAGTTATATCAAATTGGATTAGATTTTGAAATTCAAAATCTGAGATTGAATCGAAACTCATCGGATTTTTATTTTTTAAATTCAATTCAAGCCAATGATCTAAATCAATATGAATTTTTTAGTTTATATTGGTTCGGATATTCACTGAGTTGTTGGATTGGTTCAGATTCATGATCACCCTCAGGAAAAATTGTTGAGTAGGGTCGGATATAAGTTTTTCCCAACTTTTAAAAGTGAGGTCGAAAATGTAATTCCTCGTCCGGCCATGTCCTTGAACCCGGCCTGCTGCATACATATATTTTATATATTTTTTTCATTGATAAATTTTATAATGGAGACAAGATAGGGAGAGGGAAGAGAGTTTAAAAAACTAATTATGAAAAACAATATGTTGAATTGATTTTGATCAAGTGTTAATTAGATTATCTATTGGATTTTAAAATAAAAGAGGATACCCATTTAATAATTATATGATCTATCCTTCAAGTTTGGTGGCATGCATGACGGGAGCTTAATGTTATGTTACTCTTTAGTATATATATGTCCCATGGTGTAGGTGCTAATCAAGTGCAAAGAAGCAGAAAAATATCCATCTGAGTGAGTTGCGCATAGGCTGATTTTTTGTGAATGCTGGAAAGAATTTTTGGCAAACAAATGGTGGGCACAGATATTGTTGGATGACTGTAGGGAATTTTACATCAAGATTAGCAGTTGAATAAGTTAGCAACATGCTTACAGTCTCAAATCTCAATAGCATATCTCGCTTTCGATAGCATATACAGGTAGGTAGTATGATTATGGATAGCGGAAGGCATAATCATGTGGCAATGCGTGGTGTATAAATGGAGGTTTTTTTTTTTTTTTTAATTCAAAGGATGCATGAAATCGTTGGGTGGGTAGATACATAGGTGAAGGTATAAATGCAAATATCTTAAGAAAGGGAAATAAAATTGTAATTTTAGAAATTTTTAAATTCAGTTAAAGCAAAAAGAAAATAAATAAGAAGGATCTCATGACTCATATTGGTTTATTTCTAGTGTATTGGTCAATTATCAAGTTTCATTAATTTCACAAGTTACAAATATTATATTACAATCACTTTTACCTCTACAAATTAAATTTTACCCCAAGCTGAATCGACACCTCTTTGATTATATCATTGATGGTACATAAATCAAAAAAGATTTGTTGGTTGTGTTTGCACAATAACTAAATCTATAATCGTCTTAAAGATAGATTTACAATCAACACTTAATTTTTTCTCTTAATATGTTCAAGGTATTTTGAGAGCTATTTCTAACTTCACAAGAATGCACAATTACAAAAAAGAATAATGAATACTTTTGCGGAATAGTTGTTCTTATCTTCAAAGTTTCTGTTATATATATATATATATATATATATATATATATATATATATATATATATATATTTCATCTTTAAGTGTTTGTTGTCTCAAAACGACTAGAATTCTTTTTTTGGAAAAAAATGTAAATTATATTAAACCCAAAATGATACATTAATAAATGGAGCATAACCTGCCGTTAAAGAAAATCAAAAGTCTCCCAAATACAAGAAGACCTATATCAAGATGCTAAAACAAATGCAACAGGTGCGCTTGTCTATACATAAGAAACTTAATCTTGCTAATAACCTCTATTACAGAAAATTGATAAACGACTAGAATTCTTAATTCCATCTAATGCATGTGGTCACTAAAACATTTATTGTTTGCATTAAATGTACGTCCTTTCTTCACGCAAAGAGTTTACTATTTATTGTTGGCGTATACAATAGGAAATCACTCCTTCCTTTTTGTTAGAGTAGGTTTGTGCAATAGAGCTCTTATAGGATTCAACATATATTAGGAAAATGTTTCTATAAAATAGATCTCGACACAAAATATTCAATGTAAATATCATCTTTAATGTTGTATCAAATCATGCTTCAATCTGGCTATTGTCCGAAACATCAAATACAGATTTTACAAGACATTTTTTGATAGCGCATAAGACTCAACTTTTAACTTTTGTATTTACATCTAATCAAAATAATTAAGGATCATAATTTGTTTTAAGACACACATGTCTATTGACTTAACAAAAGACTATTCAAAGGCCTTTGTTATTGTTATTTTTATCTTTTTTTTAATATATGAGTTGGACTGGATTTTACAAGAATGAATTAGATGGATCACGAATAAATGTATTATGGGAGTTGATATTGGCCGGACCAAATTTGTTATTGTTCCCTACCATTACATGAAAAAGACCAAAATACCCTAATTGGCACACACCCTTCCTCACCACTCTTTCTTTCTTCCTTCCTTCCTTTTCTCTTTCCCTTTCTTCATTTCCTCTTTCCCCCTCTCTTCCTTCCTTGTCTCACGAAGCTCTCCCTTGTGCTCGATATTTTTTTCTCTGTTTGTCAACAGAAGGAATCATGATCGCATTGTGCAATTTGTAAATCACGATTTCATTGTGTTGCGAATTTGCCTCACAACGAAATCGTGATTTGATTGTATTGCAATTTCTATTGTACTATGGGAGCAGAAAAAAATGTTCAACAAAGTATGATTCTGTTGCACAGTATACAACAAAATCATACTTATTGTATATTTTTTTGTATCCTCAATTGCACAATGAAATTCTAATTCTATTATATAATATTTTCGTCACTCCAAATGCATAGCGGAAACACACTACCGCTAAATTAGTGGGATAAAAAAAAATATACAATAAATATGTGATTTTGTTGTGTATTATACAACAGAATCACACTTGTATTGCATAATATTTTTCGTACCCTCATCCGTGCAACAAAAGTGTATTTCTACTATGAAAGTGAGAAAAAATATCTTTAGAATTTTTGAATGTTAATAGAGACTAATACTAATATTATTGGGATCAATAGCAATTGCCATGCACTATTTTGCAAATCCTAGATGCAACTCAAATCACTTTGGTTTGGATAATTCCTCCTATAGTAGACTGCAGTTGGGAATCATTTGATTTTCTGCATTGCAATATTGACATAGAATTAGGTCTCCGAATGTAGGTATATATACTAAACTGTAAGTACGTAACTGCAGTCTGCAGAAAAATAAACATTGTTACTAAATACGTAAAATGTAAAATAAAATATTAAATCTAGTGCAACAAATGTCTATCTGACTATAATGTGTGTTTGGTAGCAAGTTCCACACACAGTCCGTGCAAATTTTGACGTCTAATTGTTAATTTTATGCAGAAGCTGCAATACAAAGCTTCCATATACTGACGCGTGTCTCCTTTTAGATGCAGAACCAACGCTATATAATTGATATGTGGGCTGCTTTCTTGATTGTAGATGTCTGTTTTAATATTTAAAAAATAATCTAATAATTATTTAGATAAAGATATTTAAATATATATTTTAATAAAATAAAAAATAGATTAAATTGTTTTAATAGATTAAATTATTATTTTTATTTTAAAGATTGATTAAATAAATTTTCAAATTATGTATAATTCTTATATAAGTAGATAGTTTCTTTTCTTAGAATTTTACATATAAATATTTTTTTTTGTATAAGGGGTTGCTTAAGGATCGAGAAAAAAAAATAGTAAATTTTTTTATGCAATTGGTAGAGAAGAAGAAAAATAATAAACAACACGAAATTTTTGCTTTAAGAGATGAGTAAAATAATTTTTTCTAAACTTTCATGGTGTGAATTATTGAAAATAAATTTTCTATATATATATATATTATTTAAAGGATTTTATTATTAAATTAATGAACATATGTATATTATGTTTTAATCATTGCAAATATTATATGTCTTAGTTATTATATTACATATATAATTATTGTTATATATGTGATTTCATATTATTAGTTGATTCTATTATGTTATTATGTGATTTTGAGAATTATTATTAGATGGCATACAAACATGTAAGATGAATGTTGTAACTAGTCTGAAATTCAATGTTTTCAATTGTCAAGCCTCCGCAGAAAATACGAAATATTTACTAATTGATATATAATTTACTTATAATTAATTAATCAGTGTATGAAAATGTTGAATCTTCGGTTTAAAAGAATTTTCCCGGAACGACGTTGCATTGTGGGAAATAATAAAAGAAACATTTTCCTTACACTGCAAAGGGGAACTACCTGTACCTGTTGCTGTTTGCATCTTTAAGTTTGCTTCTTTAAACGCTGCTTGAGGTTTATCAGTTTATAGACCTATGGACCGAGGTGCACGGTAAAATATCCCTGTCTTTGGTGTATTCAGATAAGAGATGTTTCTCGGTTTATCTATTTCTATAAATGAAAAATTTTAAAAATTAAAAGTTGAAAAATTCTTATATAATAATCCAAAAATTACAATAAAAAAGAAAAGGAGAGATTGATATATTTTTCTTCAACTTTTTCTTTCTCTTGGCTTTTTTCTAAATTTTATGTAGATTTATTATGTGTAAATAAATGTATACCAAAAAAAAAAAATTACAACGTTGCATCTGCCTAGTTATATAAATACTGTAAATCACTAAATCCCGCAAAAAAGCTTTTGTAATGGATGACTAATTGGTCATTACGTATCTCTTATATGTTCGCATTTTCCTTCCTCGGTCCGAAATTAATTAGGAATTTTGTGTTTCCAAAAGAAGAAAGAAAATATCCCTAAGTGAGAAATTTTTATTTTTTTTAAAACAGAAAAGTCTAAAATGGATTTCGCCATTCATTATGCCATTGCTTTTTACGCAAACATGTTGGTTAAGAGTTGAGATCAGTAAAGAGTTAAAAAAATTTGATTCAGCCGGTAAGATTAGGTTTATATCTTATAAGAAATAATAACATGAGTTCAAATTTTTTTATTAATGTAAGTTGAATGTTATTAGTAGGCAATATGTAAATATTTTTATAATTAAATTAATTAAGTTTTGAGTTCTCAAAATTATGAGTTACGAGGGTTTTGAATTTTTCGTCCTTAAATTATTTTTAAAAAAAAATTGACCCTAAAAAATTTGTCGATATTATAAATAGTTTTTAAATATTTTTTTGTTATTATAAATAATCCTTCAAGACGAGAGCAAAATCATTCTTTTCTCACACTCACAATGAATATCACTATAAATTGTAGATGAGAAGGATGAATTTTTGTTGGCAGTTATAAATCTTCTCATGAATAGTTGTTGTATGTTCATAAGTATTTCGAATGTTAGAGTTCAATAATAATTCTTCTTTTTTTCTTTTATATTTTAATAACATAATATTTTAATTGTTTACTTAAATATAATAAAACTTACATAAAATATATGTGACATATACGTAACATTTAATATATATTGTTTCATAACATTTTATCATTTAACATAAGACATTAACAACAAATACTATTTTTAATAATGACAAATTATTTAGAAACTAATTTTTTTTAAAAAAAAATAATTTTGGGACAAAAATTTAAAACTTCATAATATAAGAACTAAAAACTTTATTAACCCTTTATAATTCCTTAAACTTAATGTATGCTCTAACTTAATGTGCCTAAGACTCAACTAACTTAAACTTTAATTCTAATAATAATAAAAAAACAGACAAGAGGAGAGACCTAATATTATTTGGTTCCACTTCCGGTGTTCTATCATGCAAGCTAATTATGTGTGATAATTGTGCAGTTTTTTACATCAACTTAAAATTTCAAATTACATTTTTATTTCCAATAAACATTGATGCATTAGACTCATGGGATGATAACTTTGAATATTCACGTCTGATCTGTTTCCTGTTAACTTCTTTTTCTTTGTGTAACTAGGAGTTGTATGATTGCACGCCCCTATTAATGTACTTTTCATTGAGTGTAATTTGATGGGCTTGCAAAGTTTCAAAACAAAATGATTTTAAGTTAGTTGTAGATAGAGACAAGTATCTTCTTAATGAAGCCAAGTGGACATCAAATCATGTAATTAATCCTATTCAAAAACCATTCTTAGAAACAACAAAGTGAAACCTTTCGTGGAAATTTCACACACTAAGTTCCCGCCCTTATCTCTCACTTTCAAGATTCAAGTGTGAAGTGAAGGACATGCATCATGGGCTCCACCTGGCAATTTCGTTTGGGCCCCATGTCCTACATCTACTGACCTTCACGGGTCCAATATCATTCGAGGTTTTACCAACAAGGGAATCTATTCGGATTATCTCCTCTTCCATTATTAGTTTATTTTAATTATTTATCAAGCACTGTCCGTACTACAAGAAACAACACTAACTTTTCCTACGCTGCATGGAATGGATTTTTGAAAATTTAAGCAAATTAAGAGCATGTTTGGATATTTGTTTGGAGTGTTCTAAACTTAGTTTCGAGAGTAAACTTAATTTCATAATATGTTTAGTTAACTTCAATAATACATTCGCACACACTTATATTTTACTTGAAACAAAATTTTCATAAAAGCAAGATTAAGATTTCTTTTGCAAAGTTTACTAAGTGAAAACTACTCCAAAATTAAGTTTGTCCATTTTCATTGACTAAGTCTTTTATCTCATACTAAAACTTTCATAATTATTTTAAAATCACATGGATATATATAATTGATACTTGAATTTATTAGTGGATGTGCTTGGTGTCCGTTATTTTCAATAAACCTTATAAAATATTAAATGAGCACCAACACACATAATCATGTCTCAAGTTTTAACCTATTAGGGTTTTCATTATTTTCTAATGGGTCAAATTGATTTTCGTTCATTAAGTCTATATCAATTTTCTTTTGTTAGTCGTCTAATGATCACTTTATATTGAACCCATTTAAATGTAAATAACTAATATAAATGTTATAATATAATATGTAGTCCATATTAATTAATTAGGAATTATAAAATTTCTAACACTTGTAAGAAAAATATGAAGATATTTATTATTAGCCTAAATGATCTATTTTATCTTTTATCTTATTTTTTTGTTTAGTTTAGTTTTTTATTGATCTTTTAGAAAATTTAATTTGATTTTTTATCTTTTTTTTTTTGGTTCAGTTTAATTTTTTATCTTTTAAAAAGTTCAATTTGATTCTTTATGTTATTTTGTTGTTCAATTTAGTTCTTTATTTTAATTTTTTTGTTATTTTAATCCTTTAGTTTATTTTAAATTGATGTCATTAATCATATAAAAATAAAATTTGTTTGTTCAATTTTCTCTCCTTCCCCTCCACTTCATTTTTAATTGAAAAAATTTATTCTTAAATGATTAACAATATCAATGTTAAATGGACCTAAGAATTGAATTAAATAAAAAATAAAATAAATTACTTAAATAAGATAAAGAATTAAACTAAATAAAAATAAAATAAAATAAATGACCAAATTGAACTTTTTAAAAGATAAAAAATTAAATTAAAAAAAATAAGATAAAGGACCAAATAGGTTATTTTAATTTATTATTACTAAAGTTCATCACTGTTATATATTTTCATGTGCTATAAAAATAAATTTTAGAATTAAGTAGAGAGATTTGAAGAAATTTGTGTGTGAAGATGGAACCCTTTTATTATTACCTTTTTCATTGATATATTTATGAAACACGTGAATAGCATAAATAAGGATTTTTTATCAAAAAAAAACATGAAGGATTTTTGTTATAAGATTCTGTTGGATAACAAGCTGAAAGTTTGCTACCCATTTTATTTTTTTACCCAAAGACTTTAAATAGGGGCTTATATAATACTCATTTCATCCTTCTTTTTTCAGAAATTTATTGATTCAATTTTATAAGATTTTTTTTCTGATTTCTATATGTATTAATTATTTTTTCCTGCATACTTTTACTTAATTATTCTTTCTTCAAACATTAATGATAAATAATTAAGGAAATAAAGAGATAATAAAAGGATAAAATTTGAATGATATTATAAATAATTGACAAATTTAATGTGATTAACTAAATTAATTATTTTTCTTAGGTGTGAATTAATTTAAAGAGTCTTATAATTAAAGATAAAGAGAGTAATATTTTAGCTAATATTTTAAAAGCTTTAAAATTTATAATAACAATAATTAGTAAGGTGATAAATTAAATTTGAAAGCAAAATGTGGGACGAAGAAGTCAAGTATGTCACGAATTGTACTCAAGATAAGAAAGGACGACTGTGATGACGTGAACTTGATAAATTATTGAAAGTAGTTTTAACAATAATATTTTACATACTTATATTAAATTCATAAAATATATATATATATAAAAAAAAAAAAAACACACCCTAGTTTAGGGGTTGCTGCGTAGGAAATGATAAGAAAATTTAATTTACTCAATTTACCTTATTAGTAAAATGCTCATTGTTCATTGCATAGTTGGTGTTTGTTTTTAGTTCCGTATAGCGTGCAAAATGCATCCTGTTGTAGCTTTTGAATAGCAACAATCGAAGCATTAAATCAAAGACTTTGTCGTTGTCCATTGCATGTGTTTCATGCGAATTAATGTAACATTAGCAGTCAGAAAACATCTTACAACTTCATTTAACGGTGGATAAATGAACTAGTAATAGGTTTTTAAGCGGGCTCACTTTTTTCTTTAAGGATACATAAGAGCGTTTCTTAAACTTGACTTCCATCTCACACTCATTTAATGATAGAAACAAATTTTGCAACTTAATTATAAAAGCAATTTAAGGAATAATTTAATGATTTTTTATCCATGAAAATAAAAAACAGAGTAAAAAACTTATAATAACTTATAAATCTTATTCAATCAACCGAACTACCATTTTGACACTAAAGCATGATTTGGAAGGATAACAAGGCAAAATGAAATTTTAAAAAATGCCAACCTGGGATGCATGTGAGATGTATGTTCGCAAAAGTTAGCACTTGAAAGAGATCCACGTACTTAAGAGATCCACGTTAGCACTTGAAAGATCCACTCAGAATTGTTTGTAATAATCAATGTACTTAAAAGATTACCTGAAAGCATTTACTCGAAGAAAATATATATTGCAAAAGTGATTGTGGCCAGATTAGGTTGGATTGATCTTGTTAAAAGAATAAAAGTTGAACTGATTAAATTTTGTTTAGTTGAGTTCAATTTGATATTTGTTTTAACTTGATGACTGAGATCGGGTGATCCTATTATAAAAAGAAGCCAAAATGGGTGTTGGTTTTTATATTAATGTTGCAAACAACTAAAATAATAGTATTATTTATATTAAAACTTCAAAATAAATATAATAGATTAATATTTTTTTGGTACAGACATATAATTGATTAATATAATCAATGTATTTTGAATTACAACTGATTTTTTAAAGGGTGTTAATTACAATTTATTAAGCTAAGTAGTGTTTATAATTACGTAATGCTTATGACTTAAAACGGTTAAAATATCACATGTTTCAATTAATTTTTTTTCTTGAAAGGATGTTACAATTGATTTTTAATTACAATCTTTTTTTTATAAAATAATTACAATCTTTCAAGTTAAACTATTTGATTTCAGTTATATATAAATTTCTCCCTCTATGAATATATAAATTTAAGTTTTCATAAACAGCTCAACACAGAAGCTCTTTTAATTTGACTCGCTCACAAAATTCATTAATATTTAGCGTCATGGAAATAGAAATTGATGATTAATTAATTATTAGCTTAGGGTTTTCAAGCGTTTATATCAATTATTACCTTTGTAATAGTGTTTTTTCTTTTCCACCAAAATATTTTCCATACACATAATCAAACACTGACCACCTTAAAGAATTTGTCGTGGAAAATTCATAAAATATGATCTTTGATATGATGGGTTACAAGTTCAAGGTCTTACTCATTTTTTTTTTCATTTGAAATAAAGTAAATGTAAGTCTTCCAGAAGTATTTTTCTAAATTCAAAGTAGTTTTTTTACCTTAAACAAACAGAAATTATATCCTTTAAACTTTTAAGAGTGACTATTTTAGTAGAAGAGATTTTGTGTTGTGTTAGAAAAATATCTCCATTCTAATTTTTTTTACTAAAAAAAAGTCATTTTAACTTAATTATGTCCAAAATTAAAAATCGTTTTCAAATAGATCAAATTTCTATACAAGTATTTAATTGCCTGATGATTTAAAACGTACATGTAGACCTTTTAAAGCCACTCAATTTTCCCAAATCGTCTATTGAGAGGAGGAGACAGCATATATATAGAATCATATCTAGGGTTGTTCAAAAGTATATCCGCTTTACTTAATCATTCATTTTTTTACCACTTTTATATATAATTGAAGTGTGATCAATGGAGGCCAGGGAAAAAAAATAATTCAAATTTGAAATAACGAAGAACTAAAGAGTGTAAAAGGCTAAAAGCTTTGACCATCATTGCACATCCAACTCAACCAAATGGAGTTTCTTTTTATCATTATTTACCTAACGGCAACAAAAAGATCGAAACTCATTTTCCCCTGGGGGTCCTCCCGGGCCTTTTTAATTTTTTCAATAATGAAAAAAGAAAAAATTTCCCCCCCCCCCCCCCCCCCCCCCATATACCAAAAGACAAGGAAAGAGAATGATTATCAAATATATATATATATAAGGAAAAGGAAAAGCTTTGATGGAAAATGTTACTTTTAGCAGTTCAAACAAAGACGTATAAGCAGTTGCACATGACGAGGAGCACAGCATTGGGCAGATTCATATCATTTGCAACGAAGTCGGTCCCATTTGGGAATCAAAAAGAGCCTCAGAAAAGGTCACAGCGCTAGCTATTTAGTGAGTAGTGAGTGTTTTTACTCATCAAACCCTAAATTGTGTGGACCTTATTAGGGTTTGGGAATTATTTGCTTGTTCTTTGTCGGCAAATGCACCATCTAAATGATAAAGTCATGAATTTAATTGTTTTCTATAGTCATATCGTACAGGTTGATGTATGAGATTATATCAAAAAGAAGAAAAAGATGTACATCTTCATAATTGTAAAACCCGCTGTAAGCCATTCATGCATGTGATAATATATCACTTTTTGTCCCCCTTATGCGTATATATATGTCCTTTTACCTATTCTCTGACAATTATTTCATTTATTACCTCTATACTTTTGTTTTGTTTTGAGCTTTCATAAATGATCCTATAGGCCAGTTGGTAACATTTTCCTTCTTAATAGATTAATCCAGAAATCTAAAAGTTTTATTTTATTTTTATTTTTTGGGCTGAATGACAGGGGCACAAGCCCAACAACGTACAAACAAATTAAGAAAAACTAGCGAATAAACACAATAGCTGAGGAATCAGCTAATAGGGCTATCGATAAGAAATCTACAACTCAGGAGTAGGCTATTAAGAAAACAATGAAAACATGCTTGATTTGGGTAACTTTTTCGGGGGGAGACAAAATAATAATTTGGGGCAGAAACAGCAATAACATTAAGTTGTTCAAGATTTTTACATGAACGACAGTTACATTTACAGATTTTGTTAATATTAGTCTTAGGATTCGATTTTCAACTATGCAAAAAAAATGCCATTTATGAAGAATTTAATTTGCATGTCAGTATAACTTTTGCTTAACAAAAATTAAATTGTTAGTACGAATATATTGTAAGTTTATACTAATAATATGATATATAATACCAATAAACAACTCTATACCGTTTTAGTAGTTTTAAGGACATTGTTTATTATATTAATTGGTAACATAAAGTGTAATAAATATTCTTTTAATAACATTTTCATTTTTAATTATTTAAACAAATCTTTAATGACTCGTGATGTTAATAAAAGTACTGCGCATGCATGTATATTCACAGAATGTGATCTAGAGAGATAGATCGATCGAGGATGGTACACTGGCTTTAGACATATGAATAAAGTTTATTTACGTACAAAAAAGAAAATCTCCAGATTTGCCCCACATCCCAGTGATACAACCAGACGAATGTCCCACATGTGCTAAGTGCAACTTCCTTCTCATATTTAAATTCTGCATGAGTGAAACTTTTGCTTAAAATGATTGATGAGGATCTTTCATCCATAACACAAAGATTGCCTTTACAGAATTGCAGTGCAATCAGGATAAGAGCGCATTATCCCTTGTACCCTCGATGCACGTAAAAAAACCAAAAAAAGAAACAGTGATATCACAGTATATACATATTGCTCATGCTTAATTTTAAGATAAAAATATAGCCATTTAATTATAACTAATAATATAATTAATTAACAGGATAACAAAATCTTATTAATTACCCTCGATATTAATTGAATAAACGAATATAGGTGAAAATATATAACTAACTAATAATACAAACGGATTATATTAAACACGCAATCTCCTAACAGGGCACAGCAAGAGAGAAAAAAACAAAGCTGATGGTTTATTTGATACATGTCAAATGCCCTTCTTTGTATGATTGTATGAATTGTACGTGAATCGGAAGTTTCGTTTGGTCATTCTTCCTTTGAATTTATATTATTGTTTGTATGCATATATAGATAAATTGAGTGTGCTATTCCATGTCTGCTTCTCTCGCACAGGCCAATAATCATCGATAATAACAAAGCCATGATTTGAAAATAATGACAAAGTATGCTAGCAATGAAACTACAAAATTGCCGTTACTGGTTTGGTATGTAGAGAGCTTGACCCCAACTTTTAGAGCTTAGTCATTTTTCATCATTCCATTGTCTCATTCTCTCCCATATTTCTTTATTTATTTTCTCCTACCTTTACCTTATAAATAACTTGTTGTCACTAGCTCAATACAATAATGCACAACAATAGGTTGCGTCAATATTATATATGAAGTCTGATCTATGCAAACGACAACAACATCGGCTACACAGGCTTATAAGTAAATGTGTAGTCTCTTATATATATATATATATATATATATATATATTATTGTTGCAAGTGGACGACATTAAAGTTTCAATCTTAATCAACGGGACCTGTTGTTCCAAGTTTATCAGAAATTAGTGGGGACCAATGGTTCATGCCATATGGCTCAATCACAACAAATCACACTATCAATGGAGAGAAATTAAAATTTTGAATTTTTTATTTTTTATAAATTAAAATAAATTTTGTTTGGATAATAACTCCTAAAAGATCAACAAAATAATATTTTTCATTAAAAAATAATAAGTTTTCTAATAGTCGTTGGAGTTGTTTTATTTCATTTATTCTCTTTCGATCCCCGCCTTTTACAAAAGGCTAAATGTTAGCCTGCAAATTACTTAAAATTTTCATCATTAAGTAATGAGCCTAAGATAACTCATGAAAAATACTATTTACACATTATTATTTAATTAGCTTTTTTTTACAAAAAAAATAATGATAAATATGAGATAAAATAAATGATGTGATGAAAGAGATAAAAAAAAGGAAGTGTTATATAAAAACTATATATCGTTTTTTTAACATGATCAATGATATTATCTATATTATATCTAATATAAGTTAATGTAATTATTACTTAATATTCCAATTAAAGCAAGTTCTTGATTCATGTATATGGAAAAAATAGAGAAAATAAATTAAAGAAGACAACTATAGTAACTAATGAGTTGGATAGACGTAAATGGTTTCATTTTGTCAACATATTTTAAGGAAAAGAGGGTTGAAAACAATCCTTCACCTTTTCATTGATTGATAGGGATATTTACTATGTACGATCCATATGTATATGTCTGATATATTTACTAAGTAGCTTTTACCCGAAAAACATAACAATAAATTAACGAAGTAGAGGGCACCCGTGGGAATTATAAAGTCGTCGGATTGGAAGACGGAGAAAGACAGCAATCTAATGTTTATATATGCAGTTATGGGCACATGGATGCAAGAAATTAGTGTATGCATATGCTTCAATTATTTGATAGTAGTACGAGCAAAAAGGTGTAATCATGGTTGTTGAGACAATGTTTTGAAGTTAAGAAACCAATGCTTAGACAGGCAAATCAAAGATTTTATGGGCAATGTGACCGACGTCAATAGATTATAGATCTGCACCTAAAATTTTGGTTTCGATTGACTAGTTAGCAATCGAACTACTTTGTATAATCAGTGACATTAATTTTATATAGGAAAAATTGTAAATTTGATTTTCTTAAATTATAAATTTGGTATTGGTATAATGTAATTTTTTTATTTTAGTTATAACTCTAAAATTGAACATTAACTTTTACGTATTGTATTTTTATTAGACGTTAACCGTTACGTATCATATATTTATTAAACGTTAATTTTATATATTTATTTAACATCAACCTTCAATAAAACCACTACATAGCTATCAATATCAAATTTTGGAGTTGAGGATTGAAAAAATAAGATTACAAAAATACGGAACTAAATTTGTAAATTAAATTATAAAAGTACTAAAAACAAATTTTAAAACAAATAAAAAGATCAAATTTACAATTATACCTTTTATATAATATGTCACCACATTTTATAAGTAATAACTTTTACATTCTATAACAAAGTAAAAAGAGACAGTGAATGAAAGAGGTAGTTTTGTTTAATAATCTTTCCTTATTTTGATGAAAGAGAGTTCAACAAATTAATCTGTCGCATATATATTGTTTTAACCTAAAAAAATATTGAATAAATAAATAAGCACACTTTTAAAGAAAAAATTAATGCAATAAACATCTTAGTTTGGATCATATAAAAAAGATAAAAAAAATTTCTCAAAAATTACTATGAAATTAAAGGATTGGAGAGAGTATATCTTAAAATTTAAAATTAATTAATAATTAAAAATCATGAACGAATCACTCTTGTTTAATTAATTTTTATTGTAATTATTTATTTTATAATGCATGTAATATATTCATTTCGTATTAGTTTAAGATTTTATTCTATTTGTTTTATATACTATTATGCAAAATTATTGCACAATGGTGAAAATACCATACACACATCATATCATCGACAATTTAATTATAATTACATAATTTAGTATTTTTCAATGATTGATAGGTATTTATTATCGTCATGTCAATTTAATTATAATTCTTAGTCAGACTATAGTGAAGCACAAATTATTATTTTCAATTCAATGATTCAGTGTAAGCAATTATATTTCTAAAACATTATTATATATGAGTTATTACTTTTTTTAAAGGAATATACGAGTTATTACTTATTCCGCATGAAATCAAAGTTTAAAATTTTCCATAAAAGTCCATAAAAATTTCACTCCAACAACTGATTCAGCAAAAAAAAAAATCACTCCAACAACTTAGTGACTCAATTATTAAATATTACATTGGTTATACTTAAAATATATGCATTAATATACATTACTTTTTGTAGTATTTCTACTTTGGAAATTCAAAAACAGTTTTTTTCTCTTTCAAATATCACTATATAATCATGAATATGTACTCGCAGGACACGCATATGGAAAAAAACGTAAAGGACGGAAGACAGCACGTTAGATGGAATAGTCACTTTCTTTCGTTATTTGAAAGTGCTATTTATATGTATTTGTTGAATAAATCAGAATAGAATTTTGAAAATGCCTCAAAATTGTCACTTTCAAACAGAGAAGTGAAGATAGACACAAAAGCAGGAGCCAATAAGTGGTTCAATATTGTTTGTTCATCATGTACCAAAAAGCCCTACGTGATGATAATATATAGCAGACCTGCGGTTCCAAAGTCCCATCAACATGATATCATACATATTTATTTACTTACTTAACAGTTAGTTCCTAAATCCTAAGTGAAAATACCCTCTTTATCTCTGCAACTATACTGAACAACAATACCATATATAAGGGGACCAAAGTTATTGGCGAGTTTACACGTCAGAACTTTAAATTACTATATATAGAACCATATAAATATAATAAAAAGTTGACAGAAAATTTAAACTAAAGTATAAAAATATTGTTTTTTATGTGTAGAAAGACTTACAGTTTTTTTTTTACTTTACCGTATATTTCCTGTGCCTTCGACAATATATATGCAACGATGGTGTAACAATTATTAAAAAATTAATCACGATATTATTGTTGTTATTATTATTAAATTAAGTGAAACCGAAATATTCTTTAACCTCTTGCTTTTTTATAATTGTGACAAAGACAATTTGACAATACTCAAATTATTTAATAGGTTATATAATCAAACAAAAACGCTCTAATTTACCAATCCAAAAAGAAAAGATCAAATTAAAAACGTATATCATTAAAAGTCACTGTGATTAAGGCCTTTGTTTTAATAATGATACAATTTTGAATTGATAGCTAGAAATTACTTATCTTTTCGAAATGAAAAATTATTTAAATATTTTTTAAAAAAAATATTTTTTCATACATAATTAAAAATCAAATTTCATTCACTGTACTTAAAAAAATAAAAATCAATTAGTTACGTAGAAGTTCGTTGATTCATGATGACTATGTTTTGAAAATTATATATTATCACTTGTGAATATTGACTTTTGCCGTTCAAATAATATTTACAACTAATAATATAATGTTGAATAAATACATATATTTTTGCATATAGTGGATTAGTTTATATGAAAAATATAATATTTTGTGTATAATGATGATAATGAAATTTCAACTTAAAATCTTATGTATTTTATTCAAATCTTTTATTACTAGCTAGACTAATTCTAGAGAGTTGGACTATATAATAATGAATAACTATCGTTGAAAAAAATATATAAGGATAATTAAAAATGAATAAACATGTATCCCAAATCTAGGATCAAGTAATCTATGCTTCCTGACATTTTTTTATTGAAATTTCTCACTTTTTTTAACTATATTATTAATACAGATCGGTATTTATTGACTTTATTATAACTAATCTCGGTGGGATATTGAAATGTGCCGCTTGAACTTTAGAAGAAGAAAAATATTTAGTTTCGCTAATTACTACTACTAAATAAATGAGTCGCTAATGACGTGAAATAGCTCAGACTAATTAGGAATTGAAATATTGAATATCCATTCATTTTAATGAGTTCCTCACTCAGCTACAGTGACAATAATATGATATTTACCCGTTTCATTTTAATTTAGTTTCGCTCGCCAACGGTTTATAAAACGTCTTATATATAATAAGACTAAATATCATTCTTTTATTTATTTTTTTTGTTTTGAGAGAACTAAATATTATTCTTAAATAATAGAAGAAAGAGAGAAAGAAATTAGGGAGACCAATTGCCCCACGCCACTGCTAAGCATGCTTAGGTTACACCAAATTACAAAAGAGTCCTACATTTGAAATTTAATTTCAAAGTTACCCCGGACTGTGACCCATCGGAAATTACCCCGAACACACGTGAACAGAAGAATTTTTGTATTATTGTGGGGTCATTTTCGAGAATGATTCGATCAGAATCAACCCGTGACGGGGTAAGGTTAAATCGGTAACTACATGCTCTAGGCGGCTGAGTCTTACTCATAGTGGCATCTTTGTGATTTCGATTAAAGAACAGGGGTGTTTCCGGAACAATATTATTCCCTTTAAAATATCCCCAGAAACAGACAAAGTTTCCAACTTGAAGCCCTCGTCCGCTAGCATAGTCAAATAAATTACACTTTTTAAAAGACTACCACAACTGAAGTACCCATAATACCCTTCATTACTCCTTATTAAGAAGGAATATTTGTAGATAATCTCTCTCTTTCTTCCCATACGAATTTATACAGCTAATAACTATTTCAACAAAACAAAAAATGAAGTGTGGGAATCAATTTATGTTCATTTCAGTTCTTTCATAGTATTTTTTGGATAAAGTTCACTTCACCATAATAGCTCACGTTTTCATGAACTTTTGACAACCAATTTTCCTTCTCTCCCATATATGGGTAACGTTGGCAAAATTTAAAAAACAAAATAGAACTTATTCGTTAATATAAACAAGTTAGAATTAAGTTGCTATATTTCTTTTTATCACAACCAATTAATCTCATTAACATATATTGTATTTAATATTAAGTTAAATTTTTATGTCCTAAATTTTATATTGTCAACCAATTAAAAATTATAATAATTAAGATAATTATTATAAAAATTAATACAATAAGTACATACACTATTTACTATTTAAGATTTAAATATGTGATTATACATGTACTTACACAGCATATTTATTTATGGCCAAACCAATCTCTAATTTAAGAAAGATGTTGAATTAATGCTGAGTCTTGACCCATTTTTCAAACACTTTGTGCGATAATTTATTTTAGGGAGATGTTTGTTGTAATTATACTTTATTCTTTTTCTTACACGCATATATTTAAAGAAAATTTTGAAGTACATTAAAATGTTTATTTCTCCTGATTGATTTAAAAACAAATATAAAATAATCTAACAAAAACGACATTAAAATTATTTTCTGTTATATGCATAAAATGGCATTGATCTTTTTAATTAATTAATTAATTAATGAAACATAATGAGTATATATGCTGTAAGTAGCTAATTTTATACCCGGAAAAATAAGTGAAGGGCTTTTTATTAAATATCAAGCATTGCAAGGGGCATATCTATAGCTGCAAACAACAGTGCCTAAAAGAAGTATAATAGTATTTTTTTTTTTAATTACAATGCAAATCCAAAGCAAGGTTCTTGTATTCTTGTGCCAGCAAACACCCTCGTCTCCACACCATAAAAGGAGGAGAGTTTCCTGGCTTTTGTCTTCCTCTAGTTGCACAAATCCCATCTTTTCTGTCTCAATTACCTCTCTTTTTGTTTTCCTCCCTTAGTTCTTTTTCTGAACAAAATCCATCTTGCTGCAGCTAGCTAGAGAGCAGCTGCAACAAGCTGAGTGAAACAAACAAACAAAACACTTTTGTAAAATTGAATAAAGGGAATATTTTCAATAGATTCTTCCCTTTTCTTTGGCTACCTTCAATGTCAAACATCACAAGTTGTGATAGTGGGAGCTTCTCTACAGAGAATACCAGAGAAGATGCAGTAGTTAAGCAGCAACCTGAGATACTTGGTCAGTTCCATAGTCCACATTCTCATACTTCAACTACAACAACAACAAATAATAGCAATGGTTCCAACACAGACTCACAATCACCTGCACCTGTTAAGAAGAAAAGGAACCTACCAGGAAATCCAGGTAACTTTTCTAACAACCATTTCTGAAAAGTTTACTCTTTTTCAGCCCCATTTACATATATAGTGATGAATATTATTCTTTGTTTTCTTCTTCTTCTTCTAATTCCTAGAATATAATATAGCAAAAATTCTGGTGTATATATATAAAGCCTTTCAATTCATGGAAAAAAGTAGGATATTTAATTTTCTTCACCCTTCTCGTTGATTTTTAAAATGAAATAATCGTGCATAGCTTGCTTGTATATTTACTAAAAATGGGGTTTTATATAATAAAATTAAGAAAATGATATCCCAGAAATGGTCTACAATAAATTTCTGGATGATGACATGCTTAATTAATTAGAGCACATTTAATTAAGATATTTACATATAGGCTCCATAAAATTAAGAGGATAGAGCCTTGATCTGTTAGAAGTCATCTTCTTTCAAACGGAGACAAGGATCTGGGTATGTTTTAAGCCAGAATCTGATAGCAAAAATGATGAATTATTGGGGAGTAACTAGTAGGCGAAGAATAAGCTCAATTATTGCCTTGAAGGGCTTTACAATCATTGCTATTCACTGTTGACTTTGCTTGACTGCTAGTTTTCCTCCTGTTACCTTTGTTTTTTGTTTATATATATGAAATACCCTCTTGCTCTTTATGTGGTGTCTGTTGAGTATTCTTTTGTGTTTGTTTCCATGTGTCTGTAAAAAAAAAGAAATATGAAAGGGTTAGTGGAAGAGACAAAGATAGAGGTCTTGGAGTTTGGCTTTAATTAAAATTTAAATATTCTATCTTTCTCTTTTCGTTCTTCTTATCTTGGTGGCTGAAGTGTGAACAAAGAATCAGATATCACTCATTTTTTTTCTTCTTCTTGTTTCTTCATTCTCCATTACTATTACACTTATCCATCTTCACTTTACAAGTTTTTGTCACTTTCTTCGTTTCCATAATTAAATATCCATTGAAACAACTTGAAATAATAATAAGTATTATCTTAGTTTGGGTGCTTATATATATAATTGCATATTAATAATTAATGGTGAGGGAGCACCAGAACTACTGAGAGATGCTATGCATAGTTTAATTACTTGTTTTGGTACTCACGTTGTGTGCAGATCCAAGTGCTGAAGTTATTGCTTTATCACCGACCACACTAATGGCTACGAACAGGTTCATATGTGAAATCTGCAACAAAGGATTTCAAAGAGACCAAAACCTTCAGTTGCACCGGCGAGGCCACAACTTGCCATGGAAGCTCAAGCAGAGAACCAGCACAGAAATTCGAAAGAGGGTTTACGTGTGTCCAGAACCTTCGTGCGTCCACCACAACCCAGCAAGAGCACTCGGTGATCTCACTGGTATCAAAAAGCACTTCTGCAGAAAGCACGGCGAGAAGAAGTGGAAATGTGATAAGTGCTCAAAGAAATACGCTGTTCAGTCTGACTGGAAAGCCCACTCAAAAATATGTGGTACAAGGGAATACAAATGTGACTGTGGTACCATCTTTTCCAGGTTGATGCATACACACATGTATCAAATTTCTACGTCATATATATATATATATATATATATGAAATTTGACTCATCAATATTCATCCATGGTTTCAGTGCATAAGTTGCATGCAGCACTTGTCCTTTTATAAATAAAATGTTACATGGGATCTTTCCTTGACCACACACACCCTTGTTGACTTAAAAAAATGGAATTACTTACTTTCCATCTTTGAATTTATTTTCGTATACCTTTAAGTTAGTTTATCTGTTTTGAAAATTTTTCTCTAGTTTTGATAAACCTTTCTTTATCATATACGAAAATAAGCAAGGGTATACGCAGCCCTTGATTAATAATCAACACAATTAAGCAAGTGGCATCTATATAAAATATTTTTGCATATATACAACGGAAGTCATTTTGGTCTACAAGCATAAGTCACTATAAATACATAGATATATATTAAATTTATTTGACTCAGTCAAAGATTTCACCACTTTTTATTTGATAATAATAATAAACATGCATGATCCTCATGAACAACTATATATATTTATATATATCTACTTGGCATTATTTATATGCAGCTCGCGAAACTCATATCTCTTTTTTTACTTAATGCATGCATCATTATTACTTACTGAGTGCTTCACATTCATCTATCTTTTGCAGAAGAGACAGCTTCATTACGCACAGAGCATTCTGTGACGCACTAGCGGAGGAGAACAACAAAGCCAACGAAGGACAATTGCCAAAGATAGGTCCAAACTTGCAATGCCAACAAATCCCAAACCTCGTTTCATCATCATTACCAATCAACACCAACATTGTTCCCAACCCACAAATGGGTGGCACCTCGGAGTTCAACCATGCTGATCACAAGCACCCACTATCACTCCCACACGAGCTCATGCCAATGCCTGCACAAAAATCCTTCAACAACATGGCTGCAGGAACAACAGTGTTCACGAGAAGCCTCTCATCAACCTCCTCTCCCTCTCTTCAACTAAGCTCAAACATGTTCGAGGAAAACGGGCTCCACCTTGCAGCAGGGTCGCCACACATGTCAGCCACTGCGTTGTTGCAAAAAGCTGCACAAATGGGAGCAACAGTGACAGAAAAAACCTTTGTAACAAACATGGCACCACCATCGTTTGGTGTGCTGCAACAGCATCATCAACAACCAAATGGACAACCCTTCATGAACCAATACATGCACAGTGGCCAGCAACAACAAGATGTTAACATTTCTGCTCAGTATAATAGTTTCGGTGCAAATGGGATGGGTGGAGGGAGCGTTGGGATGAACGGTGTGGACATGTTCAACGCTATTTTGGACCAAAGCAAGGCTTTGTCGAAGATCATGGAGCAAAACAATAGAAGCAGTAGTGGAGGACCAACAAATGGAGGTTCGAATAGTAGTGCTATTAACGTTGCTGGAAGTAAAGGAGGTAGTGGGGATGTTATGACTCTTGACTTTTTGGGCATAGGAGGAGGAGGAGGAGGTGGTGGTGGTGGTGGGGATGCACATGGAAATTTCTATGGTGGTGCTCAACAAGGGGAAACTGGTGCACCGGACGTGGTTTGGAGAAACTGGTCTAGTAAGAACGCAGGGTTTGAATCATTTTCAGCAACGAGCAGCATTTGAAAAGATCACCCGAGAAGGAATAAGAAAGTCAACTTTTTCAGAGGGTGGAATTTTCAGCTGAGTTTGGCCGTTATGTGCTTGTTTTTCTTTAACTAATCCCTCCCTTTCGGCCACATAATAGAATAGAAATCGTGCGACAAACCGAACGTGTCTTTCTAAAGATGAAGACGCATTGAATCGTCGACTGTGTGGTCGAGTTTACCGTCACCAGCCAGTGTAACAGTGTAGACCCATTTCCTTAATTAGAGGATCTCATAAATTTGTTTTCAAATGTTAAAATTAAGGATAATGTCAATTTCTGAAACACTTTTTTTATAGATCATTTTTTTTTATTCTGTTTTTAATCTCTCTTTTATCACAATACTCGATTTACTTCTCTCTATGTATCTCTCCACAAAATATATTGTGAATACGAATATGTGATAGGAAAATAGTAAACATATATCTACCCCATCTTTGATGGAGTGGGTGGAAAAAGAGAGAAATAGGAAGAAAAAAAGAAGAAAAAATAGAGATAAAAAATGATAAATCTGATAAATTATGTGATGAGAAAGATAAAAAAATATGAGAAGAAAAATATGATGAGAGAGATGAAAGAGAAAGTAAATATATATTTATAATTATTCTATCTTTCAAACACTACCATATATGTTAGCTCTAAGAACTTTTAATTGGAGTGGGCTTTTCTTTCGGAGTTCTCATGTTTCTTTAGACTGGATATTCTCCTATCTTTAGGGCTAGGAGATCCTTCATTTTGAGCTTTTCCCTCTTTTGAAATGCACCTCATGAATCTTATGAGCTCACAACAACTTGTCCAACATCAAGGTTTTCATATTATGACCTTCTTGGATGACTGTGCTACTTGGTCAACACACTTTGAAAAGACTGTCTAGGATCTTTAGATTATTTTGAGCCTTTGACACCATTTGAGATGGTTTTGAATCTACACTAAACATCTTATCAATGGTTTTGTCCTCCTTCTTGGTAAATATGTCATAGTTCTCATCAAGGTGGCAGCTTTTATCAACTGGTCAAAATCTCCAGTCCCTTCATAAGTAATTTGATGAATGGCACCCCACATCTCCTTTGTGGTCTTACAACTACAAAACTTGTTATATTCAGATCAAGATAAAGCACAAGTGATAATATACCTTTACCTAGCATGAGCTGAAGGGTGTTGAAGTTGTCTTGAGTATACTACTCTTTAAGTTTGGTGACTAGCTATGGCATCTCCATGGGTGATGATCTTCCAAATATTGTATTGTGTAGACTTTATGTACATCTCCATATGATATCTCCAGTATGAATAGTCTTCTCCAATGAAAGTTGGCGACCCTGACAAAAAGGCTCCAATAGCTAGGAATGAATTCTAGATTTTGTCATCTCAGATTTTTGTCCTTTAACATTGTTAATGCTCAACTCTAGAAGCTGAACTCTAATATCAAATTGAAAAACACAAGAAAACACAAAAAGAAAGTTAAATTCTGTTTAAGAGATTTTCTCAAATCCTTTTTGTAGTCTTATCAAACAGACAATAATGTTAGGATTTTATGAAACACTATTTTATCTCATTTAAAGGTTTGTTTAAAAAATATAAAAAAATGAGAACGTTTGAAAAGAGATAAAATAATAATAATAATAATAATAATAATAATAATAATAATAATAAGAAGGACTTCTACTAGTTCGCTTGCAACTTTAGACTATGTTCCGTCTTTGACAAAACCGCCAAGATTGCACTAACCACAACAGGCTATAAGTATTCTTTATGCTTAATCTCTTCAAACTTTACTATTGAGTCTTTTTTTACTTGTTTTTCCAAGCAAACACATCAAATACTCTTTGCACAGTTTTATGGGAATAAAAAATTGTTATATTTGATTTTAATAGAATTTTTCTGAATATATAAACGTTTTTTTTCTTCTAAAATACCTTTTTGTGATATAACTTTTTTAGATACTCTACGTTAAAACTTAATAATAAAGTTTTCTTATATCTTTTATTAATGATGAGAATGTTAATTTTTTTTAAATAAAAAAATTTATGCAAATGTTTTTTTAACCTAACAAAGATGTTCCTTTGCTCTTAAATTTTATAGAATGTTCATCAAAATTATGTAATTCTCAAAATGACTAGCTAAATACAAAGTAGACCTAAGAATAGTTTACATTAACAACTCATTAGTATGTTTGTGTAACCGTTTGCAAACACAAACGAACGTTAGCAAAAGCATTAATCAGACTCTTTCTTATGCGTTTAGTTTATAATGGATCATTGGATTTGTCTCGAGATTCGTATGACATCAGATTACACAGAATCAAACATGCACTTATTCTTTTAGTTTAGAAAATTGAAGTTAAGAATTATCAAGTTGTCATGAAACAAATATTCTTCAAAACATGATATTCTTGTGATAACTCGTTGGAAAGTAAATAAAAGAAATCATTTAATTTTAATAAAATAATTAAATTATTTTATAAGAATTAAGTTTAACAAAGCTATGAAGGAAATCAAATATGTACTATTTGAACTAACGAACCGACAATATGTTTTATAGAGAGGGGGAGAGGGAGTAACAGTTGTTGAATCTTAACCATATAATTAAAATAGATAGCTACAAATAAATATATAGATAAAAAGAATTATATTTTCGAGATTAATTTTTTTTCATTGCCCACCCTCTTGGTAATACATCCGCGACTACAGTATAGGCCAAATCTTAAATGAAAGCATAAATTATTGGGAATTCCTTGTTAAAGTTAAAGCACAATTTGATTTATGCTTAACCAGATTATCACGTGAGAGAATTAAGTTTTTTACCATACGACCAAGTAAGATATTTCATACTGTCAAAATTAATTTATCTCACATTTCATGTATAGTCAAAATCTTCACAAATGAAGGCAAGAATTAAAACAAAGTGGGAAACTAATTTATGCCGTGGCTCTTGATTACCCGAAGGAATGAGAACCACATGAAGCAGATAAGATTAAGAGCTATCCCATTCCCATGAGGAGCCACAATGTAGTGACAAAGTAGAGAGTATATGGCGTAAATTAAATTGCATCCATATGATATAGCACGACAAGTGCCCTGTTATTTAGAACAGCACATGGGTATGGCAGTGCAACCCAGGTTTGGGGTATGGAAACCAATTCGAATACCACAATGTTCCGGCGATGATCCTTTCAGAGGCATCACTAGTTTTCTTCTTGGTTTGCCACCACAAAGTGGGCGTAATCTGAAGCTGGACGTGCTTTATCCCATTGGAGGCTACAGCCGTTGCGTTGACACAAAGGAAGGATTCTGTAATTCGCCTTAAAAATTCATTATATTATTAAGAACCAGTGTATACAAGTAAAGGGGAAAAAAGAACTCTTTATATATCACATACCCAGCAAATTACGTGGGAGATCAGACGCTGCTAAGAAAAGAGAGATGGAACGATCATTGGATCCCCCTCCGCTGAATCAACGGCGGCGTTCTAACATCAATGAACCGGTTGTTGCATTTGGTCCCCCCGGTTCCACTGGAGAGAACTCATTGTTTCATCTGTTGCTCCAGACTACTCTAATTATTAAGAAAAGAAAGATTGACAACTTGTACACCTAACCTTTTTACTAGGATTGAAGCATTTGGGGGGCCAGATGAGGTGGGTGAAGCAGTGGTTCGAAGCATAACAGGATCAGGGCAACTTGATAAAATCAAGTTTGAGAGGATTTCGTTAGAAATGTCAAATACTACGAACTGGAGTTCAGAGTTGAGAGTCCCTCGTTTAGGCGGCACAATGTTTCCGTCTGCTGCGCTCGTGGTGGTAGGCTTTTTACTTTGAATGCTCAAGCACCTGAAGCAGAGTGGCCAGGACTGAAGTCAGATTTCTATCGGATTGCTAATTCATTTAGCCTCACGACTTAGTGGTTCAAAACGAAGCTTCAGTGGAAAATAAGGTCACAAGCCAAGACCCAGAAAAAAGCTTCTCTTAGGTCGACCTTGTAACTCCTTTGTTTCCGAAGCTATGTTTTTGTGTTGCATGGCTAGGGAATGTCCACTTAACCGAGAACCAATTTCAAGTTGTTGCGTGATATGTGCGGCGCTTGTTGCCATTTCTAAACCCAATGCATTTCTTAATTTAACTAAAAGGGCAGCGGAAACAAGTTTTTAACTTTGTATATATTACATTGTTTCTTTTCCACATTTTGAAATAAAATACAGATTTGAAGTTTTGTTATTATATGATTCTCTAACGTAACTATTATACACATTTAAATGATTACCTGGGTATTTGATCAAAACTACCCTGAATACCAACCCATAAAATATTACTCAAATACAACTATTGTACACAATCCACCCCCCCCCCCCCCCCCCCCTTCTGGATTCAATGACCAAACTGAATGTGGACGTTCAAGCACAAGTAATCTGCCTCCGCTTAACCATCTTCTCGTAATTCTCAGAAACCATTGCAGTCAAATTAGGGTCTCCATATCCAATCTCTGCGCCAACTCTGACAAAACAACAGTTAAGCCGTTTCACTATTTTAGGTAGCAGTAAGAAGATGTTGACATTGGGACAATTATTTATCACAAAAATCAATCAATAAGTAAGCATCACATTTCTGTCTATGGTTGACCTTGCAGGGGACCTAACAGGACAACTGGCCAATTCCAAAATCCAAGTATAACAAAAGTTAAAGCCAAGGAATAAGAACCATCAGTCAAGCAAAACAATTTATTTTCCATTTTTAAGGACAAGGACGTTGGAAGAGAGAGAACTAAAGCAATTGCCAGGACAAGTGTAAAATTTGCATACTTTGGGTCAAGTACAAGTTT
Source organism: Glycine max (assembly GCF_000004515.6). Taxonomy (NCBI): domain Eukaryota; kingdom Viridiplantae; phylum Streptophyta; class Magnoliopsida; order Fabales; family Fabaceae; genus Glycine; species Glycine max. Next base: position 46,729,965 of record NC_038256.2, read on the forward strand.
TTGAACTTCTTTGATGGCTGAACTTGCTGCATAAAGAGATATCTTCCCAACCTGCATAAATGTCCAAGAAGCATAGATGATACATCAACACCAAAGTGCCAACATAAATATTTTTTTAAACACAAGCATTTTAAAAGGACAAAATAGGGAGGGACAGGCAAGTGGCAACAAAAAAGAAACTTAATACTTAAATGTAACTCCTCTCTTCTGACCTCCAAAACTTGAAGCTTTGCTTCATGTTCATTAGGTAGACAGCGAATTTCCTCTGCCAATCTTACAGCATCACCCACGCTTTCCGGAGATAAGAAATCAAGGCCCAACTGAACATTGGACTGAAATATAGAGTGATCACACATATTATGACAAATTTGGCCAAATTGTTTTCATTAAACAAAAAAAAAATCCAATTTACTGCATCAAATTTATGATAATGATCACATCTGGGATGGTAATGAATCTAAGCTAAAGATTATAGTTCAAAAGAAGTGCAATATAAATTTAATTAAAGAAGCTTATAAAATCATTTCTAATAACTTCCAAAATGTTGATTCCTTTAGTTAAGTGAGATCAGATCATTCAGAAAATTTGGATTAAGTTACATTATTTTGACCTACATATCACATTTAACTCACTTCTTTTTGGTAAGGCAGGTTGGTGTTATTTCTAATTTTCTATATCAAGAAATTAAGAAATTTAACTAAGAAATTTTCTTTTTGGTAAGCGGAATTTGGGAAAATGTTGGGAGCGTTAGTGTAATTGCTCTAAGATTTATCCCAGCTCCTGACAAACCAAAGCCTGGAACTGCCACTACACAGCATTATCCTAGCTGCACAGGGTCTTAAGTCTTAACCTGCGATTATAGAGTTCTTCCAATTAATGGATGGGGTGGTAACATTAACTTTGGAAAGGAGGGATCCACACAAAACAAAAAACAGTTATTAATGCTAGCAAAGGACTCAAATTCAATATACTTGATAGATTAACAACAGACCAAAGCCAACTATCACTCTATCATTTGGTTTCAAATAAGCTCAATAGGAAATGCGCAATTTAACTTTAGATAGTTAGATATTAATAGATAGGAATGTTTGTTTCACTCAAGTAGCAAAAATAACAAAGTAGGTGCATTCGGTTACATGGATCAATCAATGGCATAATGTTTTGTTATAAATCAGCTCAAGTAGAAAACAAACAATGAAGCAATAAAATTGTTTACCATATAATTCAAATCACTTGAGTTATGTTAGTATCAGCTCTAGAATAAGACCTCAGTAACTCGGTACATTAAATATTCATAAAAACAAAAGAGATTATATTAATAATGGTAGACACTATCAGATCAAAATTCCTTTGTGTGGATAACAGATATAAAACTATGATGGCCATCAATTTAGCAATTAGTATATGAGGTGAACTCATTAGGTAAATGAACTTACCTGGACATTCCTTGCTTGGAAAGGGCAACCAGCTGGAACAAATATAGCTTCCCCCAAATTCTGTTCAAATGACCAAGGCTCCACTCCTATTTAGGAAGGATACAAATAACATTAAAAAGGAAGAAGATAAATAAAATTAATTGTTTCAGAAATTCTTAAGGCTACCCACAATTTAGCACATCAGTGCTAAGATTCCAATAATAAACAGTACACATGAGAAAATTGGTCTCAGTCTCTCAAGATACCTACAATTAGGCCCCTCATACAAATGCTCACTTATCTTTTCTTATACCAGCAAATTTAAAAGAAAAAAGGCTGTGAGCGTAACATTTTAATATGTGAAACTAACAAAAAAAGTTTTATAGGGTTAAAATAGTAAATGTATTTTTATATACAAGGCAAAGCTACCCCCCCCCCCCCCCAAAAAAAAATAAAAAAAAGAGTTGTTTTAGGCAATATTGGGATGGGACGTAAGGAAGACTAAGGGAATTGAAAATTGTTTTCTTAGAATTTGGGCTTAGGGCCTAACTTAACCTCACAAAACCGAATTGTATGGTGAGAATTGCCCAAACTTTATAAGCAATACTAAGGCCTTATCTCTAGTTAATGTGGGATCTCAACCCCCTAAGAGTTGATGTTTCAGACTCATTGATTGCACACTACGACGCTTCACTCAGCCGTTCTGGTCAGTCCCTTCATAGGTAGCCTTTTCTGAGACATTGGCAACCAACTCTCATATGCTGCTGCAATTAAAGCAGGTTAGCAGTGACTGCAATTAAGGAAGCTGTCCAACACACCCCCTAATGCCTAGGGCTATGGGCCTGGAGCGTGGCAATGTTGGTGCCCCAACAATGTATCTAGGATAGGCTCTAATACCATCTTAGATTTCGGGTTTAGGGTCTAACTCAACCCCACAAAATCGTCTTGTATGGTAAGGATTGCCCAAGGCCCAAGCTTTACAAGTACTGCTTATGCCTTATCTCTAGTCGGCGTAGGACCTCAACCCCCTAAAAGTCGTTTTAGTGGCTGCACACTACGACACTTCACTTAGCCTTTCTAGTCAGACTCTTCATAGGTAGCCCTCCCCAAGACATTGGCAACCAACTCTAATAGGCGGCACTTAAGGTAAGCTAGGGGTAACAACAATTAAAGTGGCTTTCCAACAAATTGACTTGACCTTTGTAAAAAATGTTTGACGAAGAGAAAGCAATTAACCCCTCCTTATTCCATTTACCTCCAAAACTAGGACAAGAACTCCACTCACTTCCTTTACTTAAAACATCCAAACAATAATTTTTAACATCCCTCCCCTCTGCATCAATCAAAAGCTTCCAAACATAGCACTAGGGGAATGAGAGGGAATTGTCCTCCTCATATTCACTTCCCTTCAAAATTTCTTAAACTCCCAAAAAAGGGGGAATTATTTCCCCCCTTCCATCTCACTCATTGCAATCATTAAACAAACACTGATAAAAAAAATTTTTAAAAAAAAACATTAAAGAAACACTACAATATTTTGTCAATTTACAGGGTGTGATGAACTGCCAAGGGCAAGGCAAGGCCCTATGTAATTCCACCGCGTCAAACTAACTTATACCACTTATCTATCTAGCTCTTGAACAATTCAAAGAAAGAAAAACATAAGATCTTACCAAATTCTTCCTTCAACTTTCTTTTATGGTGCTTGTCAAGAAAAATAGCTCCATCATAAAGAGGCCATTCAACCTTGAATCCAAAGAGCCATCAGCAATAATTAAAAAACAAACCTAGTTAGTTTACCAATAAAAAGGAGGAAGCAGTGTAATTTTAAATGTTTTCTTAAAGACTTACAAATTCATTTCCTAGATCATCTGACTTCCCAAATTCCTTCCAATGTATTTTCAAATATTTAGTCAATATTGGAACATCCTGCCGGCGAAAAACATCCCAAAGAACTCCAGGATGTGTTTTCTCAAAGACATCTCCATTTTGTGTGAACGGAAGTTTACAATTGGCCGTATTACCTTCAGCACTAGAATAAATTTCAAACCCTTGATCCATGATTGACTTATTCTGGTTTGAGTCCATTTCCAGTCCACTACTTTTTGTACCAAGTAAGGAATCAGGTGAACTCCCCCCTGAAGATATTTGAGGATCCCTGTCTGATTCTTTTGCCTCCGATTCCTTATTAGCTTTATCTTTTTGCATCATTTCAATTTCAGTTATCTGCCAGTTCTTCAGCTTTACTTCATTTGTATGAACCAAAAGGTACACCTGTTGAAACTCAGTAAATTAATTATATGTTACTTTACTCCTAGCCCCCTTTTTTCCTTTTCTTCAAATAAAATCAAAATTCCATTATTTCACTCTAGACAAGATAACAGGGAGAAGAGAGGGAGAGAACTTTAAAATATTAAACACAAATGCACAGTATGTAGCAGAGTTTGGGTAAACATCCGACATTTGAATATGCATAGCACTTAATAAATTGTTATTAAGCACTTACTATTGACAATTAATTAGGTACAAATATCAACCTGCATATATTAATATGGGAAGAACATGATAAATACATAACCAAACATAAATTAACAATGAAGCATCAAATTGATATAGTTAATTCACTTGAAATTTGAACCTAAAGAAGTTGCAGTCTATCTAGGAACCCAGATAACCATAAAGTGGCTGTAAATAATAACTTGTATCTGTTCAAACTATAAAAGACAAAAACAAGACCATTTATCATCTCACAGGTTAATGAGGGTAAAGTAATATACCATGTCACGCATATTGAAGTGGAGATTTGTCACTGAATCACCTCTACCAAGTTCATCACTAATCCCATAAGATATATATATCTTGGGTCCTACGTCATTCTGCAAGGAGTAATGAGGCAATTTAGCTGCAACATTGAGAAGGCCCCACTTGGAGTGAATATACTGAAGTAAAGGTAGTTTGCTGATAAACTCGGGTCTTTGGTACAGTAGAAATTCTTCAGAAGCGCTAGGTGAAGGCCAATCTTTCAATTTCAATAACTGCGGCCAACCATTTTCAAGAATATGCCCTTCAAAGTATCCTTTCATGAACTGAGCAAGCTCAATATCAATCTGTCAATATTAAAATAACAAAATGCAGCCATAATGCAGAGTAATTTAGCATAAATGATGAACCAAAAACAGTGCAATAGATAAAACCAAAACAAATTCAATCACCAAAAAGAGAAGAGGTAAAGATATATTTGTACCTCAGACCCATCTAAGCAATCTATGGCCTTAACCATCCTGTTTTCATCTTTTGCTTTCTCATCTGTTGTCTCTAGAATCCCTCTCCATATGACCATTGGATCCCAGCTTGAAATGGATGACCCATCAAATACTTGCTTAACAATAATGGGCTCACCAGTTTTCCAATGCTTTCTAAAACTGCCAATCCCATCAGTTTTGATATCATCAGATGCTGGACAATAAAGATAATTATCATCACTGGCTTCTCTATGAGAATATTGGCAAAGTCTGAGATCATTCCGCCCAGTTTCCGGTGGATCATCAGCATTACTAATTCTGCAGCCACTAACCATTTCCTCTACATTTTTGACCAACTTTGCAACCCAGTTCATCTTGAAAATTCGGCTTAAATTTAATGAAGAATAACCACAGCCACCATACTCCTTAGGGGGACATGGAATACTTCCGTTGTCATTGGATCTCCAATGCGGAAATTTACTTAATATATTTCGATCAGAAGTTTTTGCTTGCTCTGTTTGAGGTTCTTTATTGTGATCTGCAGTTGCTTCTCGAAGATCTCGACAGCAATTAAGGCACAAATCATATGAGCAACTTGGACAGCGTCGATGATAATCAGTAATAGGTATCCTACAGAAATTGCTGCAAGAAACAAATAAAAATAAATAATGAACCTTATACTGTCTAAGAATAAGGAACAGGTGCATGATACTTCAGCACCCACTAAAACCAACAATTCAACAAAATTTGTTACAAATGTACCAGCACATCTGCTCATCTGTGTTCAATTTTATCCTCGGAAGATCTATTTCAGCACCTGAGAGAGAGAAACCATTTTTACAGCATCAACTACTTATTCACCACACAAAAAGAAAACCAACATACACAACCACAAAACTACCAGCAAACCCAAATAAACCTTACCACGCAACTTCTTTTCAAGTTCAACTTCAAAACACTGCTCATGGTGGATCTGCTTTACCACCGGAAGCACCGACGACAACAGCACGTGGAGATACTGTAACTTATCAAGAACAGGTATCTCGCGTATCCGAACCTTAGTCCCAGAAAAAGCAGAAAATTCACTAAGAAGAAAAGAAATTACACATGCTAAACTTGAAAGGCATGCCTCATCAAATTTGAAGGCCCTCTTTGGATAAACTTCTCCATAAACACTTATAGGAGAAGGAAATAGAAAAGTAAGATGAATTGAGCTTCTCCCATATGCTAAAATTAACCTAAGCACTTAAATTTTTGTAGAAACTCTCTCATTTAACTTCTCCGAAAGCTATAGCACATAAGTTAATTTTAGCTTATGGTAGAAACTCAATTCATTTCAAGTACTTACGTAGAAGTTCATCCCAACAGGCTAAGTCCATAACAATCAAAATACCTTAATGGAATTATCACTCCGCAAGCAAGTCTTGCAATTACATATACCCCGGCAAGCAGGACATATCCTCTGAATTTCATCCAATGAAATGTCCGAGTACCTAAAAACAAGTAAACCATAACTAACATAACAGTCTCAACCCAACTGAAAGAACTACCACTTATCATCACTAAATTCCAAAAACTCACCATGTTGATAAACAGCTATCACAATATCCCCTCCTATCACACCGTTGACACCAAGTAACTCGATCGCGGTCATTCCTCCGGCACTGGTGACAAGTCTGCCCGCCGGTGTCCTCGTCAGACGAACCGGATGTTCCATCCGAATATTCCTGCCACACAACACAACCTTCCAAATTCATCACATTATACTACACTTGGATCCACTAAATCAAAACTCAAACACCAACTCACAGCATTAGCTTCCAAGCTCCTCCGAGACCTCTTGCGTGAAGAATCCGGCGGGGAATCATAGGAGACCCAATTCTCTTCCTCATAGAGCGCCGCATCCCCATCCCCATCCCCATCCACATCCACGACAACATCATCATCATCATCATCATCATCATCGTTGAGGTTCGAAGCGCGTCTCGCAGACGAGCCTCTTCGCGCGTCGCGCTCAGGCTCGTAGCGAAACTCGTTCTTGGAGAGCTTCTTCTGCGAGAGGCCAATGGAGGAGAGAGGAAGGTCGAAATCATCGCTCTTGCTCTCCAAATAAACATTATCGGACTCGTTCAACGACAGTGAATGCGACTTCCTCTTCGCTTTCTTGAGGTTGGCCCTCATTGCGGAATTGGCGGCGCGCTTCTTGGCCTGGATGTAGTGCTTCTCGCAGACGGTCTTGTCTGGCATCGACATCGCCGTGCAGCGCCACTGCTTACCATCGGACCTTTTGCACCGCAAATCGTCCGGAATTCCCGCCGCATTCTCCTCGCCGTTGGCCGATCGCGCGTTATCCATCTGAGGAAGAAACCCTAACCGAAGCACGAGGGAGCGAAAGCAAACCCTTTTTTACTTACTGTTGTAGTGGAAGGAATTGAATTGCGAAGCGAGTGAGATATGGGAATGGAGACAGTTGGGTTAGATAAGAATTCCAAAAAGCTTACACACATACAGAGGGGTCATCCCTTCTGCGCCTGCAACTCCAACGGTAAAAAAATATTAATAATTAATTGATTTTTATTTACTTTTCATATCGGAGGGGAGGGACTATGTATTCATTAGAAACTGTCTTAAATTACAGAGTTAATTAGAAACAAAAGGAGGAGATGGATTCGATTTTCCTTATCGTCCATATATAGGAATTTTGTTGGTAGATAATTAATAAGGATTTGTATAAGTACTTTTTAAGATTTGAAATTTATCATGGATTTGATGAGTTCTCAAAATTTAATTCACACAAATTTTTTATTAATAAAAAAAATATAATATAGGTAATTCATAAATTAAATAATAATGTAAAATTTATTTATAGTATCAATGTATTTTAATTAATATTTTTTTCAAAATCTTACAATGAATTTTAATAGTTTAAATTTTGATCTTTCTTATTGTACAATATTTGTTTAGTTGGGATTGGAATGTTGTTATGATTTACCAATAATAATAGCAACTTATCTATGATTGCTTCATAAATAATCATGTATAATTAAATTATGAGTTTAATTTTTAATGAAAAGATTTTTAATTTGTTAGTTAATAAAAAACTTAACTATATTTTTATTTTAAAATTTAATGAACTTATTAGATGTAATGTAATAATATTTTTTTTATCAATAGTTATGATCTTTCAAAGAGAATTTATATTCAAGATATAATTGAATACTAAAAGTAACTTCTCACCTCATATTTAAATCTTAGTACATCACGTTGACTAATTTCTTAAACTAAACATAACCTTCCATAGTAATTATATGTCATTGTAAAAGTTGTCAATTTTATAAAATCCTTATATTATTTTAAAAATTAATTATATCTTTAAATTTGAAAACGGGAAACAAGATTTATTTATAATGAAAATGAAAATATTTATTTTTAAAAATACCTCTTCTAGAGCAAATTTATTATAAAAATAAGTAATCAAGTAAGGATATACTTTTTAAAAATTTAATAATATCTAACTAAGATTTGTGATATTTAATAAGATTTTTTATCTTCTTTAAAAATCTTAATTAAATATCACAAGAGTGTTTTAATCAATCAAAAAGAAGTGTTTTTAAAATCTTTTCAAATCCTAATTGAATAAAAAGAATTTCTAAAAGAGTGTATTCAATTAGGATTTTAAAAGACTTTTTTTTCATAAAAAATCTTATGGATTTTAAAAGATTTTATAGGAATGGAATGATTTTAAGATTTTTATAAAAGATTTTTATAATTAAATTTTTCCAAAATTTAATAGCTAATTGATTCTAGTTTTTGTCCACTTATATAGAAATTATTCACACGTCTAAAGCTATACTAGCTAGCCCTCCATGTGTTAGCATCTTTTCGCTCCTAGTTGTTAAGAGATGATCAAACTATAAGAATTCTAACTTGAAGTTTATCCAAGATAAGCGTTCGTCCAATGACATCTATAAGAACAAGTCATTTTTTGCTTTAGTATTAAGCAAATTACCCACCATGTAATAAGTTTTGTCATCAGGATTTTGGATCTCTTTTATAGCATCTCAAACATTACTCTTCCTTTCTCTCTCTTTTTTTTCACTAAGTTAGATATATTTTCAAAATTTACTGCAATAGTCTCAATGCCAGTAGAAAGGTCTTCTTAATACTTTGACTTGATTGTTGGTTCTGACTAAGCTAGAACTCCCTTTATGCTCAAATCTACTCCTTTTTTGATGGCTTGGTTTTTAGTTGGAACCTCAGAACCTAATGGGGAATGGGATTATGGACTACATTGGTCAGCTGATGTAGGCTTATAGGGTAGTTAGTTTGTAGTGATTTGGTGGTATGAACGCATCATTGTTAGGATCATATGAAAACGTGTTTGGATTGAAAGAAAGAAATGACCAATTACTCTACTAGTGTTTTAAAAAGTCTAAAACAAGAGAGTAAAAAACTCTTGTGGTATAAAGATAAAAATAATTTTTCAAAGTAGTTTATTATAAAAAATTTATAATACTTTCCCATCTTGTTCCTAAACTTTATTTCACAATAAAAGATAAATTATATTAATTAGTTCCTAAATTATTTTAAAAAAATAATTATTAGGTCTCCAGACTAGAAAAAATTGTAATTAGATGCTTAATATTATAAAAACAAAATATTGAGTTTATAGAATTATTTTTTGGTTTGAACTAAGCTCTCTTATAACAAATGTTTTTCCACACGCATAAATTAAGAATCAAACCCATCACCGCCACATGTTAATTTATAGAATGATTTTAAATGGTCTCAAATTGACATTATTTGACTATTTTAACTTTTAAGCTGTCATAAACTACCTCCAGAGCTCAATTACACAAAATTTTCAAGATCAAGGACACAATTATAATTTTTAGGGAGTTAATTAATTCAACCTAAAAGATATTGTGTTACCTAACTTATTTTTATTTTAGATAATAAAAAAGGATAAATTACATTCCATTCAAAACAATCCATTTTTAACATGTTATAAAGAATTATAAAGACTTTCTACTACAGCTTTTAATGTCACTAATAATTTTTAACATGCTTTCCATTTTATATTTTTAAAATTAAAATGATAGTTTAGACATTCATACACCCAAAAAACATTCATACTATCATATATTATTTACATGTTTTTTTTATAAAAAAAAATCCTTCGCTACCTAATGTTTAGAAAGTATTTTTACAAATTTCAATATACTAAATAAAGAAGGAAAAGATTATCGCTTCTAAAGTAAAAATAATTTTAAGTTCTCCCCGTATAATCCAAATATGTTTAACATCGTGTTAGACAGAGATAATATAGTTTTTTTATAAAAAAAAAACATTAATTTAAACTTCAACATTGCTTCTTACAAAACAAGAAACTTATTGTATAAGTTTCTTAAAACATTTTTAAATTATAAACACTTTCTTTTAATAGTAAAAATAAAATTGACTCGGCCACAGGCAACTGCAGTAACGTTCTTGGAATGGGAAGGGAAGACACTCTAGTGTCACCAATATGATCTTCCACATGCCACATGCAAGACAAGAGACATGGACGAAAGCGAAATTCTAGTTTCAATTAGCAAAATTTAACTTTGTAACGAGAAATAACTTCAGGCCCTACGCGGTATAAAGGGATCAATAATTCCAATACTTCACTGTTGTTTTACGATATTTGGAGCTAAATTACAACAAAATTGAGCCTGTTATAAGGCTTTGTAAGAAAAGGGCAAATCAATCAAACACCCTTATTCTTTTTGTGTTTGTGCGGTCTTTTTGATCCCTGACAAAAACGTATAAAAGTCATACAGAATACAGAAATAGTATTACAAAGTAACAACTAATGACACTCTAGCGTTATCTTTAGATTTGTGCAACATTGTATTTGTACTTATATTTTATAAGCATCCAGACACAATTTTTCCTCTCCACCGACACCTTCATCATTAAAGATTCAAAATTGGCATAACAGGTAAAATCGATGGCTAAAGGTTAATCATACCACAGCATAGATAGCCTTCAGAGGGTCTCCATCTTTTCTTAATTTTCTCTTGGATCCCTTGCAAGCTTGACCATTTCCCTTGCCTCTTTTGTTGGTTTGTCTAATAGGTACTCAGGCACATCACGTAGGTGCGGAGGTGGTGGATTCTTGCTCAAAACTTTGTCATGCTTCAGTAGATCTGTTCAAATACAATTTCAATCCTTTAAATTTAACTTCAAACATAAGTTTTTTAAAAAATAAAAAACAATAAATGCCAATTGTATATTTTAACGATAACATCAACCTATTACATTACCTAGGTCTTTTGGATTAGTTTCGAAGTGGGCTTTCAACCTAAAATAAAAGCACAGTTTTGCAGAAATGAATTAGAAAGGGAATAAACTTAGATCATAGTTACAATTCTCATACCAAATGCAATAGCAGGCACTCACTTTTCAGAGTTCAAAATTTCATTCCTCAAATCCTGGGCTCGTGACTCTCGGACAGCAATTCTAGTTACACTCTTTGCAACATCCTGCAAGAAAAAGCCAATCATCATTATTATTTTCAAAAGCAGCTAGTTACACCAAATATACTTGGGCACGCATAGCATATCCACCTAAAGTCAGAAAAGAACAGACGGTGCAAAATATATTCTATACATTATTCATTTAAGAAAAGAAAAACAGATGAGAATATGTGCAAGATGCTGACACAAATGACAAGATCACAAAAAGGATGTTTCTCATTTTTGTGGTCACAAACCTAGAAAAAAATTGACACATAAGAGGATTAATTAATACGAATACTGAAGGAAAAAATATACCAAGTCAACCAAAAAGGCTCTCAGATTTGATGCATCAAGGAATCCTATTTTAGTTTTTCGTCAAGAGTAAAGGAAATAATAAATTACCTCAGCCCTGTACCGTAAAGATTCAACTGCATTCTTGGTGAGGAGGGGAAACTCAGCAATGGAATTTGTGCCTTTGTTTTCATCATCCCTAACAAAAGATCTTATTTCTTCTAAAGTATCCATCTCATCCGTAGAAACCTGAGATTAAACAAACAAATATCTAAATCACCCAGCATTATGCAGCTTGGTGCCATCTAGGATATCCATAGAATACCAAATGGACCAAGACAGGCTAGAGAGCAAAATGCAACAAATAACACATTTTGGAATTTCCGTAATGGAGAAAAAGGGGATTTGTTATGTCCAAGAAACTCACCAGAGAGACAGAAGCACCAGAATTGTATGCTCTTCCTGTACGTCCAATTCGATGTACATATCCCGCTACACTTTCAGGCATTTCAAAGTTTATAACCTGTTCATCAACAAGAGAAAGCATTAACTAACTGGTTTCGCTGAACAGGGACTCTCCCCATGAAACATGGATATAAACCAGAAGATGAATTTACCAATTAACATAGTATGCAACTCTTACTAAAAATGGCATATGCAGAGCAAAATGTCAATGTTAGACACAAATATAACAGAGATATAAGAGAGGACTTGCATACCGTGTATACATTTTTAAAGTCAATTCCCCTTACAACTCCAAATTCAGAATCTAATTTTATCTTAGCATGTTGCCTAGACTTCCATGATCCAACATTACTTTCCTTAGGCACTTCATCCTTTTCCTTTGACTGGCTAAGATCTGTTGCAATTAGATAATCAAACAGGCCCGCATTGAATTCCTGATAAAAACGGGTTTGTCAAAATCATGTGAGAAAATGAAGATCCAAACTTTATAATGAATTGATAATAAAAATCACTTTTTGAAGAAAACTTAAGTTAGAACAGTCTTAGCAGCTGTAGTACCAAATGAAAGAAGGAACTGAATAACATTGCATACCTCAAGAATATGGAGGCGAGAATTCTGAGGCAACTCAGGATTTAAAACAGCAGATCTAATTCCAAACTGCAAGGATAAATGGGGGAAATGAGAGAGAGGAAGAAATAATGACAACAAAATAATTCCACTGCAACTGATACAGTATGAAAATCAATACAAATCAAAATAGAAAAAATTCACACTTGATGTCGATGTATGCATTGAGTATGACACATTGAAATGCCTTGTTTCACTTAGTGCACTAGGTATTGAAAAAGAGGAAGTTTATTTTTACATGAATAAGCCCACATGGAGGAGAATATGAGGAAGCAACCAACTTTGCACTTGCATTTTCTTTCATCAATTTTTCCTTCACTGTCTTACATTCTGACCTCAAATATTTCCTTCGTTGTCACTTTGAGTAGAAAGGAGAAATACCCACTCCTAGGACTTGCCTATTTGGAATTCTTTGAGATAAACCTACAACTCATTTGTATTGGGAATTCATTTTACGGAATGGATGGGTAATGAGTGTGGGTATTGAGTAGTAGAAAGTTAAATCCTAGATTTTATATGGGTTTCTTCAAAATTCTACCAGTTAATTTCCTAGATTTTACATGTTATGCTGTATAACCTAATGTCAAATTAGTCTCTAAACTTTACAACTTAATGTCAAATTAATCCTTGAACACAAACTTAATGACAAAATGGTCTACGAAAACATAAGGACAGGACATAATTGTCGCACTTTTTACACATTTAGAAACTAAACAAAAATATTCCTTCTTTTAAGGATTGAATTGTCTCCGCCTTACACTTCCATTTAATTTTTTCTTCTATTATGACATTCTATAGTTCAAAATGGTAGTGGTGATGACTTTGTGTACGATTTGAGCAAATACTGATTTGAAAGTAAAATGAGGATGACAATGAACTGAATGATGAAACATTTGAGATAGAATAATAAAATATAGCCTTGATAGACTGATGTAATTTTACTTCTCATGGTACATTTGAATGCACTTTCATTATGGGTTATATAATGGAACCCAACACTGTTTGCTGCAACGAATGCAACCTACGAGCCAAATGCTTGTAATCCTATTGATATTGTTTGCCATAACGAAGATATAATAAAGCTTATGGGCCTAGTTCCCATAATATACATGACGGAATACCAGGCTTATCCGCACATAGCATGATTAGATATCCAATGACACATGGACCCTAACATGTAATATACATGAAAAGTTATATATCTAACACATACTTAAAGCTGAAAATCTATCAAGTGAATGCTCATGAATAGTTATATATCAAACACATACCTTTTCCTAGAATAGTTTCAATCTGAAACTCATGTCTATGGTATTTGTGAATATCAGAACTTTCTTTTGGACCAACCCCAACTTCAACACAGCAAGGATGTTAAGTAACTTATCACTGGCAGGACATGATATCTGACACAATATTTAATGAAAGCATTTAAAACCTGATCAATTCCACAGAAAAAAAAAAATGTTGAATCAGAAAGATACAGGCATACAACAACAACAACAACAACAACAACGCCTTATCCCACTAGGTGGGGTCGGCTACATGGATCAACTTCCGCCATAATGTTCTATCAAGTACCATACTTCTATCCAAACCATTAATTTCGAGATCCTTTTTGATAACCTCTCTTATAGTCTTTTTGGGTCTTCCTCTGCCTCGAATTGTTTGTCTTCTCTCCATCTGGTCTACTCTCCTCACTACAGACATAAATGAATATATATATATAATGCAAGAAAAACGCAACCTAAAATCTATTGTGAAAAGTGATATAGCTTTCAAACATGCTCTAGGGAGAAATGCTAACAATATCAGATTTTAAATTCATAAAAACAAACTTAAATTTTTGTTGGGATCACTAATTCAAATGACATTTTTATCTTAAAGTGTTAAATCTTCTCCCTCTAAATCAAACTTTTCCTTGTCAGACTGGTTCGTCTCCATAATGTCAAAAGGGCAGGTAGAATTTACTACCCAGAATTGCTGAACATTCTAGGAATGACCTCATCCTTATGATTTCCCACTTCAGGCAAAGTCAAAATAAAGGGACTGTGCAGAATCAACTTCTTTAGTTTGTCCACGTCAGCACTGCAGACAGTGTATCAGAAACAAATAAATACAATAGATGAGAGATTAAACAAATGGACATAAATGTAAGCCTAATCTTAAATAATGCCATGGACTGATCAATGACCATACAGGGGAAAAAACTTGGCCAGCAAAACTTTACAGACATAATATTTCATTTTATTTTTAGCTAGCATAGAATATAATCTTCAAATGTGGGAAGAAGCAACAAGGCACATTCCAGTATAGGGGACAAAAATGAATGTTTTCACACTAGTGTAAGTTTTTCTTTAAGCTAAAGAAGACCAGCAAGAGCAAAACAGTAGTGAAATACATACTTTTCAGCAAAACTGTACAATTTTTCCATCTATTCCTAATATCCCAAGGAACAATGTTATCAGAGGAAAACACTTTAACCACCAGCAGAGAATCACAATCCAACCACTTTTGCCAACCATTCTTGAACACAAGTTCAATAGCCATCATAGCCCCAACTAAGTCAGCATAAAGCGCATGTTTGATGCAAAGATTATCAGAAAAACAACCAAGCATGGCAGCACTACTATCCCTAGTTTATATTACACATCCACACCATTTAATAACTTTTTACTAGATAACTTTATCACAAGACTCCATCAGATTAAATTATTCAATAATATGTGCAAAATTTTAGATTAATCCAAAGTTATTTGATATCTCATTTATACACATCAAAATTAACATAATCAATTTTTTTTTAAATATGTGAAAATAAGAACTTATTGTTGTTCAATTTTTACTGGATTTGACTCAAATAATATATATGATAATAATTCAATGGCCAGATCAATGATAATCTCATTTTATATAAAGCTATTGAAGTGTAAAGGTGTGTGTAACTCATTAGCTAGAGAGTCAGAGAGATTTGAAAATGACAGAAAACATGAAAATATCATAAGTGGAAGCAACACCATAAATAGCACACCTTGATGTTGCAGACATAAGAAGACACTGGCAACTTCTGGGTACATGAGGCGTAAAAGCTTTTATATGATTTTCATACCCATATGATAATAGAAGATCTGCCTGAAACATTATTTTGAATATCAATCACATCAACACGTACAAACAAGAAGTAGTATCAAGGATTGTTCAACAGCTAGTTGAATTGGCGTTAATTAATAAATAAAAATTTAAAAGTGAACCAAAACGTGAAAATTGCAAATCAATGAAAAGCATTAAACCCCAACAATATTTTGGATACCAAGTGGTGTTATTGACACACTTGAAAAAAGCAATTGCTCTGGATATAACTCAACATGAAAAAAACAATATGACAATATGATACTTGTTTTCAAACATACATTATATATTTTCTTTTTACTATTATTATTTTTTTGCACCGACAGTTTCTTTCAATGGAAAAGCAAGTATCATTATATGGGAAAACTAATCTTCTACAATACTTTATTATTACATGAGATCTTACACTTTTAATAATTTTTACTAATAATATATATAAATTAATGTTAACAGTAAACGGTAAACTCATTATATTAGATCATGTATAGTATTATCATTTTTTCCGGAAACAATCAAGTAACAGACACCATGATTAAAACATAAATGATTAATATACTGAAATTAAATTTAAATAATATTAAAATTTGTTTGATGCAGAAATAATTATAATTTTTTTAGTGGTTACCAACGAAACTGCGGAGGAGTAGTCATGAAACCTTAGGGGATTAAAATTAAAAACTAGAAGCTCGGACAATGGAAGTATCTACAATTACTGAAACCTTAGGGGATTAATGCAGAAATTTGGCCCATTATGGCGGATCTGCGAAGTTTGCAATAACGTCTAGTTAATATTAATCACACCTTGCTCACGCCACTCCCTGAAGGAGCAACGCAAAAAGAACGAGGCATCATATTCATATTGATATAAGTGTAGTAGGATCTGAGAATTGGAGTGAGTTTGATGGCGAGAGCAAGCTCTGGTCTGCAATACCCAGAGCGGTTCTACGCCGCGGCCTCTTACGTTGGATTCGACGGATCCACCAAATCTCTCACTTCCAAGTTCTCCAACTCCACCGCTCTTCTTCTCTACAGCCTCTATCAGCAGGTACCCTACTCAACATTCAAGATCTCTTCCTTCCCCGCATTTTCACTTCTCCCAACTCCAATTCACGTCAACGTGTATGGATTTTCCATTTTTTTATTTTCTAATCAATAGCCGCCTTTGTTGGAAGGCGACTGTTGGTAGATCTGGAATTTTTCGATGGTATCAATTCATGTGACAGTAATAATGTAAAGAATTTCCAGGACTCAATGATCTTATATGCCTAGCCTGCAATTGCATACGTTCTGATGAAATGTTGATTTGCCAACCATTTTAGCTTCCTCGTATCGAATACGTTTTTGTTGTTTTGTTTGATGTGCTATTATTATATGTATGTTTTTGTTCGTGAGGATTACGTGTAAATTTAATGCTTGATTTCTTATGGCAGGCTAGTATAGGACCTTGTAATGTCCCAGAACCCAGTTCATGGAAACTTGTGGAGCATAGCAAATGGGCCAGGTTTGTGTTCTTTAAATTAAACATTCAAGCTTCCTTTGCTTTCTCTAGTCTCTGCGATTTTTTCTATATCATCCCTTCACTCTATTAACGTATGCATTTATGCATGATGCAGATTTTACCATGCTTCTCCATGCTATATACAGTTATACGTTATGCTCATATTTTGTTATTTATACTGCATTAGTTTTTATCAACACTTCATTTTATACTATTCTATCAATTTGCACTATTGCATTCCTGCTTCTGTTTCATTGAGAATATCATTAAAAGCATTCGTTGTTGATGCAGCTGGAACCAGCTTGGAAACATGTCTTCCACAGAAGCCATGCGCCTTTTTGTTAAAATATTGGAGGTCATGCATGCTCTTAATTTTATTTCACATTTTTCCCTTTGTATATGGTAGTTGATTTCTTTTATTCTTATTTTCCTTTTTTGTGTAGGAAGAAGATCCTGGTTGGTATTCAAGAGCATCTAACTCCGTTCTAGACCCTGTTGTTGATGTGCAAATGAATGTATGTATTACCAAATACCAAGGCTATATATAATGATGAGTCTTCTTCCTTTCACCCACCAGACATGCAACCAATTCTCGTGCAACTTAGTCATTTGAATGATTTTGTTGTAAATTATCTGCTGATTTATTCTTACAGCATTTAGGATTTGATATTTAGAGTTGAATTAATGTATTGTGTAGTCACATAAAGATAAATGAAATAGGAACATGTTTTCTCCACTTTTGCCGCAACTGTTAACATAATTTCTCCCCCTTCCACTGTATTGTGTTGGTTTTACAGCACAATTCCAAAGTTGAGCCAGTAATTGAGAATGCAAACGCATATCCAGAGATAAAAACCATTTCCACTGAAAATGGAAGTCATGTTGGAACTCAGGATAAGGATGTTGTCATTGAAGGCTTTGGCTCAGTTGGAGTATATGACCAATGGGTTGCACCTCCAGTGTCTGGTCAACGTCCAAAAGCCAGATATGAGGTCAAAATATAAATTTCATTCTTGTTTTGCTATTTTTTTTTCTGGTTCGATCAATTTATTCCTTTTGCTGAGCTACTGTGTTTTTATATGTTCAGCATGGAGCTGCAGTCGTGCAAGATAAATTGTACATATATGGTGGAAACCACAATGGTCGTTACCTTAATGATCTCCATGTAAGCATATGTTTAACATCTCTGTTGCATGAAGTATACATTTTGGCTAAGAAGTGAATATATCTTGTAAGGTTTACTCAAACCACTAATTTCGGCTTAAGTAACGGTTTATCATGTGGTTTTACAGCTTAACTTTTCTTAATCTCCTTCTCCCTCTCTCTCTCATGAGTTGACTACATTATGTACATTTATACTTTGAATTACATTGAAACAACACAGGTTCTAGATTTGAGAAGTTGGACTTGGTCGAAGATTGAAGCTGAGGTTGTTGAATCTACTAACTCATCCTCAATAACATTCCCTTGTGCTGGACATTCCTTGGTTTGTATTGAAAAAGTCCATTTCTCATTTGAAAAACCTCACTTCATCTTCTCTTCTACTAGTACTAATTCTGGAATATTTTGGATTTTAATGATTGAAACTTTGTTACCATAGATTCCATGGGAAAATAAGCTCCTATCAATTGCTGGTCATACAAAAGATCCTAATGAAAGTATACAAGGTATACACATGATAATAATGGTGTATGTCTCGTCATTCTATTGAGGGGTTAGCATCATATGTGCAAAACTTGAAGCATGTAGAAATGAGAAATCTAGGAATTTTTTCTAGATGAGTTTCAGAACAGAAGCTTTACAAAATTTGATGGTTTACTTCATTTAAAAAAACTAAAAAGCATGATACTATTACTTTATTCACCTTAATGAAAAGCAATCAAGACAATTGGGAGGTGATGAAATTTTAGTGTACATATGCAAGTGAAACATTTATGCACAAATTTTTCTGGCCCTTTGAAGTCAATTTTTGTTGAACAATAAAAATGTAATATTTTGCTTTGTTGATTCAATCTATATATCCATTAATACGTGCTTTCCCCTTGTTTAGTGGCTTTATTTTCCCTACTTTGTATTCTTTTATTGTTATCATTTTCGTTGTAATTACAATTAAGTTTCCATTTTTAACATTATTAAATGTTCATTGTATTATAACAGTGAAAGTGTTTGATCTGCCAAACGCTACATGGACAACTCTGAAGACTTATGGGAAACCCCCGGTATGTATTGTTATTCTTTCTTTTATGCATATTAACCCAAAAAAACTTAGAAACTCTTGAATTTTGTATATATGTGACTGCAACAGTTGCATTTGCTTTTCCCTAACTGTCTTTTCTTTTCCTTTCTTATTATACTCCCATTCCTTAAGAGATGATTATATTATGCCCTCCTTCCCTCTAGTTTCAAAAATTACACTTCCCTCCCATGAAATATAGAAATGTTCTACACTTTAGTCCATTTTAATGAACAAGCCTTGTAGGGGCATTTTCCCTGTCTTTGAAACTTTCAGTGTTACCAGTAGCTAACTTTGAACACCCTATTATTGATTTTAGGATTTAGAAGATGAAATGAAATTTTAAGCAACCTTACTATTGGTTTTGGAACTTTAATCTAAATTTTCAATGTGTCTTCTATGGCACTCAAATTGACAGTAGGGATTTAAATTTAGTTGCCAATATCGTTGAGCATTGCACTGAGGAACAAACAGCCCCTAAATGTCTTGTTCACATTAAAAAGATCACAATGTTACACATGTCAATCTCTTAGGAGAAGGGAGTGTAATTTTTGTTTTTTTTTAATAGAGAGAAAACCAGTGTATATGAAGGGAGGAGAGGGAAGTGCAATTTTATTATTTTTTACAAAAAAAAAAAGTAAAAGAAATGCATTAATGGAGTGTTAAAGTTGCATTTTTTCATCTATGATTTTTAGGTCTCACGTGGCGGACAATCAGTTACCTTTGTGGGTACAAGCTTAGTAATTTTTGGTGGAGAAGATGCAAAGAGAACTCTATTGAATGATTTACATATTCTTGATTTGGAAACCATGACATGGGATGAAATTGATGCTGTGTAAGAAGTTTCCTGAAGCAACCTTTCTCTCTCACTTATTTCTTATTTTACCTTTTTTTTGGTTGGGTGGGGATGGGTATGGAAGTTTTAATTGATATGCTGGGAAATGTTAATGTTTTAAGGGTGTAAACAAAAAAAAATCACAGGTGCAAATTGAAGTTTAACTTTGTTTTGCAACTAACTTTTCTGCTTATGCCAAAATCTGGCTTTCATGCATGGTAATTATGTTACTCATTTTCATGAGTGGCGAATTTGCTATATTTTGGTTTTGTATTACTATATAGAGATGAAAGAATGAAAAAGGAAGCATGTTAATGCTTGATGCTAAAGAAGTCTTAATTGGCAGTGGGGTGCCTCCTTCTCCAAGGTCTGATCATGCTGCGGCTGTTCATGTGGAGCGATACTTGCTTATCTTTGGTGGGGGTTCACATGCAACTTGCTACAATGATTTACATGTTCTCGATATGCAAACTGTAAGACCATTGCCTTTTCTATTAAGCTGTGAACCAGGAAAATCATCTTCCTCTAATCGTCTATGTGAACTACACAGATGGAATGGTCCCGGCCAACACAGCTAGGTGAAATACCGACACCTCGTGCTGGACATGCTGGTGTGACAGTAGGGGAGAACTGGTTCATTGTTGGCGGGGGTGACAATAAGAGTGGTATGGTTTTTTTCACCTGGTCACTTAAATACAAAAAAATTCATTTTGGGAATGAATTTTTCTGATAAAATACTGCTTGGTTCATGAACAATTTTTTTTGCAATTCACGGAGTAGACATCTATTCTTTTAGAGGTCAAACTAAATAAATAAATAAAACTAGTTTTCTGATTGTGGTGCTGCAAAGTTAATTGGTTTTGCATTCTTTCAAAGATACACACATGCTCGTATTCATGTTTGAGTTTTGGTTCTTTAATCCATCATGATTAGTTTTGTATTAGGGAACCAAACCTCCACATGGGAGACTTCATTGGTGATTGTAAAAATCACAATACGACTTGTACTGAAACTTATCTAAAATATAATATTTTTGCGGATCAAAAAAAAAATTTGGTGTGATTAATTGTGAACTTACATAGATACTACATAATGCATTGTTTTATCTGTAAATATATTAACTTTAAGAAAATGGCAAATCAACGAATCACTCCAAATGCATTCTGGTAAAAACTAGCCTTTTATCCAAACATCCCTCTCCTACAGAATCTATTACTGAGACAATTAGAATAGAGAGTAAATTCAAACAAGCACTTATTTTACATGACTTACTTTTGGTTGCATCTATCTCCCTCAGTTCTTTGGTTTCCCCCTGGTTTTGGATATTTCATCCATAGATGAAGCAGGTTAGTTGCCAATTTCCTCTGTCTTGATCCTTAAAACAGATTTTGGAGTTACAGTAACAGGTATAAATTCATGACTTATAAAGGGAAGTAACAATTATAAAGGACTAATCTATCATTTGATTATGAACTGAAGTGATGATAGAAGTGCTTATTTGTGGAAATTTTTAATGCTTACTGTTCATTGTGAAAGATAGTTTACAAGTAAAAGCATTACTGTTTCATTTGGATCATTGTGAAGGGAAATTTCTGGTGTAGTTATGATAGAAACCCAGTATCTTAGTACAAAGAATAAAGAAAATCTCCCCTTATTACATCACTGTAGAACTTTGAGGGTCTGCATCTCTCAATGCTCAAAGGTCTGGATTTCCTCTCAAATGACAAAATGCCTTTCCTTCTCAACCCTTCTTATTTATAGGCAACGACTTACTTTGTCTCTTCTGATTATCCCAGTCCAACCAACTCGCTCTAATGCTAACAGATATCTAACACTAACAGATACCGAATAAGTTATGTATGTGTATGGCTTCATCACCTAGGTTGTTGCAAATTTATTGATGATTTTAGATTTGAGGACATTTTTTGTGTTGTCTTATTATTGCTATACATGCCCCGTTTCAAATTATATTCCATGCTATTCTGCAGGGGTCTCAGAGACTGTTGTGTTGAATATGGCTACACTGACTTGGTCAGTGGTAACTTCTGTTCAAGGGCGTGTTCCTGTTGCTAGTGAGGTATTCATAATTGTGTAGGGACCTTTTATCATGGGAGAATTCCAAATAATGAATTCTCGTTAAAAATATTAACCATGTAGGAAAAATAATTGCTTGATATGGTTATTATTTATAATATATTAGTTTAAATAACCACTCCTAGTGGTTATTGTCCCTTGATGGTAAATGTTTTTATCAAGAGTTCTGTTTCTGAAATTCTCCCTTTTATTATATGGTTCTTTTTACAGGGTTGCTTGTGCTATAAATTCTGATTAACTGATCCTTGTTAACTCAATGCTGTCATCATTCATCAGGAAGATACACAGACCTTTCACATAGTTTCCTTGTGCTGTCTGCTTAAGATATGACAAAATTTCAGTTTCCTATTACAGGGCTCGAGTTTGGTTGTAAGCTCTTATGATGGTGAAGACATACTTGTATCATTTGGAGGATACAATGGACATTACAATAATGAGGTGAAGAACTGAAGATTATTTCAAAATCTTGACCTTTTCTGCTTTATTTTGCTCTTTTATTGTTCTCTCTCCCTGATGTAGTTTGCTGGATTCAGGTCTATGTCCTTAAACCAAGCCACAAATCAACCTTGCAATCAAAACTAATAGAAAACCCCATTCCATACAGTGTTTCTGGTGCGCATAATGCCGCAAATGCTACCCGAGATCTGGATTCTGAAGCAGGCCACAAAGGGATTATCAAGGAACTTGTCATGGACAGTGTTGATTCAATAGTATGTATCATTGTAAGCCATGTACTATTTCAGTTGACTAACTAGACCAACACATCTAGCCAATGTCGTTGGGCAGTTTGTGTGATATTTCACCTATTGCTGATCTTAGGACCAATGCTAAAATAGTAATGAAAAATCATTTGGAAGCTCATAAGAAACTCCAAATCTCTACATTGGAAATGCATTTGTAGATAGTGGATTCCTATTTTACTGTTGAACTACTGCAAATTCTGTGTGGATTATTCTAATTACAGGCATAGATCATATCGTGCATTTGGTGCATTTCATTTCAATACCTGCTAATCACCTTTTTCCCATTTTATTTTTTGGTATCTTGCAGAAATCAAAAGGTGATGTTATAACAGTTCTAAAGGTCGAGAAAGAAGATTTGGAATCATCGCTCTACAAAGAGAAGTTGCAAACTCTTCAACTAAAGCAAGAGCTTTCAGAAACTAAAACTCGTAACTCTGATCTTTGCAAGGTAACTACTTTAATTGTTGAAGATCTTTTTTTATTTTTGAAAAGTTGAAATGGGCTATTATGTTGTTAGTACATATCGAATAGAATGCATGGGTGAAGTATTGGTAAATGATGGTGTTAAAATCTAATAATTTCACTATGCCATGACAACTCCCTTATTTATGCAGGGCTAAGAAAGGACTTCAGTTATACGGTGAAAATAGTGTTTCTAATAATATATTAATAAATATAAGCAGAATGCAGTCATGCATGAGATCTATAGACAAAATTTGAATATTATTCTATAATGCTATCAAGATGTCCTCACTTTTATGACACTGAACATGCAGGAACTCCAATCAATACGTGGTCAGCTTGCTTCTGAGCAGTCAAGGTGTTTCAAACTTGAGGTAATCATTAATGCTTCTGACAACCTTCCTCTCTTAATCATGAGAACGTGTTTCTAAACATTTATTATCTTTACATTGATAAATGAAACTTTGAAAGTACACGATGTCTGAAAGGTATGCCTGATCTCTCCAGTGGATCCAACTCAGAATAATGAAGAAATCACAAAACTTATGTCGCCTAAATGAAAAATGGAATGGGTTGTGGGTAAGGAGTACTTTTGATGTAGAGAGTATTTGGTGATGCATACCTGCCTGGGAGAATTGTTGTTATTTACAGTCTAGACATCCCCTGGTCTAGTTTGTCTATCTGAGGCTGGTTTAGAAGTTTGGTGTTTGTTCTTTTATTATTGATGAAATAATTTGATTTGTTTCTTTTTTCACTGTTTGGGATGACAGGTGGAGGTTGCTGAATTAAGTCAGAAGCTCCAGACAATTGGGACACTACAGAAGGAACTTGAGCTCCTGCAGCGGCAAAAAGCTGCATCCGAGCTGGCTGCCCTGAATGCAAAGCAAAAGCAGGGTTCAGGTGGTGTATGGGGTTGGCTTGCTGGTGCTCCTCCCCCTACCCAGAAAGAAGATGATGGGTGATCGCGTGATTAAACTAACTGGATTACCATGCTGCATTTAGTTTCATTAGCCCATTTTTACATCCAATACACTTATTTTTTTTATTCAATTCTTTTTTTGGTGAAGGGAATAAAATTTAGCTTTCTGTTTAGGAAAAACCCCCCGTAGGGGTCTTGCAATTGCAGTAATACATATTTCACATATTCTGTAATTTTATTTACTTGTTCAGGACAGTGCATGTTGTTGTTCCCGCCAATTTGCTGATTTGTTTCGAATCCACTATTGAATGAAAAGATAAGTATTCTTCTATTTGGAAGAACTATATCACATTGATAAGTGTTACTGTTATATATTTTTTAAACTTCATCAACGGTTGAGACATGCATAAAATATTATCAATGATAAGTGAATTTTTATTGCTTTGACGAATTTTTCTTAATTTTCTTCAACTACAAAAAACAAAAATCAATCATTTGGTTGTTAACTCTTGAATAAATGTTATCAACACAAAAAAAAATATTTTTTTCTGTCTAATCAAACACTATTTTTTTAATTATTTTTTTTATAAACTTTTCATATTAAAATATGAATGTCTATTTATATATGCAATGACATCAATTTACAAATTATAATAAAAGTTTGTTGATTTTTAAATTGATTTTTTTAAAATCAACATAATTATTTTTTATTGATAGATCATTCTAAAAAATTATGACCTTAAAAAAATCATTCCAAAAGAGGTGAGTATTTTTTTACAAATTAAGTAAAAGTGTCATTCTAATTGTAATTTTCCTTAAAAATTATTCATTGATCTAAATTAATTATAATGTTTTACAATAAGTATTTTTTTACTTGAACATTTCATCAAGCATGAGAGTATAAAAAAATATTTACGAGTTTATAAAACAAGTATTTTTTTTTTCTTTTAGACTCAATTTAATTTATGAGTTTTTATCATTGAATAAAATTTAATAAAACAAATACATAAATAATTATTTTTATATTTTTTTCTTATTTAAATTTTTTTTATTTTCATCTCTTTAACCTTAATTTTATGATATGAAGTTAACAACCAAATCGAAATTTTAAATATATAATAACTTCTGTTTGCTATTTGAGATGTGTTAAGTTCAAAAAATATTAAATTACTAATTCGATCCTTTCATTTATTTAATTAGTTTGGTTTGATTCTTTTATTATTTTAAAAGTTCAATTTCACCTTAATTCTTTAAAATTGATATAATATTGACATTTTCAAAAGTATTGTTTAAATTTCTAATTAAGATGTCTTATATGTCAAATAAGTGTTTTTTTGTTGTTGTTGTGTCATGTATACGAGAAGTTAACGTTGTTTCTTGTAACGTTTAGTAACATTGTATGAATTTTAAAAATTATGGGATTAAATTGAAAATTTTAACAATAAAAATAAATAAATAAATAATTCATCTTAAAAAGTTAAATAAATAGAGGACCAATTTAATTTTTATAAAAAAATAATCTATTATATAAAGAACATCTTGTTCTTCGGGATGATATCATGTAACATTCTTATATTTATTTCCTCCAAAAAAATATTAAATAAAATTATTTTATTTTTAATTCAAACAAATATAATTAACAAATAAATGGAATCAATTAACATTGATATAATAAATTCATGCTAATATATGAAAAAATATATAAAATAATTGTTAGTATATTATAATATTCAGGATAATTGATAATCCCGTTATACGAAAAAATATATTGATATATATATATATATATGAAAAAAAAACAGTACTAATTAATTGATGTTTGATTCATAATCAATTGATACATTAAATATATTTAATTTTAAAATTTACTATACTTTTTTACGGTCAAAATTTCTTATAATAAATTACATTAACTATCACTTTCATAATTTAAACTTAATTCAATCAAATAATTTTGTATCATTATATTTATTCTACATGTGATCTCTCTTCAAATGACAATAAGTAGGGTTTAAATAGAATCCTATAATATTCATCTTCATACCGGATTTTAATATTCATACTCAATCTCATATCCACAAAAGTAACACCTTTAATCTCATTCTAGTCCTACTGAATGCCAAAATACTTATATTAGTACCCATAATTCGTACTTATGTGTAAGATTAATAATAGTAAATTAATAAAAAAAAAATTAATTAAGACAATTATTACAATTATAGTAACAATTCATTCATAAATAACTCAAACATAAAATTAAAAATAATCATTCAACATAACGATTGTTAAAGTTAATATTCCAATTGCCTAACAAAATTTATAATTAAAGGTTTATGATTTTTCACTCTCTAATAATCATCTAACATAGCGATTTAGGATTTTTCATTCTTTGATAGTGATATCATTAGAGATTAAAGACTCATAGTATTACTCATAAAAAAATATAATTATTTTTCAAAAAATTATGTATAAATATTATATACATATAATTTTTCTCTATATGTTCACAACAAATAATATATATACATGAGTGATTGGATGACTATGTAAAATTGTTTACGGGTATAGGGTGGGACGGATTGAATATTATAGTACTCATACCACATCCATACCCGTGTAACGTTGTGATATATATATCCGTCACATACCCAACCCTAATATTGGAGATAGTTATCCACCGCACAAATTTTGTTAGGTATATGTAAGATCTTAGTACACTTTGTTATCCCTAATCCTTTTCTCACTCTTTCTCTTCCATTTTTTTAGTTTTATTTACATTCCAACAAAAATTATTCTTGGAAAATTTGATAGGAATATATAATCAATATTTATTTTGATTAAACATGTATCTTAAACTATGAATTGTCTTAACTTTTAAAAATCCTTACTATAATAAATAAAACCAATAAAGTGATATAATTATCAATTTAATATATATTATTTGTTCATATTTTTTTTTACTCAACCATTTAATTACAAAATTTAGAAATATATTTTATCATTTAATTTCAAATATCATGAAAATTAAGTATATAGTCAATTATTTCATATTTAGTTGAAAATAATATGCACAAATAAGAATGACAAATAAATTCACACGCATATGTTTAGAGATAAACTTTGCATAAATGAGTATTTTTAGTGGGTACTCAAGGATAATGAGTGCAATAACAAAATATCATAGTACCTATACTTGCAAATAATATTAAAATACTTAAAATATTTTCTATTTTTTTATCAAGCTTAAATATGTAAATATTCTTTATAAAAAAATTTGTACTAGTATAATTTTATTTGAACTTATATGTTAGTGTTTTTTTTTATTTGAGTACATATTTTAGAGAAATTTTTTTTGGAGTTCACAATTTTTATTTATTTATTTAGAATTAGTCGTGAACATTTTTAATTGTGTAGATCATAGAATATTTGAAAAACTTTAGTTGTAACAATTAAAATTATTTTTAAAAAATATTAAAATAAATAGAATTACAATAAAAATGGTTGTTAAAATATTTTTAAAGTATTTTTTAGTTTTGGAAAAATATCCGTGCTAATATTTAAAAAATTCACGAGTATCTGCATAATGAATATCATGCGATAATGAACGATCACATAACGAGATTTATCTCATGAGACTACTATATGTGTGACTAGGCCTCCTTCGCCCATTGTCAATACAATTAAAATGTAAAATTATTTATTGATATATATATATATATATATATATATATATATATATATATATATATTCATAATTATTTTATATGTTTTTTACATATATAAATTTTTTAAAAGTAATTGATCAATATATTAAAAAATATAATAATATAAAAAACCATAAATTATAAAATCAATACTCCTATTACACTAGTATTTTAGTAAAAAAAATGTTTTAACTAAAACTTAAGTTTTTATTTTAAAGTGAGAAGGAAATGATTTTCCTCAGTTATAGTTGATCCCCAAAAAATAATACCCAGGAAAATGCATTTCTTACTCTCTCTCTGCAACAATTAGGGTTTTAAACCTTTAATCCAATCCAAAAACTCACATTTATTATCTTACTGCGATTTTTCCACCTCGCGCGATATGGTATTGTCCCTTTCCATTTCCCATTAGCTTCTTCTCCTCACGCCCGCTCATGAGCCACCATCGCAACAACCACGCTGCGCTCACTGTTTCAACCGGCGATGCGAATCCCGATGACTGTCACCAACCGGTCGATGCTCCCCTTTCCGCAGCAGAACAGATTAGGGTTAGGGTTTCATCGGAGGACAACGCGGCACCCGCATCCTCCACCGCCGATCGCTTCGACCGCATCAACAACCACGCCGCGTCGAGCAGAACGTCTGAATTAGCAAGATTCTCGAACTCCGAGGTGAAATCGCTGCTATCGGAGTTTGACGATTACGTGGCAGCTGGCGGAGCGTCGAGGAACGTAGGGCACGGTTTTGAAATCGGTGACATGGTGTGGGGGAAGGTGAAATCGCACCCGTGGTGGCCGGGGCACATATACAACGAAGCTTTTGCTTCTTCCGCAGTACGAAGAACCAAGAGGGAGGGCCACGTGTTGGTGGCATTCTTCGGTGACAGCAGCTACGGGTGGTTTGAGCCGTCGGAGCTCATCCCGTTTGACGCGAATTTCGCAGAGAAATCGCGGCAGATAAGTTCTAGAAACTTCCTGAAGGCCGTGGAAGAGGCCGTAGATGAGGCCAGTAGAAGATGCGGCCTTGGATTGGTTTGTAGGTGTAGGGGCCCTGGGAATTTTTGCCCCACCGATGTGGAAGGGTATTATTCTGTTCAGGTGCCGGATTATGAGCCTGGAGTGTATTCTGATGCTCAGATCAGAAAGGCCAGAAGTGAATTTGGAGCTGCGGAAATGCTTTCTTTTCTGAAGCAATTGGCATTGAATCCACATGGTGGTGATCAGAGAAGCATTGGTTTCACTAAGAATAGGTCCACTGCGTTTGCTTTTCGACGGGCAGTGTTTGAGCAGTATGATGAAACTTATGCGCAGGCTTTCGGTGTGCAGCCGAGGCGCCCTTCGGATTCTGCCGGTAATCACCTTGATCGGCCTGTGAGGCTTCCTGCTAAAGGTATATTATAATGCTTTTCTGTGTTTTCCATTTAGGATGTTGTTATATGCTTTTTTTGTGAACATTGTGATACTCAGGCCAGGATTGGATATACTTTTACATAAGCAATTATAGTAAAAGAGTGAATTGAGTTTCTTGCATGAGCTAAAATCAACTTTTACACCTATTTTTTTATAGAAGCTCTTTTTATTTAGTGTCTCCAAAAGTTAAGGGGGATAAGTTGATTTTAGCTTGTGCAGAAGCTCAATGCATATTATCTCCTTATTTTATTCTCCTAAACGTGGTTTTGAAGAAGTTTATCAAAACAGGGTCAGTAAGTTTATCTTTTTGCCCACCACCATAGATTACAAATGGTACAGTTCTTTCTATTTTTTCTTCATTAGGTTTCCCTTGTACTAATTGTCATAATCATAATCTATTCATGATTACATTAATGCAAGTTTTTTAAGTTAACTGAGACTTGTTACTGTAATTAAGTATTCCTACTATCCTGGCAAAAAAGTTGAGTGAAAGGTGAAGCTTTCTGTGCAGGCTGCAGCATTAGGATAACTCGGCCATTTGCATTTTATGAGCTTTGTTGATATGTTATTGCATTGTAAGCTCATGTGATTTAATTGCTTGTGAAAGGATGTTAGTTAGTGTGGATTGAATTATATCTGGCTGATTGCTGCCTGTCTAGCTATTGTAATAGGGTTAGTATGTGGATGCTACCATTTTTCTGATGCTTTTTTGGTTGCATATTCTAGCTCCTTTGAGTGGTCCAATGGTGATAGCAGAAACTTTGGGTGGTGAGAAGAGTGCAACAAAATCTGTAAAAGCTAAGGGCAATTTCAAGACGGACAAGTATCTTTTTATGCGGCGAGATGAGCCCAGTAACACCTCCCAGTTACCGTCCAGGGAGACATCTGATGCAGCTGGGAGTTATGTGCTTCAGAAGAGGCCTTTAGCAGTGTCAGCAGCCCCTGAGGCTTTGGAGAAGCATGAAGACACAGGGTTTATGAGCCAAGGCATTGCAGCTTCAACTGTAAAAGGCGAAATAGCTGTTGCAGACCAGGTTCAATCAGATGGCATTGGTCATGCATCCCAAGAAATGACTAGGAGTGTTGAACCAGTGGAAGTTGCCAGTAAAAGCATGGGTAGGCCTGGGGAGATGGCATTGCCGAACATAGTTAATGAGACATCTCAGTCTACCAATATGGAGAGCAAAACTTCTATTGATGTAAAAAATGATGGAGATTTAACACCATCAGTACCACATGAAGATTTTCAGCAAATAGAGCAGGGATTCCTGGCTACATCTGGTGAAGTTAAGCATCACAAACTTAATGTTGATGGTGTGCCAAAGAAGATAAAAGTTCATAAGCGGCCTGCAAATGACTTGAAGTCCAAAACTTCTGGTATTGAGGGGAAAAGGAAAAAAAAAATGAAAAATGATTTAAATTTACAACCTATCTCAGGCCATCTGGAAAAGATTTCTACTTCTGAAAAAGCTGTACAGCTATCAGGGCAATCTGAAAAACCTGTCTCAATTGGATTGGCTTCTAGAGAGGATTTACGTTCAGAACCAATGCAGGTGGATGCTTCTACCAGTAATCTGATGCCCATGGATTCCATTGCCGAAGTTAATATTGAGTTGCCCCATCTTTTGGGTGATTTGCAAGCTCTTGCTTTGGATCCTTTTCATGGTGTTAAAAGAGGGATCCCTGCAGTTACTAGGCAGTTCTTTTTGCGGTTCAGGTCTCTTGTTTATCAGAAAAGCTTGCCTGTATCCCCACCCATGGTAACAGAGAATGAAGCTGTTGAAGATCGAAGACCTCCATCCAGTATTGGGACATCAGACAGTCCTGATGATCGTGCTAGAGCTTCACCACTTATAAAGCCTGTAAAACACATTGTTCGGCCTGACGATCCAACCAAAGCTGGGCGGAAAAGGGCCCTCTCTGATCGTCAAGAAGAAATTTCTGAAAAAAGATTGAAGAAAATCAAGAATATAAAGGCACTGGCTGCAGAGAAGAAGGCAGGCAGCCAGAAAACTTCTGAAGCTCGTCAAGGAGATGGAAAAGAATCCATGGCCCAGGCTCCACCCAAGGTAGTGAAACCAGAATTGACCAGGAAAGTGGAGCGTCCAGCCAAGGCGGTTGAACCCACCATACTGGTGATCAAGTTTCCCCCAGAAACATCACTACCATCTGTTGCAGAGCTGAAAGCAAGGTTTGCTCGTTTTGGGCCAATAGATCAATCAGGTCTCCGGGTGTTTTGGAAGACCTCAACATGTCGAGTTGTTTTCTTGCATAAGGTTGATGCACAATCTGCCTATAAATATGCTCTAGCAAACCAATCCTTATTTGGCAACGTGGGTATGAAGTGCTTCCTCCGTGAATTTGGTGATGCTTCATCTGAAGTCTCTGAAGCTGCAAAGGCTAGGGGAGACAATGGTGCCAATGAATCACCTCGGGTCAAGGATCCTGCAGTGGTTCAGCGCCAGTCATCAGTATCAGCCCAGCAACCTCTTCCTCAGCCAATGATCCAACTCAAATCTATACTGAAGAAATCTACCGGGGATGAGCTAGGCCAAGGAACCGGTAATGGAGGTAGTAGTAAGGGGACTCCGCGTGTAAAATTCATGTTAGGTGGGGAAGAAAGTAGTAGGGGAGAGCAATTAATGGTGGGTAATAGGAACAGCTTCAACAGTGTTAGTTTTGCTGATGGTGGTGCACCTTCTTCTGTTGCTATGGATTTTAATACTCCCCCTCCTACTCAGTTTAAAAAAATCCCACAACAAAATTTGCATAATTCCGAAATGGCACCCAGAAATACACCCAATTTTATAAACGCGACCGCATCAGCTACTGCACCCACCGTTGATATATCACAGCAGATGATAAGCCTTCTGACAAGGTGCAACGATATTGTGAATAACCTGACGAGTTTATTAGGTTACGTGCCCTATCATCCACTTTGATAAATATGGCACCGTACTCAACTGTAGACCGAATCCAATACAAGAAAAAATGCGGGCTAGTTGGATTGTGAATGACTTGCTCGAGGAAATGCATGAACCTAGAAATATAATCCTTCAATAGCCGTTTATTTTGAGATTTTTGTATCTTCACAATGTAAATGTACTACCATATTGATAGTGGCGTCTCATTTAGCTGCCTTTTCATTTGTTTTCTTGTTCATCTACTTGAATTGAATCATTTGCGAGGGTGGGGGAGATTTTTTTGGTTACCGGATGAGGTTGCTTGTTCATTTTTGAAGCCCACCCACTTACATTCCATGTACTTCGTACTCTTATTGTCCTGGAAAGTGTATGCCAATGCATGACTACCTTTGATTGGCCTTTTATAGCTACACACACTTTGGAGCCATTACGGGCCTTGCTCCGTCGGAATTAACAATAATGTTCTCTATACATGAACTAATTTCTGGATAATATTTGTTATTTTTTATTTCAAATGTGTATATAAAAAAATAAAATAAATGCATATCCTGTCAAATATGATCTGTTAAAATAATAGAATTCTTATTCTTATAAATAACATTGCCATCCTTCAAAGAGCGGCTAGTTTTAGTGACGTGTGTAGTGCAATGCCGTATTCTAATTTATTAACTCAAAAAATGTCAACCTTAAAAAAAAACCTTACGGATTACAATTACCAGCAGATGTTTATTTCTATAAAATTTTCCTATTTCGTAAGAGATTTCAATTCCTTTTTCATTTATCTTTTCATATTTAATAAGTTTCTTGAGGTATAAATTTATGACTATTAGACATTGATGATGGATGAAAAAATAGGAATGTTTTTTTCATTGTCTCTAATTTTTCTTTTTATTATCTTATTTTTTTATTTCTAATATTTTTAAATTAACTTTTAATTAATTTATTTATGAAGTATGAAAATTATAAAAAATAATTTAAAGTAAATTATATAAAATATATTTCATTTATGTAGTTACTTTTCTTATAATTATAAAAAATTATATAAATTTTTAAATTAGTCAAATATTTTTCTTTGAAAAATATTTAAATAATAATTAAATAATTTTTAGTATTTTAATTAATAATTTAATTTAAACTAAGTTTCAAAATTATTATCATTATTATTAATGTTAATATTTATACAAAAGATAATATGCTGGTTAAAAAAATAATATATATATATATATATATATATATATATATATATATATATATATATATATATATGTTGTATGAACTAATATGTTATTTAATATATTTATTTTGTTATTATATATATATATATATATATATATATATATATTATATCATATATAAATCTATATATATATTTTTTGCATAAAAAATTATATACATATTTTATATAATAGGTTGAATATTATAACTATTTAATTTTTAACCTACACATTAATAATCATTACATTTGAAGGAAATAAATTATGAGAATGATAAGTCACTCTTCAATAAAGTTACTCTTGAAATAACTTAATTTTAACTTTAATTGTGGATCATAACTCAATTCTTTCGTCAGCATAATACATAATGATACTATCATATCATACTGATATAACAACTAACGGATTATAATAGGATATAATAATTATCTTTTCCTAACTGAAAGAAGAAACAAATCCTTAATGATAGAAATATATTAATAATCTAAATGGATATTAATATCTCACTAAAGTGACGACCGTGTTTCTGGGTTGCAAAGAAAGCAAGAACAATTTTCATTCATTCGATTCCCAATAATAATGTCTCAGACCCCACCCCAAACCCTCGATTCCGATGAGGCGCCGCAAACCACCCACGCCACCCAAACCCCTTCCCTCCTCCACCTCTCCTTCAATCAGGACTCCGGGTGCTTCGCCGCCGCCACCGACCGCGGCTTCCGCATCTACAACTGCGACCCCTTCCGCGAGATCTTCCGCCGCGACTTCGGCCCCGGCGGCGGCGTCGGCCTCGTCCACATGCTCTTCCGCTGCAACATCCTCGCCTTCGTCGGCGGCGGCTCCTCCCCCGACCCCCGCTACCCTCCCAACAAGGTCATGATCTGGGACGACCACCTGTCCCGCTGCATCGGCGAGCTCTCCTTCCGCTCGGAGGTCAAGGGCGTCCGCCTCCGCCGCGACCGAATCGTCGTCGTCCTCGCCCACAAGATCTTCGTCTACAACTTCGCCGATCTCAAAGTGCTGCACCAAATCGAGACCATTGCAAACCCTAAGGGCCTATGCGACCTTTCACATGTCTCCGCCACCATGGTGTTGGTCTGCCCCGGGTTGCAAAAGGGGCAGGTTAGGGTTGAGCACTACGCCTCTAAAAGAACCAAGTTCATCATGGCTCATGATTCCCGAATCGCGTGTTTTGCACTCACGCACGATGGCAGGTTGCTTGCAACCGCCAGCTCCAAGGGCACACTCATTAGGCTCTTCAATACCCTCGACGGTTCACTGCTCCAAGAGGTCAATCAATTCAATCTCATTGCTTATGTGTTTTTAGTGTTGTTTTCTTATCAGTATTACAGTTTCACTTCGGTAATTTATATCATAAAGGTTGGTTTGCATTAAATATCAACGGAGGTTATTGCGATGAAACTTCAATTCTAGTTGCATAAATGTAGTAACTTCTCTTAAGGAGTTCCATCTAAGCATCTAAGTTTTAGTGTTGTTTTCCAATCGAACTTAAAATTTCACTTCGTTAATTATTGAGATGAAACTCCAATTCTGATTGAAGAATAACGCCAAAAGCACATAAAGAATTGGTATAAGTTTTTCCCTCTGTTTTAATCATTCTACAAATCCTTGGGATTTGTTACGATTGCACACAATATGCCAATACCCCCGTCTTTCGTGATATTGCACATGATACTTTTACATGGTTATGTGGGTGTTACTGTAATGTATTTCAAATAATTAAGGGGATTACTATAGGAGTTAAAAGTTATCATGTGGAATTTCAAGAAACCATAGGGGGTTTCTGTGTGATTTGCTCAAATTAATTTGATAGGAGTCGGATGGTTGGAACTTAATGCATGCTTAGTAACTTTCTTGAGAGATAAATTGCTTTTAATGTTTTAAGATGTTAGTGGTTTCTAGTGAGTTAAGTGTTTTGGAGGTTTGAATGGGAATGTGTGGGGTGATGATTTTCAGGTACGGAGGGGTGCAGACAGAGCAGAGATATACAGCCTTGCTTTTTCTCCTACTGCACAGTGGCTGGCTGTCTCAAGTGACAAGGGGACCGTTCATGTCTTCAACCTCAAGGTTGATTCCGGACTGTTGGGGCATGATAGATCGCACAGTACTTCTGAGGCAAATCTTGCTAGCCCCACCGCGATGTCGTCTCTTTCCTTTTTTAAAGGTTTGTGTGCCCATGATTTATTTGTGAATGATATTGAGTGGAAATTTGGTGCATTGTGTAGTGATTGTGAAAGAACTAGAACAGCAATTGTTGCTTTTGAGGTTTTAAATTGTGGTTACTGTTGGAGTTGTAGTTTTTTTCACAATCCTTAGATATTGCTGACAAATGTGTTTGATGCAACTACAATTGAGGTCATGGACTATTTTTTAGAACCTTGGTCACTGTAACATTACCAAGTTTAATTTAGTCTGGAAATTAAGAATTTTGTAACCTGTAATGAAAATTGTCCCTCACGATCATCTATTTTGTCTTTTTTATAGGTGTGCTACCCAAGTATTTTAGCTCAGAGTGGTCTGTGGCTCAATTTCGCTTGCAAGAAGGTTTGCAATATGTTGTTGCATTTGGCCATCAAAAGAATACAGTTGTAATACTAGGCATGGATGGCAGGTATGTCAGTAATGGATCATCATTTCTGTGTCCTCTTTAGTTTGTCATGCTCTGCATTTTTGTTTGTTTTTTTTTTTTTTTGGGGGGGGGGTGGTGTTGTAAGAGATATTAGATATTCAGTATGGTGGAATAATGATTTAAAGCCTACTTCCTTCCACTGCATTAATTTTTATTTATTTGTATACCTATGCATTGCTTTGCTAAAATTGACCAAAGTTGGTGGATTCATTCAGGTTTTGTGCTTATGAAAGTTAAACAACAGAAAAATCAGATTGATTTTTACAGTCCTAAAGTGGATGATGTGTTATTGACTTGTTTTTTTTTTTCTTTTTTAAAGGTCCAAGATTAAGATGCTTCTTCAATATTGGCACCAGACGACTAGATGCATCATTTTTTGTTTTTATTTACAACTTTTTCGTATGCTTATAATTTATGATATAACTGATAAATGATGCCAGTTTTGGGAAAATTTATATCTTAAAAATAAATAAAATGGTTTAAATGAGGGCATTTGCATTGTCCAACGATAAACTTTAATCCTATCAATATATTATTGTATACCAAAATAATCACTACTTCCTTGTCTTTGACTTGCTCTTTTTAGAAATTTGATGCGAATCTTCCTTGAAATTGTTAATGCAGCTTCTATCGATGTCAGTTTGATTCCGCAGCTGGTGGAGAGATGACCCAACTTGAATATTACAATTTCCTAAAGGCAGAGGAGACATTCTAGTCTAGTATGGATGCATCATGTATAGATCTTCAGTGGCAGTTGCTGTGAATACTATTTGAATTTTCTGTTTACCTCGTATTTATAACGCGTAAACTGTAAATATGAGTATTGCTAAATCCACCAATATTATCCTGTTCACTCTGTTGGCTTGTATAGATTAACACCTTATTGTAAATTAGAATGAACTGTCAGCAGCATTCGCTCCAAATTCATCACACTTTTGCTGCGTCTTTCCACCCATTGGTTCTTTACTCATGGATCCTTGATTAGTAACGCCTAAAGGAATCCCCGTAACAAGTGGCACACATCTGCTAGACTCTTTTTTTTTTACACATAATTTAAAATGAGATATAAGGTTATTCTTAAATTGAAATAGATAAATAGTTTAGAAAGTTAAATATACAGAAAAGGATAAAAAGAGGATAATTTAAAATGATTGAGTGTGATATATATTATTTTTGCTATAATATATTTATGGTATTTTATCTTTTTACTAAACTTTGTTTTGGTTTTTTAATCTTTTAAAATATTCATTTTAGTCTTTTATTTTTCAAATTTAGATCAATGTTATCCTTATGAAATAGTGATTTTTTTATTTTGGGGACATAATTTTGAATTCTATTTTAGATGTGAAATTAACTCTAATAGATTCAACTATAAAAAATTATAGAATTCAATTAGTTTTCAAACATAAAAGTAATCATAAATATAGTATAAATTGCATGAAAGTTAGTCCCATAAGTTATAAAAAAATTGATATTAAATTTGTCAATTTTTAGTTACATATTTTTATCTTATTTATAGTCTTCTTTTGTTCAAACTTTAGTTGGATTTCATAGTTTGGCTTAGGTGAATCTTATTTGATAAGTTTTACGTCTAAAATTAGTAAAAAAAAATCATGTCCTTAAAATAAAATAAAAAATAACAGTTTGATAAAGGGTAACATTTCCTCAAATATTGGGAGATAAAACAATTAAAATAAATCTTTTAAAAGATAAAAAATTTAACTGATAGTTACTAAAAAGATAAGAGATCAAAAATATATTTTGACATGTTTTTACTAGTTGTGTGAATATACTTTTCAATGAGAGAAGAAAGAATGTTGAAAATATCTAAGTGGGAAAAAGTGAGAATTTCACTCTCTAAGTTAGGAATTCCTATTTATAGTATAGTAGTAAATTTTTAAGAAAATAATCAAACTTCTTATTTAGATTTTTTTTTTTAAATCATTATAATTTTTTTAATGCTTTTGTAGTTTAATAATACTTAAAGAGCTACTACCATTTTGAAATTTATTATTTTAAACAACTCAATTTGATAAAATTTTAATTATTATATGTTTTAAATATTAAATGACCTAATGAAAAACAAAAATAATAACTAAAATAACCATTTCATAAAAAATTAAATAATCACTAAAGAAAAGTTAAATTAATCTGTAGATCGCTGAATTATTCCTGAACTCAGTATTTATTTTTTAATTAGGTCTTAGCAGAGAACTATTATCAAAACAAATTAAAGATTAGGAAGATGATTAAAAATAACAATAATTCAAGTACCTATTAAAGAATGGCAAATAATTCAAAAACATAATTAAGAATGGTCAAGTCTCTGTAACTCAACATTCTTAAGTTGGCAATTTAACCAAAAAGAAAATGGACAGAAAAAGAGATTGGAACAATGGATGCCAGCCAAAATTGCCTAATGATCATACTCATCTAAAGTATATAGACTTTACTAAAACAAACTAAATAAATACTTCCAATTATGTCAAGAAAATGGTAATGTATAAGAAATATAAAGAAGGTATAGTGCACAATTACATTTACGAGAGCTGAATCAAGCATTGAAATTAAGAGCAATTCATTAAAGCACTTCTTGAGGGCGTGTGTTTTGAAGTATCCAAATCCAACAGAACATCGATTGCATCGGGGAAAGAAGCAATGATTCTAAACTGAATTTCCCTCAATTCAACGGCAAAGTCCAATGCCTGGCTCATGGTTGCTCGAGCACCCGCTAGTGCTTCAACCACCTCTGTATTGGTCAAGTAAGACGCGCATATTTGGCTCAATATTGTGTCATGTCTTTCTTGGAATCTCACTGCTCTTTCTTCTGCAGCTTCCAACGCCTCGCTAACGATTTTTAGTTTCTCTGCGGCCACTTGTTTCCTCTGCCATCTCTTTATGGGCACGCAAAATAAGAACGACGTGGAGAAGCCTATTATGGCCAAAACGATGTTTCCAAAGTCCATGAATCATGTTCATTCATGGTTCAACTTGTCCTAGAGCATATATGACCATGACAATGAAGACCGCTGTGCTTTGCTTCGGTTGGGGGTTACCACGTTACTTATACTTTAATTAATTACCTATTCTCTTTTTTATTCGTGGGGAAATACATATCCAAGTGCTCCACATCTTGCTACCTTTACCTTATGTCTCTATGGATAAAAAAGAAAAATAGACTTTTCAACCTAAGTTAGGAGAGAAATTTTTTATTTTTCGGAAATCATTGGTTGAAAATTTAATTTTTTATGTTTGATATGCATTTTTAAAAAAAATAAAATTCCCAGGAAAAGATACTTTTTCAAGAATGTTTTTTAATTAATTTTTCACCAAAATTTTCTCATGAAAGATATTAGAACTAAGAAACACGGATTCAAACATAGTCTCGAACACGACACACACAGAAATACACCTACAATAAAACACACACACATAAAATATGATCAATATCAACATGACAAAACTTTAAATATAATCAAACATGACAATAAAATTTATATATTTATATGATCATACCTACTGCCTTACATTTAGTTGCATTATCAGTCACAATTTGTACCACATTTGATGACCTAACCTCTATAATTGCATATTTGATGTGTTGAGCAATGAAATTCTTGTCCTTTATATCACTAGAGTAATTTACCGACTTTAAGAACATTGATTCACTCTCAATGACAACCATGAAATTGATAAGAGGTCTTATTTGAGAACCATTCCACCCATCACTAACAATGGTCACACTTTTCTGATTCCATGAATTTCTTATTGGTTGCAAGAGATTCTCCACATGGCTCCTCTATGTTGTAAGCAAGGTAGTTCTCAACTTATTGTGACTTGGAGGCTTATATCCATTGAGATTAGGAGTATTGGCATCATAAGAAAATGCCTCCCTATAATAAGGATTCCTTGCTAAATGAAATAGTAGCCCTGAAGAGAAAAACATCCTTGCAATTTAGACATCAAGACCATCTTTGGCTTGCAAATTGAAACCTTTTTTTAAGGACACGAGACTTTTGGAGGAGCACCATCTTGTGTCTGTTTGCCTTCACCAAGTAGAGAGACACTTTTTTTCTTTGAATTTTGTATCTTCAAAGTTGCTTCATTGTCCAATTCTTTTTTTTAATTCGATAAATTTTGCATGAGTCACCTTTAAACAAGGTCTAACTCTGTCTCCCAAGATTTTCAGCGGGTGAGCCCTTACTCGGGTGTAAGACTCAGTGTATCAGCTTTAACACAAATTGCATTTAATCATGGCATTTCCCCCACCAAGAGTCTTTCTTAACTTTGTGACATATCTCGATAGGGTTTGATTTGATCCTCTTGCTTCATAGCTTCATTAGCACTAGTCATCTCTACAATAAAAAAAAATGGATATGATAAGAATTAAGCAAAATAAAACATGGAACAAAGCATGTATATGTATGAATGAGCACATGACCAGTTAGGAAAAAAAAAGAGAAAACTTAGATTAAATAAAAAGAGACAAAATAGAGAGTCCATAGTCACTTACTCTGTTTTTTTATCAGCCAAATAAAAAGAATTTTATCTTTAACAAACCCACAATATAACCAGATAAACAACCAAGTAGGGAATGTCAAACCTATAACCCATAATTTTATATTATAAAACAGGAAAAATAAAACATATAAAGAAGAAACCGGGGAGCAATAGAAAAATAAAATGTAGAAAAGAGAGAAACAAGGGAGCAACAGAAAAATAAAATGTAAAAAAGAGAAACAGGGGAGCTACCTTGTGTTTTGCGCGCGGCGACTGAGGTCTACTATGGTCTAAGCACGGTGGTTTGCATGTGACGTCGAAGGTCTGACGATGATGTTTGATTCGCTTGCAAAGCAAGAAATGTGAAGGAGAAGAAGGAGGTTTGTTTTGTGCATGAGAATTAAGGTGGTTCATCCTCTTTCATAAACGTTTTATTTTATTATTTTTTTTAAAA
Organism: Glycine max; assembly: GCF_000004515.6. Lineage (NCBI taxonomy): Eukaryota > Viridiplantae > Streptophyta > Magnoliopsida > Fabales > Fabaceae > Glycine > Glycine max. Next base: position 46,771,271 of record NC_038256.2, read on the forward strand.
AAATAATAAAAAATAAGTGACATGTTCACATCCAAATGGTGGGCTACATCCAATTGCACATGTCTGGTGACCCAACTGTATCTGACAAACTTCAGACACACACGACACCATGTCACATGCGAGTTGTGTCCAAATCCGTATCCGACACGATTTCAACACGAGACACCCTTGTGCGATCATGACTTTGCTTCTTTGGACAAGAATCTTACTTTTCTGAATTTAATTTTTGTTTATGATAAATAATTAAATTAATCAATAACAATATATAATTCTTTGATTTCTAAAAAACTTATTTAAAGATTCTCAATGATCAACCAAACAAATTTTATTCATGCCCAAGAAACATGATTCCCGGGCATGAAAAAATTTGTCCTCTACCAAACTTCCCCCAAAAGTCACAACAAAGAAGTGAGAAGCAAACCTAACTTATCATATAATGCTATTAAACGTAAATTACAACTTCGTAGAATAAAGAATACCAACACTGTAAAAATGCGAATAAAAATATGTCTTCGCTAATCATGATTTTCCTTTGTTTTAATTGGTGTAACCGCTATCCATGGGTTGCATAATTGGAGTATTAGCACGATCAGTGGCTATCTATGCTGCTTTCCTCCGGAGAAACACACATAGGAAAAAAATGAAAAGCACATAATGTTTGATCATGACTTTACAACTAATATTGAAAAAATTCACTTGCAGGTGCTAATGAGTAAATGGTGCGATGTATTAATAGCTATATAAAATATCACTTGTGTTTTGAGAGTTTTGCTGCCAGTCTACCACGAGAAGTCCTCAAACCAGCCCAACCTTTTCTAGCTTTTCTCTTACGTTGCTTCTTGGGACTTGGCAGCATCCCTGGCTTTCTATTGACTCGCATTCTTTCTAAGCGCTCACGCCGGATCTCAGGATCAGCCCAACCTTTTCCCCATTCCGAGAATGAGGAAAATGGTTTGTTAGTTTTCCTTGCAAGCAACATATCTGCCTCAGGGTAAACATAGAAATCTTGCTCACTCATGGACTTCACAAATTCCAATCCCAATTCTGTTGGCTCCAGGTATTTTGCCTGAACATGGGTCTGCAATTGTATGGTGGAAAACTTGAGATCAGATCACAGAGAAATGCACACTCTGCGGCACATGACTGCATACATGCACATAAGACAACACATACACAATAAGACAGTCACAACCATAGTTTTGCTTGGAGTTTAGGACTTGGGAGAATGTATTGAAGAGCATAGCAGTGGCACATTTCCACTTGAATGCTTAATGCAGAAGCATCTCTCTGATTAGTCCTTAAATTCAAAACACCTTAAAAAAAGCTTTCCATGTGATGTGTTTTAGATCATCATTAAGTTTAAGAGAAATACTAACAACACAGTCTTTTAACACATTCTCTATTAACAAGATAAATTATATGGGTGTCACTGAAGAATCTAAGCCCACTCTCTTTTAGTTGAACCTACATAAATCTCACATAATAATAGAAAGTGTGTTGTATAGAGCGTGTCAAAAAGTATGTTAGTATCATTTTTCTATGTTAAATTATCTCCTTGTAGGATCACTATTCAGTTGTATACATCATTTGTTGATTTTCAGAGGCAACAAATCCGACAGTTTCAACCATGAAATCTATTAACAATTTTGTAATCATGAAAATATAGTTTTTTATACATATAAAGACAATAAGGATAGGTTATTTCTAGGTAAAGCAACTAACTATACCTTGTCATCTCCTTCCCCGATGTATCCTTTAACCTCCAAAATTCGAGCAAGACCTCTCCACCATAATATATCAGTGGTTAAAAACTTCTGAAACTGTATACGGACATTCACATATGAAAACAAGGTTGGTTACATGGATTAGCAACAAGATAGAACATCCAACATAACAAACAGTAAGAACTGACAACTATAACTAGGTTCACCTGCTGCCTTATTTTGCCAACCAATATCTGAAGATTTGGCCTCTCTCTCAGTCCTCTATGTTTGGAGTGAAAATGTATATCATCATCATATGAGCAATCCAAATAATTGTTACATTCCTGAAAAATTAATATCCATCTCACTTCATTTTCTTTCTTCTTTCAGAATAAAGAAAATACAACTATTTTGTCCCACAAAACTTGAGCTCTTAAAACTATAGATCCAGGAACTCCACAAAAGAAAGCATTTTTTTAATCAATTTATCATATTGAAACATAACCCAGAGAAAGACAAATACACATGCAGTAGTAAGAGGTACATTTGTTTGAAAAATATGCACCGACAATCCAAGAGTTAATATTTTGATATAAATTCACATGCAAGACAGAATTAATTGATAGTGTAGTTGGTACAAAATTGAAACTATTCAACATACATTATGGGCTCCAATAGTTTGCAGTAAAATACAGGCCTCCTCTTTTACATTCTGCCTTTGAGGTGGACCATCAATGCACACATCACATCTGCATAAAAGGAGATTTATAAGGAAAGTGATTATATCAAGGCTAACACGCATTAATAAATCACTCAAACATATTAACTCACAGCAAGTAAATAAGGCCAAGGGATAATCCCTTTTACAAAACAAAGCAAATATGCTATTGCAATTATCAAGGTAACTCTATACCAGCTATTCTATTTTAGAATATTTTTTCACTTCCAATGGATGCTTAAACAAAATAAAACAGCAAGGCATTGAAACCAAACTTTACATACAAGAGACATTTCTGATGACTGAAATCCTCTCCAAAGTATTCAACGAGTATCTTTGCTCGACAGCATGAAGTATTCATTCCATATCTGTAAATACACATTAAGAATCTGTACTAAAATAAAACACACAAAAGACAAAGATGTATTATCAAAGAAAACCTGAAACAATCAGACAACATGATATATGCTTGTTTCATCTGATCTTCACTTTTCCGACTAGGCAAAAGCGATGGCTTGTTTGCCAGGTTTGCATACAGAACTGGTTGATGGGCAAATGTAAGTGGTGCAAAAAAAAAAAAAAAAAAAAAAAGCAACATACTACTTATGTGAATCAAGGTAGTAATATAAGTGCATCACAAGGTAAAAATTATGTTTTAGTCAAATTAAACTTACTGCAATCTGCTAATTTCCCATCTCGACCAGCCCGTCCAGCTTCTTGGTAGTAGGTTTCTAAACTCTGATCAAAAAACATATTCAATTATTTGAAATTCCTCGAAAAAAAAAGAATGACAATTCAGGAAGTGCAAACATCAAAAATTGGAATGCATAAGAAAATACAGATGATTCTTCAGGCCAGTGGCCAACCATAGTGGATCATTCTTCAATTCTATAATTAATTATGGCAGGAAAAATGTATTTGAAAAACAGACCTGTGGCCAACCATAGTGAATGATTCTTCTGACATTTGATTTGTCAATACCCATTCCAAAAGCTATTGTAGCAACAATAACCTGAAGGATAAAGCACAGATGCATACATGTTATTTGACAAAACTTTTTATGGTTCCAGAATGAAGGAAATAATTGAAATTAAGCAGTAAATTCAAACAACATAGGAATAAACAAGGGTAAAAAAAATCAGATCCATGTCTCAATATCACCAAACTTTCAAGAAATTCAATTCTTCATTTTTGGGTGGAGGGGAGCAGGGGCTTGATTATATAAGAACTTAAGCAGTAGCAACAATAATGACAAAGAAACATCAAACTTAGATATATGACAGGCAGGGCAGGGTTTCAAACAGCCAAAGTTGCAAAAAGAATGTAAAAATGGAACTAAGCTAACATAGGGGGAGGGGGGAGGAATAGATTCGGTATGAAAACAAATGAAACTCAGAAAGCCATCAAGATCAGATAAAAGGTTTCATCCATGTAGTCATGTGAATAGCACACCACAAATATAAGAAGATCCAATGATGACATACCATAACTGATAACTGGCCATCTCAATTTAAATAAAACATTTTGGTCCCTCTTTAAACCCTCCCTCCCATGGGACATCTATAATATTTAGTTCTGGCTCCAGATACATACCTCTAAAGTATTTTCATGAAACTCTTCATGAACCCTTCTTAGATGCAATTTGGGAAGCTGGAAAAAGAGATTGAGCTCATAAATCAGTTTAAAACCTAACAAACAACATAGATCAAATGGTGAGAGGAGAATGTGCAGCAAACATTTCTTGAATAATAATGCAACATAACAATCGAGCCTGGTTTCGTGAAATCCACGATAGAGCATGCCAGAATAGTTTGAAAGTAAAACAGAATGGAAAATGACAAATAAATTTTAAATTCTGCTTCCTAGTACATCATGGAGGGTGCCCTGGCACAACAACAAAGTTGCACCTTCATGACTGGTTGGTCATGGGCTGGAATCAGGAAACGGTCTCTTTGCATATGGAAGGAGAAGGCTTCATATAATTACCATCCCCCATACCTTTGCAGAGTGAGGAGCTTTTGGCACCAGGGTACGTTAGTTTTTTCTTTCCTAGTATGTCATGATAGTTTTTTCTTTCCTAGTATGTCATGATGTCTTAGAATTGAAGATTCTAGTGTCAACTGACATGATAAACCTGATAAAGTTTAATTCACTACTATCTAAATGACCATCTACATCTAATCAAACAAGATTGAGTATAATATATCCCATACTCCTGCATTATAAGCAGCGGCTTTCACACCAAACTTGCATAGATACTTTGCAATTCTCAGTGTTTCTTTTCTGGTGGGTACATATATGATTGCTGGTCCTTGTTCCAAAGGCTTTTTAAGAAATTTAAGTCTTCCTTCTGGTTTCTTTGGTGGATCAATTGTCTCAGATAATTCCCATTCCTTGTGAGCAGGTTGTACACAAAATTCACCACAGGTAACTGCATTTATAAAAAATGTGACAATACATACAATTAGGAATTATACATGCTAATGAGACGGATTTTCTTATATATTTGCACCAAAATTTCTTTCAGTTTCTTAACTAAATTATTTGTAATAAAGTCAGAAATAGAAGAAAGATTAGTACCATCTGAGTTATCCACACTCTGAAAGGCATCAACATCATTTTCCAGGAAATCAACAGACAATTCTCTTCCTGTTAAAAAATCGTCTGTGTTTCCTGAGTGCATTATATTAATATCTTTATAAGCATAATCATCTTGGTTGTCATCAGGTGAAACACTGTCTGTATCAGAGATACTACTGGCATCAGAGCTATTAGAAACATGATCTGAATCATCTGAGATGAAATACTTTTCATTTCCAGTCATATTTTGCTTTCTACCATATACTTGAATCAATTCATGAAAATCTTTCGCATAAGAAGCCTGTGATGTTCGACTATGCTTTACCTGTATGAAGCGAGAGTGAATCTTAAGTGTAACAACAGATTATATATTCGCAGATGAATATACAAGTTATAATCTACAAACTCACCATGAAACGCAAATTAGATCGAAAAAATGATGTAAGAACAACATTCGTTTCTTTTGACATGTGTAATGATTTTAAGATGTCTTCTCGAACTCTTTTTGTAGCTGTAGCTGTCAAGGCCATCAGAGGTATATCAAATTTCAGGGATTTTAGCTTGCTAGCACTGAAATTTTCCCTCAGCACAGACAGTCGTCTGAAACAAGAGCAGACATTTAAAAACGGGTCATACTTATGACCGTAAACTAAAGACATTCAGGAAATTGTAAAGTGCGCACCAAACAAGGAACAAAACAAACATGCATGATAATCAATCAAAACAACCAACAACTGATCTTACTTTTGGTGAATATACAAACCACAAGTTACATTTACAATCATTTAAGATGTTCTAAGTATACTTATTAATCCAGTTCATCTCCAATAGGCATAAACAATAAGGAAACAGAAGGGATAAAACAGACCTGTAATCTGGACGAAAATCATGACCCCATTTAGAAACACAGTGTACCTCATCAATGGCGAATAAAGCAATACCATGACTTTCTGCAAGCTTCTGCAGTGGTTCAATCAATCTACAAAGGATTGCAATGTGGTTACAAAACATTAAAAGAATAAAAAATCCTAAAAGGATTTCTTGTTTGGATAAATTTCTCCATAAACACTTATACGAGAAGAAAATAAGAATGTAAAATGCATTGAACTTTTCCATAACCTAAAATCAACTTACGCACCTTAACTTTTGGAGAAGTTAAATGAAAGAGTTATACATAAAAGTAAGTGCAAGAGTTGATTTTAGCTTATGTGAGAAGCTCAATTTATTTTACCTTCTTATTTTCTTTTCCTGTAAATGTTTATGGAGAAATTTATTCAAACAGAACCTAGGTCTTCTAAGACACATGATGAGTTTCAAGATCAACTTTTAGTCCTTGGAGCTAAGGACAATCTGATCAAGGCCCCTAATCATACCTTAATACAGTCTCCGGGCAAATATACACTATACTATACAAGCCCCCCATCGCTTTCTGCTCAACAGTATCGTCAGGTTGCCCAGACCCAAGAAAGCAAGCACTGATTCCGTGTCTTGTTAGCTTTAAACACTGGTCATGCATGAGACTTATCAAGGGCGAAATCACAACCACCACTTTCCCAGACAACAATGCAGGAATCTGAAAGCACAGAGACTTCCCTGTTCCGAAAACATAATTATGAATAAATGCTGCAGAATAGCTACACTACGCTACACGGTAAGGCACAGATATTACCAGATCCTGTTGCAGCGAGGACAAGACAGTCTTTATGAGCAAGCCAGGCAGAGAGGGCTTCCTTCTGAAAAGTCTTCAAGGATGAAAAACCAAAATGCTTTTGCATCAGAAGGCTAACTCTCTGCTCCCAATCATATGCAATATCCAAATCTTGAGCTTCAAATGGCTCTGAAAGCACAATTGGATTGGGATCAACTCCCATTTGAGGGGATTCCTCCTTGGCATCATTGGAGTGGAAATGGTCGAATATCTTGGACTGTCGAACTTGACGGCACGAGCGAAAAGGTTGTTTTCTGAGAACGGTCTTCTTCCTCCCGTTGTGTGCATGCAATTTGGGGGTGCGGGCAGTAGAGTTGAGAATGTGTTCCACGGCGCTGGGAATAGATGGACCCGCTACTTTTATGGCTTCCATGATATCGGTATAATCAAAACCCATTCCAATCATTTCTGCAATGACTTGGGCCGAACTTGTCTTGTTGCCATCCATCGCATTCCTTTGCTATAATAAACTATAAATAAGGAAGAAAGATCCCCTTTTGTTTTGGGGGGGAAAAATCAATGTGAAAATAAATTATGGTTCTTCTTCTATTATTTATTCTGCAGCGCTTGTTTTCGCTCCCAACAAATTTAAAGGGTTCGCGCAAAGATCAGAGAGGAATGCGTACCTGAGAGAGACTGATGCTGTGACTCAATCCCGCCAAATCTTTTTCAGGATGATGGTATTCAAGGCATTGCCATTTTCACTATTCAAATACGCTACCTCCAAACGACACCGTCTCACGCACGTCTATATCTTCTATCAACCTATCCATAGTTTTTTTTTTATGATTTCTGTTAATTTGTATTATAAAAATATGAAAGATTAAACTCTTAAAATATACTGCATAATAAAAAAAATTGAATATAAAATTTGAAAAAATTATTATCATAAAATATAAAAAAATTAGAATTTAATTATAAGATATCTCACTAATATTTTATCGTGTTGAGTTTGAATCCACAAAATTGACAATATCAAAATTTTAAAGTAGATAAAAAAAAACTCAACCTAATCCATCATACAAACACCCCTAATCAACCATTAACCATTATTTTCATCTATTTACTTGTATTTAAACCTGACAATAATTATTAGTGTGTTTGAATATCTCCTAGAATCAATTTTGGTTCCAAAATGATAGGAAAAAAATATAAAAAGTTGTAATTATTTATTGTTTTAACTTTACGCTTGATTTTAGAATTAATTTTGATCGATTTAAAATCTAATGTAAACACATGCTACAAAGAAGTTTGAGGAGCAACACACCTCTGATTTTAAGATTAAAAAGTCTCAATAATATACATTTAAATATGTTAATGATTCTTTTATTTCATAACTGATTCAAACAATTTAGTCATAAATAAAGTCACAGACCCTTACATAATTAAGTGAAAAAAAATAATTAATGTTGGACTTAACTCTAGTCTTAATATTGACGAATGTATATTGTATTGTTGTTATTCTTATGCTTATTTTATTGGTTTTTTTTTTCATTTTTATGAAAAAAAAGGAGGATATTTTTTTTAATCTTTTTTCCTTTTCAGTCTTCCATGAATAAAAGAACTATAGTCTGGAAAGAAAAAAAATGTTGGGACAACACTTATTTTTAATGAAACATAAACAATCACACAATAAATTTAATAATATATTTTAACTCAAAATCTTAGGATGGATGTTATATTTCTTTATGTGTTACTCCCCTTATGATTCCTATATCCAATGTGAGACTTATATTTGCACTGTACTCCAACAAAGAATCAAAATTTGTGTTTGGAACACTTGTTTTAAATTGTAAAGATGAAAAGTTTTAATCAATCGAAGTTCCATATGATTAGCAAAGTCAGAGAATACAAAATCCAAATGCTCCAAAACTCCACAAAAATCAAAATAAAGTTACACTCGGTTGGTTTAAAAAATTTCAATTCCTATGAACACACAAGGCAGTGTTTAATTCTAGTCTATGATCTATCTAAAGGGAGCATAGCAAGAGGGTTCGGGCTACGTGGAGCTTTAGACCTTCTAAGTTCTTTACACACATTATCTAACATCCCCAGAAAATCTCTCACAATCACAAATATCCTAAGAGGGTTTCCATCTTCTTTGCTCACATCCCCATGAAAATACTCCGTAATTTCTTTCACACGTGCCAACACTCTATCCTCATCTCCTCGCAACTCCTTCAAGTTTCCATCAGCATAGTTAAGGAATGACTTCATACACTGCACAAAGTTCATGCTCCTTTCATTTTTAAGCAACTCCTTCTCCACTAGATGTTGCAGCTTTTTCATTCCTTCTGATAGGGTTGACACAGAGCTTGCAAGAACGTCCAAGTCAATGGTGGCTGTTTTTTTCACGTTGTATAACTCAGTGCTGAGACCAGAAACAAGTTCTAATCCCATCCTTTTGTAATCTTCTTCCTTCTCTTCCTCCGTTCTGTTCTTACTTCTTTGGCTGATTTTCCCCATAATGCTATCTGAAACTCTTATTCCTTCCGAACGAACAATCTCCTGAACAACAAAATGGAGCAACGTGGTTTTACCATCAGTTCCCTTAACATCTGCAAGCTTGAGAAGTGCATCAAGTTTAAATGCTCTAGCACCTCCTCTGATTGTTCCAACGTTCATTCGGTTTCCCGTTTTGAGCACTGCCTCTAGTAACTTCAAGAAGAGCCTGCTTGATCTTAGTTCCTTGCATGCTTCCTATAGTAATAGGGCAAAAGACAATGTGAGAGTTCATAAAGCGTTCTTTTGCTTTCAATGGGGTGAAAAGATTTTTGGTTTGGTAAAACAAAACTTATACTATATACTCTTCTTTAAAGTGCTTTGTTGCTATTCTCTAATCAAAGTTGGAGTTTCAGTTTTAGTAATCTATGTTAACCTTTTAATTGCAAACATTTGTTATATATACAGATTATCGAGACAAAATCCTAATTTTGATTGTAGAATAGAATAAAAAAGCATGTAATAAAATGTATCTAAGTTATGGCCTTGATGGCTACCTCAAGCATTGAAAATGAGTTCTTGAGGTGAACTACTTCATCGTCAAATGTCTCTCTGAAAAGCATGCCTTCTACTCTTTGAAAGGCAAATGGCACATCGAGCATTGCCCTCACGAACCTTTCGGCGGACCCCAATTCATTGATGTCACCTTTATAATTGAAGAGCTTGGACTCTTCTTCCTTGGTGGGTACCATTTTCACTAGTGCCTCTAGTTGGGGCAACGACAACCCCTTCCCTGGTTTTCAAGATATTAGTAAGATCTTCGACAATATTAATTTGACCATCAATTTTCTTCAGCATATGGTATAAATGCACATGAACACTCTGATGCTAAATAAATAAAAGTCGGTGTGCAATCACAAATAATTGTTACATTATTTTAATTATTACTTGAGTAAGATAATACTTTATTTCGTTAGTATGGGACAGTTATCATTTTGTATTATTAATTTCCACCACATATATATACTTATGACAAGATGCACTTTGGAGTTAGGAACAATTTTAAACAATAATATTACCTCGTGGAGGGGACCCTCTTTTGAGGCATAATTTCATAATTGAGTAGTTTTACTTTACCTTGCATTAAGGCCTCGCAGACATGCTCAGCTGTCGCATTCAGAGCTTTCGAGAGTATAGTTATGTTCTGCAGGCGTTTTGGCTCAAGTACATGCTTGCCTGGAGACGGTGTTTTACTCTTTGTTTCGTCATTCTTAATTGAATTTTGCAAATTGTAACCAAATAGAGACTCGATCATTTCCTCATCCAACCTGAATCAAATTCATAATATGCTAAATTGCTTAAACTTTTCAAGAAAATAGAATGAAAAATAGTATTGCTATTGATTACTAATGAAGTTGAACTTACTCGAATGAGCTTGATCTTAGCTTGTCCCAAACCATTGTGCGGTTTGGTGCAGCTCTTACTTTGTCCCAGTGAAGTGGTTTGAGTTTTGGCAATGGTGCACCATCTTTACCAAGAGGGGTAAATTGAGGGAGTTGAGAAGGTGGAGGAGGTGGGGTTTTGGCACTATTGCCTTTAAGAAATGGAGGTGGACATGGTGGTGGGGGAATGTTGGGAGGAGATTGTGTAGGGTAAGGTCCATGTGGAGAAGGCAACTCCTTTTCTGGACTTTGATTTGAACCAGAAGAAGTGTCTGAATTTACCGGAGATGATAAATTATTAGATGTCAAAGAAAGTGGGGAATGAGAGGAGAGTCTAGATGAAGAAGTAAGGGAATGCAAAGAAAATAATGGCATTCGCAATGGTGGAGGTGGTGGTGGTGGAGGAGGAGGCGGAGGGGAAGTGAATGTTTTTGGAATATTTGGTGAATGGTGAAGTTGTATATTTGACATTGAGTTATGTGCAGAACTAGGAAATTGGTTTGGTAAAGAAGTTGAATTTTGACGGGACAGAGAGTTTTTGTCACTAAGACTACAAGCTGAGGCATTGGAGTGTGAATCATTAACAAAGGAATGAAAACTTTCATTGTCTGATGAATGGCAATCTTCAGGGATAATTTTATCCCCAGAAGAAGAGTTGCCTCCACCAGATTCAAGTTCACCTTCCACTGATTCTGCATCTTCATGAACAGATGCTATTTCCTTCGCGGAAGAACCACTAACATTATCGTATTCTAAACCATCCTTGCGAGTCTTTTTCAAGCTGCAAGAGTGTTGCTCTATGTCCTCGCCTAAGGCATTAAGATAAAAGAGATCTAGTCCTGAGTTTAAACTCACCTTGCTTGATGAACTTTGATAACCACCTCCACTTCCTTTGCTCTTGCTATTATATAGTGGCATTGTTCTTTTGGGTTTCTTTGTGTGATTTGAGAATTTTCTCCACACCCAGAATAAGCCACAAGCACCAAGCAATGTAGCAACCCCAGCAGATACAAGAACAGCTATTAGTATTCTCTTAGCCCTGCCTCTATCTTCATGATGAGTTTGGTGAAGTGGTAGATTCTTATGATGTGGTGGATGGTGATGGGAATGATGGGGCACGTGTGGAAGAGGAGAAGGAGAAGGAGCCTGAGTTTCTTCAATGATAGGTGATGGAGAAGGTGAGGGAGAGAGAAACTCCGAATCACCATTGAATGGAACTTTGGTGTGGAAGCTCTTGAGTCCAAGCAAGGATCTAAACTTTTCCAGTATCAAAGCTTGCTTCTCTTCATTCTCATCTATTCCTGAGATTTTCTTAACTTGCTTTTCATCATTCTCTTCAATGAAATACATCTCGGGTAGGCCATGAACTTGGAAGCTTCCCACTGCATTGAATAGAGAACCAGCCACAGTCAAAATGTGGGTGCTTTGTGATGATAGAAGCATCAAGAGGGTGATGTTGAAGATCATGATAAAATGCTCAGAACCACAACCCATTTCTTTTGTTTTTTGTTCTTCTTCCAACTAAAAGTCATCAAGACATCAATGCAGTTTTCCTCTTATAAAAAAAGTAGTTAGCTTTCTTTCCTTTTTGTTGTTGCATTGGTTTTTCAAGACTTGTCATTTGGGTGGTGATGTGTGAGGGAAGATCGGGAAAAGTGTCTTTAATGCTACTCCAAGGAACCCCTGAACCTGGCAGTTGTGGCTGTGCTGGTCCTTCTTTACTTCCCTGTTCATACACTCTTATCTCTTCTCACCATAATCAATTCTACATTTCTACCCTACAAAACAAGCACCACTGTTAATGCATAGCATAACACTGGCAAAGCCTTTCCCTCCTTCCACTTTGACTTAATTCTTTTGTCTTATCTGCTTTTTTAGGTTGTTTTGTCAGAAAAAAGCAAAGTTATTGGGCTTTTCTCCCGCTCGTTGTGATTAAAACACTTTAAGATCCCCCTTCCTTTTTAGCCATAAGTTGAGAATTCATTAAAAAGCATAGTCTCTTGAGAAATTGAAGTTTGGATAAAACTTTTTAGCAGCTAAAAATAAAAAAGTCACCTAATCAAGACCATGTAAAAGTAGATAATGGGGTCCTGTTTTGTTGGCCTTGCCTAACGCTATGGGGCGATTCTATACGATTTCTCCAACCCCATTATTATTATAAATAAACAACAGGGATCCGTTAGGTGGGGACAAATTCGATAAATTTTTAGAGAAACCTGTATGTTTTAAATAGATCAATTTAATGATTCAGACTTTTGTGTGTCTGTGATTGAAATTTAGGAATTTTATATGAGGTTTATTGTACTATAATAAATATACAACGTTTAGATTCACCTAATTAAATATGCTAATTACGCTCAGAAACTTTTTCTCGCCATATCACGTGAAGACAGGCATCAACGGCTAAAGCAAGATGTTGATTGATTAATAATGAGATGTTACAGAGACTACTAATCTTCATCCCACAAGATTTAATTTGAACTGATTATTCAGTCTCAAATGTGTTCTTGTTGAAAATAGGTATCCAGGATTTGTTTGTTGGAAGGATGCTGATAATAATAATAATAATAATTATATTATATTTAATTTAATAGAACGATTTAGCCTACGTTGTCCTCACGTAAATTACTTGAGACGGTCATACAAGTATACATGTCTGATTTAACCACGGAGAATGCTGTGGTCTTGACAGCTGCTTGCAAAATCTGCTATGCGTGTCCCATTCCCGTCATTTTTGTTGCTGACGCTGTAGCGTTCAACAAGGTAAATTAATCATATGTGTCTGGGTATAAACTTAGTTATTCTTCTTGTTACATTCATTCTAGTTGTGAGATTGAGGTAGATGCAAGATGATTAAAGTTTGATTCTTATTACGCAATTATACATTATGAAAATTCTTCCTCTCAAGCCTACAAGCTTTTTTATATTAGTATTAGTGACAGCGCCACAATCTTTTCTCACGACTCATGAGCATCAGTATTTAGTACTTCTCTTTTTGCTGTAAATTTGCAATTTAATCCAGAGATGGCAAATGGAATTTTCTTTGCCCGTAAGTGGTAGGAACTTGATCACATTAATGGTGTAGATCATTAATTTTTGTCAAAAATTATGAGTTTATATAAAATAAATATTTCTCTTTTAATATAATTTATTTTATAATCAAGATGAAAATTTAAATATTGTATCACTTGTATCAATCAGTATTAATCGGTGATTTAACCTAGACTAAGTGAGTTATCATGCACTGATTAAAATATTGGTCCATTAAACATAGACTTGTTTATTTTGATCTATTTAACTCGCAAGTAATATGTGTAAGGGTAAGTTAATAGGTCAGCACGTGAATTAATAACTTTTTTGACATATAAATTATTACTTAATATTTTTATCATTTAATTTAGTATCTTGAATAATTACTATTTTGTATTCGATTATATATCAACCTCTTTGTTAATATTTAAATATTTATGCTTTATTTGATAATTGAGTGATGCAAATGAAGTTCTCTCTTTAGATTTTTACTATTTATTTAATTCGTGCATATTTTATTAATAATTTTTCGTTAATCTTATGTTAAACATTTTTAGGTTTTTATAATTTCCATTTTGTTCAATTATTTTTTTTTTTATTATGAGTTTAATTTCTATAAGATGACAATGTAAAATCAACTAAAATCAGAAATCTTAGATGGATTTTAAAGTAGTTATTATAAAAGTAAAAAATATATATATATTATACATCACAATTTTTTAAAATTAATTATTGGTGTACAAACTCTTTACATTGTTGATATATGTATTATTTTCTGTTTTATTATTTAATCCGAGAATTAGTTCATTAGCCTTCAATTTAAGTAAATTGAACATAGACTAGACAAAAACAAAAGCTATTTATTTAGTATGTCACTTTGATCTATTCCATATATGTATATGCAAAATAATGTGAATGGACTAAAGCAGGACTAGATTCAAATGATATCAGAAAGGGAAGTGAAGGGAGGAATCAGGGCCCATAATGCGGTGAAGGTTAAAATGATACATAATTGAAGGCCAAGAATAAAGAAAATCGTATATGTATAGGCATAGTATTCAGGACAAGGAGCAAGGAGACGAAGCAAAAGGAGGGAAACAAAATATGAAAAAAGAATCCAATGCAAAATTCTGTCAGAAATGAATTTATATAAGAGCCAGAGGAATTAGTAAATTATTTCTGTTTTAGCACGCACTATGCTTCCTGATCCTTCGTCCTGGTCTTCTTCTTAATTGAAGTATTTAGCCTCCACTAGTTTGTACTTTTATATTTTTTTCCAGTGACCCACTACAGTTTTCCCCCGTTTCCTTAGAGAAAGTGTATTAAGATCTAATTAAAACTAAGGAATGGGCCTTAAAATAGGCAATATGATTGCTAATGCATACTTTTTAGCATGAACCTAAATTATAAGTCAAATTATTAAATAGCTGATTTTAAAAATAAGTGAATGTGTTAACGATTTGCATACATAGGATTTTTTTTAATATATGGCTACTTATTTTTAAGAATAAAATTTTCAATAATAATAAGTTATATCTTTAATATATTTTTAGAAAATTTAAGTTATAACTTCTTAAAAAAATTATTCTAATTTTTTATTCAATTTAATATTGGTTAGCTTTTATTGTGAGAGAAAAGAAAATGGATTTTTTTTTAAAAAAATATGCACTGAAAATGTAAATTTTTATATTGTCATTTAATTGCATGTCATAATTAATATATAATGATTTTTTTTAGTTTTTATAATAGCTAATTTAAAAATCAAATTAATAATAATTTTCAATTGGTTAACAATATATACATTTTTTTGCACTAGCTGTAAATGACTATTAAATTCTTGAAAAAATGAGAGTACATTGACAACTACCATCTTTATGTTTCAATCCTTAGAACTCTCTGTATTATATAGAGGTGCAATAGTAAGTTAATTTTATTTCCCCTGCCTTCCTTTCCCAAACCAATTGGGAGATTGTTGTTTTTCTCTTCTCTTTTGTCCTCTTAATGAAACAATATATAAAGGATTATTCCTCTCCTATTATCCTTTTAAGCTATACACTCTTGTAAGAGTAAAATTGTGTAAAATTCATTCATTATTTAGTTTTAACACTCGCACCTAGTTTTAAAAAGATATTACAGAGTAAGTTTAAATAAAATTAGTCCGGATCATTGTAAATATTTTGAAATTTAATGTTTGTCTCTAAAAACTCCGTAACGTTACTGAGGCACAACTTGTGCTGCAGTGTTGTTTTTTTAATACAAATTCATCTCTTAGTTTTTTTTTTTTCTTAAAAAAAAGTCTCTAAAAACTTGTTGGTTGGTTTGAATCCCTGATTTTTTTAAAGTAAATGAGTTTGATCTTTATTGATAGGTGAATTCCATTTAAGTGTTGAGTTATTTAATGACAATCCAACTCAACATTGCTACATCCTACATATATCCTAATCATTGCCTGAATATATTTTTTATCTTTTGTAAATATCTCAAAATTCAATTCTAATCTCTGCAAATCACTTTGTTTTGTTTGATTTTTTTATAGAGATTTGTTTGAATTGTTATCCTTTTAAAAACAAATGATTTGTCCCCAACTGTTATATATGCCTTTCTAGAAAGTGCAGGGAGGTCTTAATTCGTATCGTCACTTAAGTATGCAATTCTTTACTGCATACTGCATGTTCAATATATATATATATTGAAAACCAGATATACAATAATGTTTGTGAATTTCCAAAATAAATTATTTTTTTAATAAAAAACAAATAATACCTATGAATGATTATCATATTTAAATTTTAAATATGAAATGTAAATTTGAACAACTACTGTATGTAAAAATACTTATTATTAACACTAGTATCTCATATCTTAGACAGATATTATATTCACATCTTATAACTTATAAGAATATTTTTTTATATTTTAAGTTTTAATATATTATTAATTATTTATTATTAATAAATATTTAAATATATTTTATATACACATGTTTTAAAAAATATTATTATTGGAGTATTGTCCTAAGTATAAGATATTTTTCACTTTGATGATGTTTTATGCTCCCTTTAAACTTTATTTAAAAGAAGAAGATGATTTAGTTTTTTTTTATAACTGTATTATTAATATGAAATATCTAATGATTTTGTAGATTATCAATCTTTGTCAAAATATAACTTCTGTCTTAAATTAATTAATCAAATATGTTAAAGTTAATTATCATTTATACAAAATAATTATAACCAGTAAATTCAATTTATTAGAAATAATGATAAAATTTAATAGAATCATTTAAATATATTATAAGATGATTGTTATTGGTTTATTCACTCGTAATCAATTAGTAATATTTAGAGTAATATATATTGTTATTAATTGCAATAGTATGTTTACAATAATAAAAAATATCATAATTATAAATAATATTGTATAATATTGAAAAAAAACATAATGTAAGGCAATAGAATAATACAATGGATTACATAAAACATGTAATTAAAAATAACATTTTATAAATTTTGAAAATTTTATTATCTAATTATAAACACTAAATCACCTTTAAAAAATCATAAACACGAATAGATTTGAGATTAAATATTAAACATGTACACGTGTAATTAGGCTAATCAATTCATAAAATACAATTCTATCAAACTAATAGATATTTTATTAGATTTATTTATTATAATAATTATTATTATTACAGAAAAAAATTATTGTGAGAGAAAAACAAATTTGAAGTTTTAATTAGATAAAAAAATAGAATGTATTAATATCTTGTTATTAATGAATTTATTATATGAATTAATATATGATTAATCAATTATATATTTAAATTAGAATTGAATCCATTTTGAAATCTTGAAATTGGTTGTAAGTAATTAACTTACCATATATAATTAATATCCATTTAAATTAGATATAATTAATTACATTAATATTTATTAAAATAATTTTCTTTAACATTTTTTTAGAAAAATGAATAATTAATCTGTCATATAAGATCATTCCATGCAATAATATATATATATATATATATATATATATATATATATATATATGTGTGTGTGTGTGTGTATCGTTTGCCATATACATGTTCATCATGAAGAATTACAAATGTGCGTGATGCGAATACAGTAAATCGAATGCAATTGTATTTAACTATTTATTAGATGCACACGTCATAAAGGCGTTAGCATTTGAGTTTTAAGGTATGCTACAAAGTATAAAAATCTCTCGACGTAGATGCCACTCATACCAGCTGTTCTCCCCTTTTATTAACAATAATCTTGTGCTGAATTCCACATTTGTGAAGTAATATAAAGATACCATATCAATATATTTTTTTTTTTGAAAATATCACATTTTATAAGACTTCCTCTAAATTGTCACTTGTGCTATTTTTTTTTTAAATAAAACATTCTTAATTTCTTTACAATTTTTAACTCGATAAACGATAACTGTTGTAAATTAAAAGCAAAAGTCCCTTGTATCCTTTTTAGGACCAGCGACGATGACCGATCACAAATTAATTAGATAAATTACATAATCACTATTTTCTCTTCACACATTAATTATATAAAAAAAATTAGGTGAAAAATAGATGATAGGTCCCAAAAATTTTAAGAGTAATTTTAAAAAATTGTACAAATTGTTAACAAAATACAATGTTAGTAACTGAATTAATACCCTTATTAGTATATATTAGTCTCTAACTTGAAAATGCAACTTTCACTCTTCTCACTTTCTTAATTAGAAATTTAATATTTTTTTAGCAGGGCATTTCTAATCAATTCAATGAATTATAAAAAAAATATATCTAATAGAATGAGTTGTTAGTTTTTTAAAATTGAGTAGTAGTATATTTTTTTTTAATTTTAAATAATAAAACAGTGTACTTTTATATTAATCAACTATCTTATAAATAAAGTTTTAAATAATAAAACAGTGTATTCAATGTTTTAAAATATAAAACACATTCAACATTTATCATTAAAATAAGAAGATGAATAGAAAATATTGTAGAATAATTTAAAATAATTTTCATAATCTCAAGAAAAGGGTGGGCATATTAAATTATTAAATCTAAAATCAAATTCATCGTGTTGTTTGTGTGACGCACGCAGTCGTTTTGATTTTGACCGTTTTAACGCGCTTTTACACCGCCTCTTTGAAGTGGCCATTAGTGGTCGTCATTTTTAGAATCGTCTAATTCCTGAAATATAAAGTGTAAAGCCTTCAAATTCCAACCGAGTAAGTGAAACATATCTTTGCCCTTTATATTGAGATCCATCAAAGATCATGTAAAGTATAAACACACTCATGCAAATTGTGTTTCGCTACGGCTTACAACATTAGTGTCTAGTATTTCCTTTATTTCATGCTAACTCCATTGAATTTAGACAACATCCATTCAGTACAACCCCAAATGCGAGTGATTCATGTTTCATACTCTTGCAATGTTATGTTCTGTTTAGGACAAATTGTAATGAAACAAAAAGGTTGTTGTTTTATGAAAAACAAATAATTTAACTACGAATAGTTCAAGGGGCAGAAAATGTTGAATTTCGAAAAGTATACGCCGAAAAATAATAATCAATGACTAATTTGAAAAAAATAATTAATGAGAATATAAAATGTAATTTGATTGGTTAAAAAGTTAACAGTATTAAAACCCCCAAATTATTGGGGGCACCATAGAAATTCTCTTTTTGTTCATGATACAATGTGTCAAAATTTAAAAAATTAAAAACCAATTAAAATTAAGATTATAATAATATAGTATTCCAGTTTATCTATAAAAATGTATTTATATTTTAGATAAGATATTAAGATTTAAAAGTAAAATTAAGTAATAATATTTTAAAAATAAAAAATATTTAATATAGGATAAGACAATAAGGCATGTAAAAAGTAAAAGTAATTTCATTCAATAATATGAACTCAAATTTAAATATGAAAATATATTAATAAAATCACTATAATAAATATTTTAAATATATATCTTCTAACCTTTTTGTCGTCTGGTGCTCATCATTAAAAATGAATATCGAAATCAACCCAAAAACTATTTCCTTATCACTCAACAAGAAAGTCAAAGAAATCTCTGACTTTTTATCGATCTCGGTCAGCGACACGATGGTGCAATTCTGTCTCTGGTGCGTGGTGTCCTGAAGTCAAATTTAAATTGCCAATTAATCAATCCGTTCAACGATATATAAGTCGCAGATAAAGCCAAATGTGGATATTAAAGTCAAGATTTTATCAAACTTAGAAATATATTTTTAGTCTAATAGTAGTGAAATATAATTTATAGTTAATAGGGCGTATAGTTCATTTTTCTCAAGTCATCATTAATCATCAATTTATCCAGCTTGAGTTTTACACTTGCCCGAGGTTATCCTTGACTTCAATTTGGACCAAGTGTTAAAAATGGTTAAGGGACGTGTGTGAATGGGGAAACCATGTACCAATACATTTTCACATGCCCAATCCAGATAATGCAGCAAGAGCAAGTGCCAAATATTGCGTCTAATTTTTCGATTCTATTGAATGGAACACTCGATTAAGCAACCTCTTTTACGTTTTTTCCTTCAAGTTACTTTTTTTTTTTTACATTAATTCCACTTGTCTTTTACTCCCCATATTCGTAATCGACCAAAACTAAAATTTATTCTGAAATATTGAGTTACGTTTCTCTACTACTTTTTTGCAGGGGTAGGATTGTCATGTTTTTATTTTGAAAAACAACCTCCTATTGACTTGTTGTTTATATTTTTGGCCATATCTGTTTAATAATAGATTTGAGGTATATATTAATTTCTTATCATGTTTAGCTTATTTTAAGTCATACATATATATATATATATATATTCAATTTTTCTTTAGCCCTTTTATTTTTACTTGTTTGAATGGTTTTTACAAGTTCTTTTGTGATTTCTTGCTATGTTTTCATTATCTTTTGGATGGAGTAAATATTCAGATTTATTTTGAGAGGGGAGAGATATACAATCTTTGAGTTACACCACTTTAATTTCGTGTTGGTCGTCTTTGTTGTGAAATATATACCTATCCATTTATTGTCTTTAGCTGATTTGGCCGAATAAAGCTTTTTTTTAGATACCAGAATAAAGCCTTTTTCCATGTTAGATATTATTATGTTTCGTATTGATGTTGGACGGATACTTTAAATTCAGGAAAAAAGATTAAAAGATAAAAATATTTTAAATTATGAGAGCAACATTCATAATTAATTTAAGGAAAATATAAATTTTAAACCTATATAAAATCTTATTTGAAGTAATTTAAATTTAAAACTATATTTTAAGTAAAAGTGCATACACAAAAATTCAACCGCTTTTGACAATATAAACTCTACTCGCAAGTTTCTCGTACGTTGTAAGAATATTTTAAGTTTTAAATAAAATATTATCAATAAAAGTAAATTAAAGATACAGTAATTGTCTTCATCATTGTTAATTTTGATTTATTAAACATATATAAATTAAAGACATAAAAAAAATTTAGGATTTTGTTTTCTCTTGCTAACTCCGAAAATGAACCACCTAACGACAACATTAGCATACAATTAAGGGTTTACTTCAAAGATATGCATGGTTAGGAGAAAAAATTAATGACATTCTGTAGACCAAAGGTAGATATATTCAGGGAAAATCTTTCAAGAATTGAGTATGAAGATGACAATCCTTTGAAATAAATGGTGCATAATGCATACTCAATTTTTAAGGGGTTTTAACATTCTTTGACAGAATTCCCTACTTGTCAAACTATTGGGGAAAAATATTTGTTGTCATACCATACGAGAATGGTTGGCCAAAATATGAAAGCTTGTTGCGATTTTGAGATCATGGACATAAGAAATAATTACTTTATGGTAAAATTTGACAATGAAGATGATCAGGGGATGGCAATGGATGATGGCCCATGGATGAATTTCAACGATTATTACCCGGAGCAAGCATGGACACATGAGTTTATCTTAGTAGTTAACATCGACAAGACATTGGTTTGGATTTGTTTCTTAGGATAGAATCATATAAAATTATATTATGACGATAACATCCAATTAGTCTTAATTAAGATCAACTGTGGGGAAACTTATAATTGTGACAATAACACATTATATATCCGACGAGGTAGCTTTGCTAGGGTGTGCATCAAGATTGACCTAATTAAACAATTTTGTGGTGGGTAAGGTTTGGTTCTAGGCCTATTAGTATTGAATTGAATACAAGGAATTATACTGAATTTTGTAACTTGTGACTGCTATGACAATCTTGCATTAGAGTGTAAAGCACATCACAATAGTTCAAACTATATATTATAATGAGTACAAATTAATAACTTCCAATCAAAATTAAAAATTAGTCCTAGATGATTAAAATTAAAATTTAATTATAAATATTTCTTATATCATCATCTTTATTTATATCACCTCCAATTAATCACCATCCCGTCAGCCTTCATCATGATATTGTTATTACTATTATTATCATTAGTGTTACTATATACTATGATAGTTATTACTTACAATCATTATGATGTCATGTTTATGTGTCTACATTTATCTCTTTTTTTTTCTCTCAAAATTTTGAATAGATTTTTGTACGTCAAACTTTTTCCCAAACAGCATAGTAATTATGAATATTAATTCATACATGTAACTATCAAACATATTCACTGTAAATAAAATAATTTAATTTAGGGTGCCTTGCTGCGCATGGAAAAGTAGACGTTCAATCGTTGAAATATTAGATATACATGTATAAAATAGACGTAATATTCGGTCCAACGAGTAACAGTTTCTATCGGTCAAAGTAATGCAAAAATTCCCGTACCAAATGATAAACTTTAGTTGAATGCAATCTCAAGCTAATTAAATTTTATTAACCTTTGCTTATTATATTAGAATTATTCAATGAGAATTATTTGAAAATATAGACTTTGTTATAATAGAACTGTTAAATTCCTCTTATAAAAAAATTTACACGAAAAAATGTTAAACAGATCGATGTTTTGTGATATATAGATATCTATATATCATTATTCTTACTGTAGTATTGTTAATAGTAATTATTTAACGACAAACTCGAACGTTCAGACATGTCTGATATCTGGTGTATCCTCATGCTATATGAAATTCTTCGGTCACAAAATTCCTGATCAGTAGTGTAGTTAATTAAAACGTTAAATAGAACTTACAGACGTGGAAGATGATATAAGCAGAAGTAACAAACTCATATGTCATTGGCTTTTAATATTGTAACCACTTAGTGTTCTAGGCACTTGAAAGTGGAATTTTTGTGCTTCCTTTCTGTTTGTAGGGACAAAACGAGAACCAAATGCACCTTCTTAGTTGTTTCTACACGTAAAAAAAGAAGGTACTGTATATACGATATGGTTTGAACTTTGCAGTTTGAACACAAGGAGAAGGCCTTTGAATCCCAACAACTCTCCCCTCCGTGTCTTTGTCAACTAACACGCCCAAAACAGTTTACCATCTCAACAATATCCATATGCGCCCCTTGATTCACCTCCCCATTTATTTGACTTACATATCCCACCTCTCATTTACTCCCATTTTATATATCAATTTTCATCCTTAACCAACCTAGCCACTTACCCACCACTCTCTCTCTCTCTCTCTCTTCTTTGCATTATATATACACACACTTTCCCCTTCACTCCAATTTCTCAGCATGGCCACAAACCCTCTCCGCCCAAGCCTTCATTACATTTCTAGTTGAAAAAGAAAAAAATAAAAATTGCACAAATCATTGGGTTATAACTTATAACTCCCACTCTCCCCATTCAATACCATAGAGTTTCTCATTTTAATTTCTTGATCATCAATTACAAAATTACAAGAATATATATCAACATAGGTTGGGAGCTGTGAAGAGAATTAGAGTAGCAAAATGGAGATTCACGAAAACCAACACGAGTCATGGTCGGAGACGGAGAGCACGGGAAGCCGAAGCAAGCAAGTGGGCTTCAGCGGGCCACTAAGCGGGCCTCTTAGCGGGCCTTTGAGCGGGCCTTTGGTGTCTTCCAACAAAAGGAACAGCAGCAAGAACAAAAGCGCGAGGTTCAAGGACGACGAGGAGATGGTGGAGATCACGCTGGACGTCCGCGACGACGCCGTTTCGGTTCAGAACATCCGCGGCGGCGACTCCGAGACGGCGTTCCTCGCCAGCCGCCTCGAGATGCGGCCGTCGTCGTTCTCCGACCGCCTCAGACAGGTGTCGCGGGAACTGAAGCGCATGACATCTAACAAAGCTTTCGATAGGGTTGACCGCAGCAAATCCGGTGCTGCGCGCGCCCTTCGTGGCCTCAAGTTCATGACCAAAGCAGGCACTGAAGGTTGGTCACAGGTTGAGAAGCGCTTCGATGAGTTGGCCATTGATGCAAAGCTCCCCAAGACTCGCTTTAGTCAGTGCATAGGTATATATATAAAAAAACATTTTAATTTCAATACACTCTTATATATTATCAATTTTTTTATCCACAAATATTAATATTAGTTATTAATTTATTAATTTTTATTTAAAACTCCATGTTCTCTCAACCCAACCTTGTAACTCTACCCATGTTAAGAAACTCTAACTATAAAAAACATTATGGAAATTATAAAAAAAATATTTTTAATTGTTTGAGAATATACTCTGAGTATATACTAAACTCGTAGTTTTTTATTTTGCATCAAGAAACTTTTCTTAGATAGAGCTAATTTTGGTGGAAATTAATGATGATGACAATTAGGGATGACCGAGTCGAAGGAGTTTGCCGGAGAGTTATTCGATGCATTGGCTCGTCGTCGGGGGATAACATCAGCTTCCATAACGAAGGATCAGCTGCGTGAATTTTGGGAGCAAATTACAGATCAGAGCTTTGACTCGAGGCTTCAGACCTTTTTTGACATGTAAGACTTCATTGATCAGCATCTTTTATTTATTTAGTTAATTGCAATTTCATTTTCATCAGGAAGCTCATTTTATAAATATATCTGACAAATAATACAACACAGCTCATTGTTTTGTATTTAAAAATTACTTAATCAGGATATGCATGCCAGAACAGATTATATCATTTGTCTAATTTAATTAGGCAGCATATGAAAGAGACGGGTTGTTTTGTTGGCTTCAACATGTAGATATAGAAATATTTTTATGTTGGACTAATGTCTATTTATATTGTCTAAGTAGGGTGCTCAGTTTTCAAATGATGATAGAAAATCGTTACGGACTGTGTGGAGTTCGTTTGTAAATTTTTCTATAAAAGACTTCGAAACCGCGTTTCGAGGAATCTGCATGTGAAATCATTTGTCGTATATATAATACTGTTTATTAATTATTTGATTAAAAAGTATCAGGGTTTGACAAGAAAGTCTTATGATGAGTATAGTGAATAGCGATACAAGAATGCTGATCCCATGCAACTGTTTTGCATTTAATTAAACTATAAATAAAAAGTTATTTTGTATTTGCTTATAATTGTTTTCTTTAATCTTCCTTAGAAAATTAAAAGCATGCATATTATTTGAAGTGACGTCAATACTTTTTTTTTTCAATTGGATGAATATATAGTTCATACAATTTTTCTATATATATCATTAGCGCCATGAAACTTTTTTTTTGTTCGAATTATTTTACTCACTATATATTCAACTTTCCCATGAACAAAGTAGGAGTAAAATAGCGACACATGAACGAATAAAAATAAAAACAGTAATGTATTAACTGATCGATGGTTAGGTTGGTTGACTAAAGAAAAATATAAATGGTAGCAGCAGCTATATATTTGAGGAGTTACGTATGCATTTGTCAGTCACAATAAAATAACATTTTAAAGAAAAATATAAGAAATATCGCATCTTAATTGATTAGGTATACATGCACTTTTGGTTACTTATAAATCTAACTCATGTCAGGGTGGACAAAGATGCTGATGGACGAATTAATGAAGAAGAAGTAAAAGAGGTAAGAGTTTATCATCAAATTAAAAATTTACGTTTATTATTATTTGATGTACAGTGATACTCAAATCCTGATTCTTGAACTTAAAAAGAGAAGGAAAAGGCCCAATTATTACTGACTGAGCGACCCTTAGACCAAAAATGCCTAATGTCTTCAAATTAAAATTCTAATTTTCAATGTGTTAGAGTGCTTGTTTTATTAATTGGAGACTTGTGGAGGCATGAGCATTGCTGTATGATTCATTTTGCAGATCATCACCTTAAGCGCTTCAGCCAATAAGCTGTCAAAATTAAAAGATCGTGCAGAGGAATATGCTGCCCTTATCATGGAGGAGCTGGATCCGGACAACCTTGGATACATTGAGGTTTGTATTTTACACATGGATAAAGTCAAAACAAATTAAGATAATAAGTTAGAAAAATGCCCTCATAAGTGGTTTGATGATGGTGTTTATATGTTTAATTTTTTTTCATTGTATTTATATTCCTATATGCTTGGTAGGTATGCTGCATCATTGGCCATTAGCATTCGGTGCCTTTTCTTTTGATTTCTTTGTTTCCGGTCAATTCATGTTGCTTTTCTTTTGCTGACATTTTTTTGCACCCAATGGAGGACGCGTGTTTACGGTCGGCCATTTAGCACATTCTCTGGGTGCAGCCCATTTCATCGTCCAATTCCTAACAGGCTGAGGCCTCATTAAAACTGGACCAGCCTAAGTGAAAAAGGCTGCAATTTTTTATTGATGAATGTTTCGGTTATGTGAAGAAATTATTAACAATACTTGAACCTATAACTATTCTCTAAATCTTCGTTCACACCAACTATGATAATATGATAAAAACTATTAAATTGAATGACCAGAACTAGAATACTTTATCCTCTCTGAGTTGACGAGATTATGGTTTTACTCTTAAAAATAATCTTCTTATCATCAATTTTTTGAGACTTCAAGAATCTTGTTTTATAGGAATAGTTAATCAACACTAACTAATAATATGATCAAACTAATAGTAATTACTTAATATTCATAGAATAACCCCACGTGACTTAAAAGCCTCATATTTTGAGTTAGTAAATATATATCATGAACTTAGTTTTGTACTTTTATTTAATTTTTTTGACTGGATATAGTTTTGATAAGTTAGTAGTTACGTCCCTACGTACCTAAACTAAAATATTTAGTTCTTACTAAAAACTTGTGGCAACTACTTAAGTTTATGTCCTTTTAATTAAGCTCAATTATTATGAAAAATGTTCCCTAAAGTAAATGTATGGTCTCATGCAGTTATACAACTTGGAAATGCTTCTTCTGCAAGCCCCAGCACAATCAACCAACATAACCACCGATAGCAGGATACTGAGCCAAATGCTGAGCCAGAAACTAGTCCCTACAAAGGAGTACAACCCCATCAAACGGGGCTTTCGGGCACTAGCATACTTCGTGCAGGACAATTGGAAACGCCTATGGGTCATAGCCCTGTGGCTTTCCATTTGCGCTGGTCTTTTCACTTGGAAGTTCATCCAATACAAGCACCGTGCAGTGTTCCATGTCATGGGCTACTGTGTCACAGTGGCCAAGGGTGGCGCTGAAACAACCAAGTTCAACATGGCCTTGATCTTGTTGCCTGTTTGTAGGAACACCATCACTTGGCTCAGGAGCAGGACCAAACTAGGAGCAATCATTCCCTTTGATGACAACATCAACTTTCACAAGGTATAATTAGACCCCCAATTAATACATAAACAAAGTGAGACTTCTGCTAACACACTTTTCACTTTTGTTTAAAATTTATTAAAAATTATAAAATCATGAGCCAAATTCACCAAATATTCATACTCGCAAAATTACATGATTTTCAATAAATCTTTAACTTTAGTATAAAAAAAAAGTGTGTTAGAGTTTGGTACTAGCTAGCATTTCTCAAACAAACTATACTATTACATTACTTTTTGATTAAATTGAACTACTATCACTAACTTGAACATTTTTATAGGTGGTGGCCTTTGGCATTGCAATTGGGGTTGGATTGCATGCGATTTCACATCTGACGTGTGACTTCCCTAGATTGTTACATGCCACAGACGTAGAATACAAACCCATGAAACAATTTTTTGGGGATGAGAGGCCCAACAATTATTGGTGGTTTGTGAAAGGGACTGAGGGATGGACCGGGGTGGTGATGGTGGTGCTTATGGCTATAGCCTTCATTTTGGCTCAACCATGGTTCCGAAGGAACAGGCTAAAACTCCCCAAACCCCTTAAGAAGCTCACTGGTTTCAATGCCTTTTGGTACTCCCACCACCTTTTTGTCATCGTCTACGTGCTTTTCATCATTCACGGATACTTCCTATACCTCAGCAAGAAATGGTACAAGAAAACGGTACGTGCATGGTCTCACTCAAACATAGCATGCACCTTTATTCTCTGTTCCTTTTTCTTGCAAAAAAAAAAAAAAAACTTGTTTATTGATGAATTTCTTTGGTTACACACCAGACGTGGATGTATCTCGCCGTTCCCATGATACTATACGGATGCGAAAGGCTACTTCGTGCTTTTAGGTCTGGCTACAAATCTGTGAGGATTCTCAAGGTACATACATTTTAAACAACTTCACTCCTCTGTTTTAACATCAATTGTGGTGTCAGTGTCACTAAATGAAATTTTAACCATAAATGTTTCAGGTTGCTGTGTACCCAGGAAATGTGCTAGCATTGCATGTGTCTAAACCACATGGATTTAAGTACTCTAGTGGCCAGTATATATACGTTAACTGTTCAGATGTA
Source organism: Glycine max (assembly GCF_000004515.6). Lineage (NCBI taxonomy): Eukaryota > Viridiplantae > Streptophyta > Magnoliopsida > Fabales > Fabaceae > Glycine > Glycine max. The sequence goes on from NC_038256.2 coordinate 46,799,665, forward strand.
TCCCCATTTGAATGGTATGCACCTAACTTAAGTTCATTCTTTTTTCTTATATAACTGTTAATACGAGGACGGTGATCGTGAACAATGTTAATTTAATTTTGTGGTATTGGTCTGTATCTGCAGGCATCCCTTTTCTATTACATCAGCTCCAGGAGATGACTACTTAAGTGTTCACATTCGAACTTTGGGTGACTGGACATCACAGTTAAAGGGTGTTTTCGCCAAGGTGAATTTTGCACCACATAACACTCTGTAGTCTGTTCATCTTATATGGAGAATTAAAATTGTTGTTGTTCATGAAATAAATTCTTATTAATTACTATATCAATATTCATGCAGGCATGTCAACCAGCAAGTGACGGTCAAAGTGGTCTTCTACGAGCTGATATGCTACAAGGCAACAACAAACCAAGGCATGTAATTTAAATTGTATGATCAAAAAGAGAAATGTGAAACTAAAATTGACAAAAAACCAATTTCTAATTCTTGTGAAATTAAAATAAATTGCAGGATGCCCAGGCTACTAATCGATGGACCTTATGGAGCTCCAGCACAAGACTACAAAAATTATGAAGTAATCCTTCTGGTGGGGCTAGGAATTGGTGCCACCCCTTTGATTAGCATACTCAAAGACGTGCTAAACAACATCAAGCAACATAAAGACGTAGAAGAAGGAGCGGTGGAAAAGGACAACAAGAGAAAACCTTTTGCCACCAAGCGAGCTTATTTCTACTGGGTTACGCGTGAGGAAGGTTCCTTTGAATGGTTTAAAGGGGTGATGAATGAGGTGGAAGAGAATGACAAGGAAGGAGTCATTGAGCTTCACAACTATTGCACAAGTGTGTATGAAGAAGGAGATGCTAGGTCAGCTTTGATCACTATGCTCCAGTCTCTTCACCATGCCAAAAATGGTGTGGATATAGTTTCAGGAACAAGGGTCAAGACCCATTTTGCAAGACCCAACTGGCGCAATGTCTTTAAACATGCAGCCATCAAACACCCTGACCAAAGAGTTGGTAAGTATGAATTGATTGTTTTTGCTCCCAATTTGATATTGCTGAAATTTACACATACATAGATACTAATTACTTAGCTAATTTTCATTCTGCTGTACTATTTTCAGGTGTTTTTTACTGTGGGGCGCATGGATTGGTTGGGGAACTGAAAAGGCTTTCTCTAGACTTTTCTAGGAAAACCAGCACCAAGTTTGATTTTCACAAAGAAAATTTTTAGATTCTTTTCTCTTAGTTTATTTATTATTATTTTTGGCAACTGTAGTTATATATTGTTGGATCATTTTTTGTTGTAGGGGGTGGTATATAGCTAGCTGCATTTGATACATGGAACTTACATGTATAAAAAAATTGTAGTTACTTTCAAGTAATGTGAAGTCGTGATATGTTGTACGCTTTCATTCTATCAGTTCAAATGATTATTGTAAATGTTTTGTAATATATCAAGGTTCATAGTTTATTTTAATAACAGTAAATTATATTTGTTTTTGAAGAACGCAGGTATCCACAAACAGAGAAACAACTAGTAGCTAGAATTCCGGTGATATATTCTATTGTCCCTAAAGAAAATACTTGGAGTGACCATGTCATTGCGAGTAACAAAAAATATATTACTATGCATTTTTTTTCTCTTACGAAATTCTTATTTTCTTCTAACTTTTCAGTTCTGTAATTAACCAATATATGAACTTTACTGTCATACATTCGCATAAGCTCTTTTAATAAAAACAAAAATAGGAAAAGATAAAAGGAAAGAAAAGCAAGAAACCCCGCAGTCCGCAGCTAGCAGCTAGAAATCATCACCCGCATACCACTTCCATCTTGAAATCATTACGTACTGGAAGGAAATTAAGGCAATGCGGATGAAATAAGGGAAGTAGAAGCAGAAGCTCTGGCAAGCAAGGTAAAACATTGATTGTTCCAGTGCTTTATGTTACGCTTCTGTCTCTCTCCCAGACCCTTGTGCTGCCAAGGCTGCAAAAGGAAAGTCCAGAAAATTCTTCAAGGCGTAATAACGTAACCATCTTCAGAATTCAGAACAAAACCACAGTCCTTGATCCAGGGGTTAACAACATAGACATTGATTTGAGGCAACACAAAGTGGTAGTAACGGGGAACGTTAACAGCGAGACGTTGATTAGGAGATTGACTAAAGCTGGGAAGCATGCGGAGTTATGGCCTGAATCAAAAGCCAAGGAATTAACGAAGCTGTTGCTAAAGAGACATCCAAAAACGGCAATGAAGCAAATGAAGGTGAGGGACCACCCAATAAAGAACAACAAAGTCATGTTCAACTTGAACCAAATGGAACACAATAAGGGTAAACTGAAGGTGATAATGGAAATTGATGCAGTGATTAATCTGCCAACACTTGCTGGCCAAACAAAACCAAACAAGGTAAAATCTATACCATTCTGAGTAAGAAGCTATTATGTATTTCACTTTCATTTTCATTCTTTAATGATCCCTTTACACAAAAAATAAATAAAAAAAATCAAACCCTGTTTCAAAGAAAACTGATTCTGCATCTGCATCTAGAAATAATTCTAGTATTGCAAAGAAAGTGAGTTACGCAACAACAAAAAAGGTGTGATTTTCTTGTGGCTTTACACTTAAAAAAATAAAACAGATTCATAGTGTTACAACATAAGGTTAAAAAAACCAGAAAACTAACTGATTTTGGTTGGTTTTTGCAGATAAAAGAGACCCTGAAGAAACCTCACGTGTCTGAACAAAGTGCACAATGTAACAACACGGTTTTAATAACAGGAGAAGACGTGGACACTGATACTGTCTGTAGCTTGTTGAACTCTTGAAGAGGAAGATGGAGTAGTCTTTTTTAGGATTAAGAATATGTAGATCTAGGTTTTTTTGGTTGCTCGTTTGGAAGGTATTTTGATGGCATTTGGTTGTTCCAGATGTTGAGGTTATTGCCATGACTTCAATGTATGACAACTTTATTTATGATAATTTTATTAGTGACTAACTAATGTATAGCATTTGGTAGAATTTTTACTTTTGACATAAAAAGTTTACCGGAGACCAATAATAAACAAGATTTAAAATGATGTAATAGTTTTCAAATTCTACAATTAATAACTTAATCTACCCACACCAATTCAATAGAATATCATATTCGCAACACATTTATATTAATTATTTATAAAAAGTAAATGCTATAATTTTTTTTATTAAAAAACAAATAAATATTAAAATATTTTTAAAGTTAATTTATTTTAAAAATATTAAAATACGTCACAAATAATTTAACATGTCGTATGACATTATTTATCTAATCAACAATGATTAGGAATGACATATCATCACTTAATAAAATTAGTTATCGTCAAGGGATCATAGAGAAATGAGAAATTAAATGTTGAAAAAAATTAAATGACTAAAAAATTAATTAACTCATAGTTAATTACATGTATTCTGATAAATAATGCTATCTAATTAGCAATTTTCAGCTGCCCCTTGAGAGTGACTATTAAGGCTTATGGAGATTCTCTTTGAAAGCAAAAGCATCTTGTGGTGTGCGAAGACAAATCATCGTCTTTAAAGGAAAGAAGGAAATTTATTTCTTTAGGTAATTATTCATTGACTCTCTCTGTTGGCAACTCATCTTGTTAAGCTTAAGGGGCAGCTAGACTCCACGTTGATATTTAAAGCAACTCTTTCTAGAAAGAGAAAAAAACTTCTTTTCCTGTATGAGGTATTGGGTGTAGTTGCACTTTGTGCTTAGTTTGGGCAAATGAAGGTTTTTTCTTTTCCTTGTCGGCTTGATCACGAAAGTTAAATTAAAAGGTTGTCACAAAGATGAGAATTGATCAAAGAAAAGAAAAATAATAAGAATCATTTTACAATTAATCAATTTATACGTGTATATTTTTTAATTTAGATATGAATATTATCATTATACCCATATTTTTTAATTTATTCTTATTCTTTCGCGGAGGAAACCCTGTATATGCAGGAATTCAGATTTATAAGGTCGGCGAGGGACAATTAAAATTTGATTAACTATTCCAAATTATTGTGATGAAAGATATTAAATTTCACCTCAATTGTCCATTTGATTAAACAACATTTCCTCTTTTTCTGAATTTTAACTAGCTGCCACAATAAGATCACGTGTTTCAGAAATCAATTAATATTTAAAATCAAACTAAATCGAAGTGAAAATAAAAAATCAATCCAAAAAATTACAAACGGCTTAAAATCAGAATTTATTGGATTATGTATGGTTTCTTTTTTTTTTCTCCTGAAACCGCATAGTTTGGTTCTGTTCACCATTTGAGATTGGAAAATCAAACCAAATCGATCCGTTTAAGTGCTTTGAGTATGTTTATTTTTTATGCACAGTAGATAATTTATACAAAATATCAATGCTTATGTGTGTTTTGGTTTAGGCACTTTCTAATTTCTATTCTTTAACTCTAGTTTAATTTCTATTCAAATTTTTGAACTTTTATTGTCCATTTATACCGTTTAATTAGTTATTATTTAATTTTTGTTTGATTAATAACAATTTTTTTAGCATTTTTTTATTATTTACTCTCAAAATTTTAAAATCGCAAAAACCGAATCAAACAAACCCAGAAAAAAATTAGTTTGATTTAGTTTGGATTTCATAATTAATTTAAATCTAACCAAATCCCAGTTTAATTTTTTATTTAATTGAAATTAATTTTAAATCAAAATCACATCCCTAGTCGAACAGGTAGGATAGCATCATATCCTTTTACTTTAATAAACCGGCTCTCTGCCAAACTTATTTTGTTACAAAAATCACCTCTTAATTGATTAAAGACTCTGTATCATTTTAATAAGTAAATTTTTATACGTAAAAATAAGTTAATCACACTGGGTCCTTTTAAGAGGATGTATGAATGGAATACTCTGGGAAACCTTATGGAATAATCGAATAATAGTGACAGGGAAGCTTAGTAAAAAATATTTTAAAGATAGCAGTTAGTCAATCAGACCCCCCAGTTTTAATTATGATGGCCAATTTGCATATTCTCTCTTATTATATCATTTTCCCACAGTCGAATCTGATTCCTTCTATTCAATATTCAATCTACCTTTTTATATAAGCCTCACATGACTGTTCACACGTTGAACGTGAGATTTTGTTTTTTAGATGGAAGGTTTCTATTGTAAAATATGTACACAACAAAAAATAACTAAAAGGTCATGAGATGGTGTGAAAAACAATAATTATTTGCGTGGACTAACAATTAGCTAGTTATAAGCTTTTTGGAAATGCTTTGTCGTGAGAAAAAGAAAACACCCCAATTCATCACATGGTAAATGAATAACAATTGAGGACAAAAAGTATATAGCAATATTAATAAATAAATAAAAAGTATATAGCCATTGAACGTTAGTGACAAATTCAATCCATGTCAGTAGTCGCATGACATTCCTTTTTCTTCTAGAACTGAACCAACATCACCGAAAATCAAAGCCATTAGCCGAAAGCATTTTAACATAGAAACCTATAAAATTGTGAGTTAGGGTTTAGTGATAGGTCATGGTGAGTTGGGGTCTTGGATCCGGTTCAAGTATGGACCTTTCTTTCCATTTTTTTTATCTTGACTCTCATGAATTAATGGGCCAGCAACACTTGATTTGGGCTTGATACATTAAACTAAAAATTAGAAACCTATAAAATTTTCTCTTTTCTTTTTCTTTTTCTTTTTTTATCTTTTCTTATTTTTTCCTTTCTTCCTCTCTCTCCCTATTTTTCTTAATAAAACAAAAAGTAATATGGACTAAATGAGGTGTTGACAATACACATACCAATTATATTAAATATAGACGCAATCTAAATTATTTACACTGTCGGTGAAATCTCAACCGTTAGTATAACTCACGAAAGGAAAATATATCTTCTAATATAAATAGCAATAGGATTTTGATGCAACTCAATACATTTACTTCTTGATAGTCACCATTTTGCTTAAAACATGAAAAGTGTATCTATTGTTGTGTATTGCGATAGTGACATACTTTCATTATCTCAAAGGGTATTGTTTGAATGTCATAGTGGTCCTAAGATCGTCACAATAAGTGAGGACATATCGTATGATGCCTTAAGGAAAAAAATTATGAATGTCATCGGAGGTTGTAAAATTTTACTTGATTATTTTTACCGTCAACTTGTTTACATTGGTGATGGTTGTGTCGAATACGAGTGTATGAAACTTAAACGCAATGATGATGAGAAAAAAATGTTTTCATCTTTTTGGAATTTAATAGTAAAGGTCTGATTGAGTTGAATGCAACTTTTCGTCGATTTTCAGATGAAATCATTACAATGCTATGTAAATCAAGGAAACCAAGATCTGTTGATGAGATTATTACTTTGATGCATGATAAATTTGTGTAATCTGTTTTTACTTTATAAATATTGTATGTTGGTTTTTTTTTTAAAAAAAAGTTTATATTATTAGTGTTTATTTAAATGTTGATGTTTGTTTTATGAATCAATTGAAGAAATCATCATTGTTAAATTAATAGGCGGATGTTGTTTAAACAGTTGATGAACACAAAAAGATAATAATAAAATGAAAAAACGTCTTAAAGTAACATAAAAAATGTACATATTACATCAAACCATAAAAAAGATAACAATAAAAATAATAACATATGTCCAATACAATAATCAAATGTCTTCGTCATCCTTGCCACCACCTTTGCCAGCCCTCTTTTCGGGTCTTTGTGTGTTTGAATTGTATTTAGTTGCTAAGTCTTCTTGTAACAGTTACAAAGCTTGTTGTATAAGTTGATGATGACTCGTGTCCTTTTGCAAAACTCTGAGGTGCAACAAGTTCTGCATAAGTTCTAATGCTATCTGAAATTGATCCTATAATAGCAATTACAATCTAGTAACTATTTTTTCAGTGACAATTTAAGAAAAGAATCAAAAAAATCTAATTTGCATTACTTGACAAGAGTAATCTCCATCTGATACATAGTCTACTAGTGGTTGCCCAGGTTGCGGTTGTACTCAAATGGATGGTAAACGTACATGACCATCTGGTGGTTGTCCTGCTTCAAGTAAAATGACATAGTGATGAGAAACCTTGTAAAACCAAGAGGGATGATTTGATGTTGCCACTCTACTCATGCCTAATTACAAAGTTGATACGTAGGACGGGGAGGTGGCTTGTATGGAATCATTTGGACATGGCAAAACTACCTCAATGCCTTCTCTGAACGATAAGGCCTCACGTTAGTCCCACATATGATGAAGCCAAAAAAATGTTTTGTTGTGTGAATGACCTCACATCCTTGTGGTCCTAATATGGACACCACATGATAACATCCTTGTAGGTAATTCAATCTCTCCCTGACCAGCAGGGCATGCTTGATACCTCTCAATACCTCTCATTTGGTGGTTATCGGATCCTCCACCACATAATCTTTTTATCGCTTTAAGTATCCAACACTAGCATATGCTTAAACACCCACGAATGTAATAAATATTAATAAAAATATTAATTATAGTAATAAAAAATAATTAAAATACTAAAATAATTTACTTATCATGAGTAATGTCATATAACCTCTACACTACTTGTTATTATACTGGCTCGCATAAGAGAGATGGTCGTAGAGGCATGCTAGTGCAACAACTTCTCATGCATACTCGTGGCAAGCATCTAGGTTGTCGAGGTATTGCCTCATGCATACCTCTCAATACCTGTCATTTGGTGGTTATCGGATCCTCCACCACATAATCTTTTTATCGCTCTAAGTATCCAACATTGGCATATGCGTAAACACCCACGAATGTAATAAATATTAATAAAAATATTAATTATAGTAATAAAAAATAATTAAAATACTAAAATAATTTACTTATCATGAGTAATGTCATATAACCTCTACACTACTTGCTATTATACTGGCTCGCATAAGAGAGATGGTCGTAGAGGCATGCTAGTGCAACAACTCCTCATGCATACTCGTGGCAAGCATCTAGGTTGTCGAGGTATTGGAGGTAAGCGACATGGACATGAGTCGAGGACTTGTCGGTAAATATCATATTGTCGATCAAGTGCAATAGATAAGTTGTGGCAACCCAAACAAACGAGTTTGACTCAACATAGCAATGACAAAGGTCTTACAACCACACTGGCACTAGCGTTCGTTGCCACTGCAACCTCTGCCTCTATCAAAATGCCTAGAAGAGTCGTCAGCATGATCTTCACCACCTCTCTATTAAAGAGTAAGGGGACATGATCAATGGATCTGCCTGTCACAGGCAAGTACAACAGTCAAGACACATCATCTAGAGTGACAATCATTTCTCTAACGGACAAGTGCAAGGAAGGCGTCTCCTAGTGTCACGTTTCAAAAAAGGCATTCACTAAGCCATTGTTTGCAACTGGATACTGTGTCATAACAAGACCTGATAACCCCGACTGCTCCACATAAGCATTAACTTGCGGTTGAGTAGGAGGTGCTAACACCTAGGGCATCGTGGCTGGTAAGCTTCAACTCTGGCTGCTCTTGACAGATCCAAACATGACCGACACAGTGGCCCCTAAAAGACTAAAGAAGGAACAAATCAACTAGACCTCCTATAATAAGAGGTCCAATGATTCTACCAGCACCTAGCCCTGGTTGTGGCTATGGCTCTACCTGTTATTGCTGCCATCAATCATCATAACTCTCTTTTTGTTATATATATATATATATATATATATATATATATATATATATATATATATATATATTATATGTGAAACATAGTTGTTATCCACCATATAATTACACAGTAAGCTGGTTTCTCACGCTTCCTTGTCAATGACCTTGCCATGTTGACACTCATTAAAATATTTGACAAAATTGTAAATTTGGTCCCCCCAATTGTCTCCAATTTTTAATTTGGCCCCCCTTTAAAATTATTCACACATTTAGTCCTCCTTTTATATCCAATAAAGCAATTTTGGTCCCCCAGCCCAGATTTGGACGTTGACCATTAGCAACTTACGTTGACTGACGCGTGTCAACTTCAAAGGAGTTCGTCAAAGGGTGCACGATTTTTAACCTAGTAATATTTTTACTACAACCCTTCATTGGTAATATCGAAAACGCTTCATCTATATATTCTCCTTAAGAATCCCAAATTGGAAGCGCGAACCCTAAGGTAATCCCTATCGCGTGAGGTGTCGTTGTTGATTGTTGACGGTGGTGTTTGTGCGCGTGAGCATCACGATAGTCATAGGGAGATGGAACTGTCTTTTGTTTGCAAGTAAGTCAGGTTATTTTATTGAAGTTTTCTTTATATTATAATGGCGGATGGTTGTGGTCCCTTTGTGGGGTTTGTTTGTTGATGTGGTCCACAGAGCGTTTTCCAATGTGGATTTTTTATTCAAGTTTTAGGGTACACGGGATGTTTGGTGCTTTTTTTTTGTTGTGGTGGTCCCTTATGTCTTCGTGGGTGGGGTGGTCTCAATTTTGTCTTCTACAGGGTGTGTGCTGCTGTTTTTTTTTTTTTTTTTATCAAAAACCCTTCAATGGTTATCATTTCACCTGGAAACATGAATGGTGGATATTTTGATGAGTTGGATACTCCAGATGGAAGTGATTATGAAGGTCCTCCAAAAGTCATATTTCCTCGTTTTATGGTGCCTGAAAATGATGAAGATATAAATTTTAAGGTTGGATTGCAATTCAGTAATACAAAACAAATTCTAGAAACTATCAAAACCTTTGTTATAATGTCTTAGAAGAATCTAAAGGTTAAAAAAAATGACAACAAGAAAGTCATTGCAATCTGTAAAAAAAAGGGTTGTCCCTTCTACTTACGAGTCAGCAAGTCCATTCAAGCGACTTATTGGCAAGTAGTGACATTCAAAGATGACCATTGTTGCTTTAGAACTGCAAGAAACAGCCAGGTTACACCTGCTTGGGTGAAAAAAAGGTTGATGTCTTTATTAATGCACACTCTTTACATGAAGCCAAAAGCCTTAATTGCTTATGCTGCAGAAAAATGGGAATCGGATTGACTATGGATCAAGCATAAATAGCAAAAGTTAGGGCAATGGAAAAAATTGAAGGTGCAACCAGAGATCAACAATTACAGTGTGCAGAGTACAAAAAATCAACTTATCACCATTACTTTCAAACTAAATCATTACATAATCAAAACACTAACAACCAAATTACACTAATAAATCATATTCCCCTGCAACATAATAAAAACACTAGCAAACAAACACAGACCCAAGAAAAAACCAATCCAATTCCTAAAAATTTTCCCTTCATCTTCATGTCACTGATCTTGGTTTGCAAATCCTTTTCCATTAAGTTCAATTCATCAACCTTCTTCATAAATGCTATAATGATTCTCTTCTAACGACTGTTTGCAACTGGATCGTGTCACTCAAAATAATTCCACCCTTTCCTACCTGTAACCTACATTCCCAAAATAAACAAAAATAATCAACAAATAAATCATAACATAACACACGATATACATTATTCCTTACCTTGTATAGACCACAACCATAAAAATGCCTCCCTAGATTATCCTTAGTCCACGATATCACCAGTGGAACCTTTACGTTACACAAACACATCACGCAACTCCAGGGCTCTAAGGTGTACAATGAGGAACTCCTTTCCATGGGAATGGCGTCGTTGACGACATGCTTCAGGCAATGACCACGTTTTTCAACCACCACTTCTGACACCCAAATAGGACGACACCCTTGCTTCAAAAAATCAACTAGGTGAGGACAACGAGGCAAAACACTTACAGGTTTGAGATTTCCACAACCCATAAGGTTAGGAATTCGCCTCGAAGAAATGAATCAGGCGACGACGAACAAGCAAGAAGCTTAAGGGGTTGCGGTTGGCCGCGGAATCATGCGACAACTTGGAGGTTACCTCGAAGAATCCATAAGCTTAGTGGTTGCCATTGGTTGTGGAACGTTTTAGGGATTTCACGATATGAGACTTTGAGGTATTCTGATTAGGTTTTAGGGTTACTGTACAATAAAATTTACCACACTCAGTTAAAAATCGCACATCCTTCGACAGACTCTTCAAAAGTTGACATGTGTCAGTCAACGTAAGTTGCTAACGATCAATGTTTAAATTTGGGTTTGGGGACCAAAATTGACGATTGGATATTAAATGATAACTAAATATGTGAATAATTTTAAAGGAAGACCAAATTTAAAATTAAAGATAACTAGAAGCACCAAATTTATAATTTTACCAAAATTCTTCTTGGACGTGTTGGAAAGTCACAAACACAACCTATGAAGTAAATTTCTCACACTTGAAAATTTAAGCCTGGAGTAGGTGAATGTAACACATGATCTTATAATATACTAATAGCTAGACATTTTCTCGCGTTCTCCTAGCTACTATTGTAAATTGTAAAGTGGAAACTAGCACTGGCAGAGAAATAGTCAACTTGGCAGAACATAAATAACATTTGTCAATCTTATAAAAACAAGAAAATAAATAAACATAGGGATTATGCCTCGATGAATCACACCCTCACCTCTGAAAAGAAAAATACAAATAACACACTTGTTGATGCTCCACACGTCTCGTCTTACCCTGCGTCTTGGCCCCTCCTGTATTCCCCTCTTTGGTCCACCAAATAAATATTAAGCGGAAGGGACCATTCAAGATAAACTTGTCAAATTCGGCTAAACATTTCCGTTTTCATTAATCCGTAGTAATATTTTTCTCTCCCTCGTGCTGTAATAGGCACAATTGTTAGCGGGGACCACTTATTACTTAAGCATTTTCTTTCTAATCACCAGCAACTATAAAATTATGAGAATAATAATTAATGGATCTTGCTAATTAATATCTTTAAAATATTAATTAAAATCTAATATTTATTATATTATTATAAAATCGTAAAAAAAAAATCCATAGTTTGAATTATTTAAGCAATGTAATAAAAACAATATTTAGCATTGATCATAATTAATTAATTTTCATATCCGGAAAAAAGCAGCGGTAATTAAGAAGGTAGTTGTCGTGGTTCGAAATGGCAGAAACGTAAATAAATGACAATAGAGTGTCCTTTTATCAAAGAGCAGAGAGGAGGGGCTTGAAGTTTTAAACTGGCAGCTAGCTGTGGGCATTCATCCTCGATTTGGAGAAAAGAAAAAGAAAGAAGACATTTCCTTCCGAATTGAGGAAGGGAAAGGTGTCTTGGATGGCCAAGTCATCTTCCTTAGCTATCACGTTGATCTGCGCCGCCACGGTATTGGTGGCGATGAGTCGGTGGCCGACAGCCGTGGGCGGCGGGGACCACCACTTGGGAATGGGATGGGTTTCCAGCACGTGCAAGGGGACCATTGCTGAGTGCCTGGGAGGGGAGGAGTACGAGTTGGATTCGGAGATCAACCGGCGCATCTTAGCCACCAACAAGTACATCAGCTACGTTGCGCTGCAGAGGAACACTGCTCCCTGCTCTCGCCGCGGCGCCTCCTACTACAATTGCCGACCCGGAGCACAGGCCAATCCTTACAGCCGTGGCTGCAGCGCCATTACGAGGTGCAGGAGCTGAATTTTCCTTTTTTTTAAAATTTTTTTTTTCGGATGTGAATTGGAATGTGTTTTGTTGTTGTTGTTATTGTTATATAAAATAGTTATTATTCACGAACATTTGTGGTAATGGTAATCCATTTCGGGTTGCTGTTGTGAGAATACACTGCATTGCTTCTTCTTAATACTAGTATTGTTGTTTATTTGGATTTGAATTGAATGTTTCCGTAAAAAGAAAAAGAAAACTGTCAGTGTTTTTTGCTGCCCTTTTTACCAGTACTTTTTGTTTTGGCCATTCTTTCACGCTCTGTGGTAGTCAGATTCTGAATCTGAGTGGTTGTGGAAAAGACAGAGGCTGTGTCCGTGTATTGGTCATGGTATGAGTGACTCATTAATGCTCTCGTTTTCGATTCTTGAAATTTCAGTCCCTCATATGATGTGAATTTCTTTTTTTAATTCCCCACATTTTATTGGGGTATCTTTATTAATCAAAAGATTTTGGGGTTTCCACTTTTTTTCTATTCAAACCAAGTGTGAAATTGGGATTGGGAGATTCCGGTATTGATAAATTAAAATACTAGTTTTCTTGTTGCCTTTTTTTAATGCTTTGCTGCGCTGGGGCTAAAGCTTCGTGCTTTATTTTGCATGCTAAATAAAGTGGTGCTGGCTGGGTTTGAACTTTGAATTGAATATCACGATGATTTGTGATTTTCTGGGTTTGAGGTATCTTTTATTTCAAAATTAAAGGTGAGAGTGAAATAGTGAAGTGAAAAACGAACCGACAAGTTAAATATGAAAGAGGGAATGAGTATGTGGGTAAAAAATATACAAGTAATCTTTTTTTAACACCATGAAATGTGTTTCTATATGTTTTTAGGGATTGTGAAGTTTGTTAGGTTAGGCCTATTTGGGTTGAGAATTCAGACTAAACACATATTTAGGTTTCGGTAATTTATGTCAATTCTTTGTATTACATGACCAAAACAAAGTATTACGAGTTTGCTTTTCCAGGAAAGTTCAGGAATTCTTCTCAGATAGTATTTCGTTTTTCTATTTCGTCGTATTTGACTATGCGCCTATGCGGTGTGCCTTCGCTTCTGTTTTCTAAAGAACCGATTAAGGGTATGTTTGGTGTCTATTATTCAATGAAAAGTCATTACACATATTACGAAGAAGAAAACGGGAAAGAAAAAATTGGTTACGTTGACCCAAAGGTCTATCAAGGCAAAACCAAACACACACTAAATAAAAGTGAATTACAGCAAGTACTAACCAATCAAATGGAGAAGATAGGACTGAACAGAATAAAAAATCAGAGTAAAGAAAAGAAGCTGGAAGAGTATGCAGATAGATATAGTCATATAGATGGTAAAAAGAAATGCAGAATAATAGATATATTTAAATTTTTTGGTGGGATAAATAGGGCATATAGGTAGATTAATGAAAAGGTACGAGTTGCTGGTGTGGAAGAGTTTTTTTTTTCTCTTTTTTCATTTGGTAATTAAAGTAGTTACATCCTCGCCTTTTCTATACTTAGATGTTGGTTACTTGTTAATGACGGGTTCCATCATATTCCAATTTCCAAATTCTAATCCTGACCAAAATTTAAAGGTAAGAGTGCCCACCTTGCCGAACCATAGGTTTATATGTACATTAAGACCCCACAAATTATTAAGGTATCTTTTTAAAAAATGCCAAGCAGGTAGTAAGGTTTCGATTGGCTTTCTATTTATTTACTTTTGGAAAATCAACTAAGAGGTGAGATTCTATCGGTCAGGGAAATGGGGGACCAGACTAAAGCTCTGAAATTGTTAATAAGGCGGGCTAATAATTCGATAATTTTTATTACTTGCCTTAGCAAATCATTGGCCTTGAATCTTGATATATTCATATAATATTCACACCATTTTGGAATTAGCTGTGTAATTCACTTTCTGGGATTCGTATGTTTGATATGCGAGGTAGAGGCTTAGTTTTAGTGAACAGTTTGTTTTATTTTTGTACCAATCTATGATCTTCAAGGGAATCAAATCCTAGTTGCTTACCCAAAGACGCGGGTGCTATTTTCTGATTCCTCTCCTGGTACTTATATTGTCAATATCTGAAAATCTTTTGCTCGTCTCTAGCAATGAGTTCAAACAGATAATACTGGAAATGTCTATTGTCATTTTTCTTTAACTACTTTCATATTTATTTACCCTAAAAACTGTTAAATTTCTACTTTATTACTTCTCTCTACTCCTATACCTTAATTCCTTAAATCACGCTCTCCATCAATTTATAAATCAAATTCACTTTGACCAGGGCGACAAAATATTGACTTAATGGAGCAAAAAAAAAATGATTTAGTAAAAAAATGTTAAAGTCACATGCATAACATATGCAATAAATTTAATATATAACTAATATTTTTTTATAAGTAAAAGAAATATATCACTATTAAATAATAGAGGCATTGGCCAAGAAATGCAACCAATATATAAGCAACTGCTGACCAGTAGCAAAACAACAAAAAGAAACTAGAAAGAAAATAATAACAACACTCTCAAAATTTAACAAATCAAACTAGCATAATTTATAAATAGTTGAACAGATCTGGTTAAATGCAAAATTGAATCCCTGTACGTAAAAACTTACTAAAGCAGTCCTTTATCTTTATATGTGAAAACATTATCGATTTTGTCTTTGCAGTTGTGACGTTCTTTATGCATTTTTTATTTGGTCTCTATACACATATGTGCAACACATTAATCCGATCCTTAATTCCTAATCATGTAATGCATTCTTAATTTAGTTACATGTAGCGCAATCTTAATTCTTAGCTAGATGGACCAAATTAACAATGGGTAAACTGCTATCTGTTGCAGTAAGATTGTAGAAGTTCCGCTTTGAGTCGATGCGCGTGCTCTCGTGTACTATCTTTCCTGATTTGAATCCCTTCCAGCTAGGAGTTCATGTGATGTGTATATTTTGTATGGGCATGTTATTGGTGTCGTTTAGATGTGTCTATTGTTTAATATAATCCACGGCTTGCCTCCTCTCTTACCTTGCACATTTTAAATTTTTGCATTCAGGTAGGAATGGAGACTGAAGGTTTGTCTTCTCAATAAAATGAGGTTTGTCTTCTCAATAAAATTAAACATCACATGACTATATTTTTGTATATCTGATTATCTTTTATCAGTGAAAGTATTAATATAACGAGACAATTGTGGAATGTCAAGGAACAAAGAAAATGAGAAGAATGAGGATGTGAGTGTGACCACGGTAATTAATTGTAAGATTCCAGCAGCAACTGTTGGGGTGTTGTATTCATAAATTGTGCTGCTGGTAGCACAGTGAGTGACAGTACCTTTGATGAATGAAGCACGATTCAACGTTTTAGATATAACTTCAGTCTTCATCTGAATAAGTTGTATTCAAATAAGGCCCAGTGGATAATAAGCTTTTCCCTCCCTCTCAGAATCGTTTCAAATCCTGAATCCTGAATCCTTGCCAATTCTCTTCTTCACAGATATCTGAATATATCTCAAGTCTTTGGATTTTGCTTCCTAAGCAGATATGAAAGGAACAGTGTTGTCCATGTTGTTAAGTTTTAAGTTTGTGGTTTTTGTCCTTGAATCCTTAGCAGATGTGAAAGTATCCTGCTTATAACTGTTGCACCATGATTCAGCAGCCTCGTGTTCCATCATCTGGGTTGATGCCTGCGAGTGACGTTCCTGTTCGTGCAAAATGCAAAGGAGGTTAGTCAAATTTGTGTTTTTCCTTGTTGCATTTTTACATCATTTGTTATGACAATCTTAGCTGTTGTTTTCTTTTCCCATGTTACTTTTTTTTTTTTTTGCGGATTTTTTCCCGTTACTATTTCTTTTACTTTGCTATTGCTATTTTTCTAGGACTGACTTTTTTTTATTGACAACATATTTATATTTTTTTTGTGTTGAAACTTTTTTGGTCATTGTAATTAGAATTGGAGAGTTTCATACTTTATTTCACACACATTTGAATACAAACTCTTGATGGAATTCCTTAGTCCTAGATTTCTCATAAACATTTGGAAGTATTCTGTTATTTTACTTTCTCTCTTTCCAGATTGAATTTCTATTATTAGCTGCTAATGTCAATTTGAATGCCTTTCTCTTTGTCCTTCCTCTTCCTTCATCTTATGCTCTTTTTCCTGGAGTAAACAATTTTATTTACACCTTTGAATTTGAAACATCTATTTCTGCTCCTTTTTTTTTCGGTGATAACATACAGGAACAATCTTGTTAAACTGCTAACCAAATCAAACGTAAGACTTGGAGATCGGTAAATTCCACCAAATTTTAGCATTTTATCTACTCTAGGTTTTTTTTTTTATTGACCATAGTATTGGTACGAAGTATGCATCATCAAAAACATTGATTAATCTCCGTTAGGACCATGAATACATATAAAAAGTGAGTATTTTTCTTTCAACATAATTTGTTCCATATCCAATGTTAGTGTTCGAATCCTGAATCACCTAGTTAAGAGAGACAAGTGCTATCAGTTGTGTTAATCAATGTTTGTTAGTTTAGGCTTTACTACTAAGTAACTCATTCACTACTACTTGGAACAGGCTTTAAATCCAGAATTTCTCATTTATTAATAGTATCTAAAATAACCGAGATGCATGAAAACTGCCAGGTAGAATGGACTTCGTTTTTTATTTTCACCATTAAGGGGCAAAGTAAGAACCCATTTTGATGGTGATGATTAATTATTATCTGAAATTTTATTATTCTGTTTGGGTGGTTACATGTTTCAGGCTCTTTTACTTTGGCAGGAAGTTTTGAATCAATGGATGGTAAATGTTGGAGCTAAAACTGAACTGATAGTTAATATCAACCAGTGGTACATGAAGGAGTTGATTCTATATACAGAGAGGAGTTGATGATTGTAGTTAGGCATTGATAGCACACAACATGTGGTGTCGTTTTATCAACTCAATACATGCAAAATTTAGTGATTTTTTCTCACTGCAAATTTTATGGTCTGTTCTTTAGTATTTGATCAAACATGAAGCAAATAAATAAAATGTCATTGCAAATAAAGTTTTGATCGACTTTCTATGTATTATCGCTTTACTATGTTTTAAGTAATCAAAATGAAAGCATTATAATAACTTTTTGAGTGTAAATTTAAGATATCGTTTCCAACAATATTTGATTTCTTTAAATAGAGATAAGCAAGACGTCGATTTTTTTAAGAAAAGCATTTTAAATCTGTAAAAAAAAAAGCATTTTGAAAAATTAACTTAAGATTTCGACTTCAAGTTTTCAACAATTTGTCTGCGAGACTAAAGAATAAAGATATATCAGATAAGTAGCCTATTATAAAAATAAATGGTAAAAATAATTTTTCCATTGCCTGGAACCCAACCCGGCTCTCTTGTGTAAAAGCCAAATATCCTAACCGCTGGACCACATTGGATTTTTATTGGATTGTGCACCACTAATTTTATATAAAAAAATTTAAAATTCAGAATTATACATTTAATTTATTTTTGTCTTCGAAGTTTCACCATTTCTTCGCTTATTTGAGCCAAAATTTTCTTAGATTCAAATTTTTGGATATCCAAATAGTATAAGCACTTTATTAATGTTTATCATTTTTCTGTATTTCCCTCTTGTTATATTACATCATTAATTATATTATTAATCTTTCATTTCTCTTCTCTTTTTATCTCCCTCAACATCTACACCTTTGAGTGTCATGGATTTTTTTTCCATAATTAAGCTAGATTGTTATAAAGAAAACTTAGGTCTAGACCTAAATTGACTATATGAAATCTTTAAATAATTAGATAGTTGTTGAGAAGCCACCCCATCTAATAATGTTTTATTGAGACATGAACTCTGATAATTATTGTTTTAATAAACTATCTTTTTTGTCCATTATTTTCTCTTAAATAATCTTCAAAATAATAAAACTATTTATATAATTTATGAAGTATTGAATATTTGTTTGTTAAGTTCTCAGGTTACTGTATTTGAATGAAAATAATTTAAGACGGTTTGTTCTTATTTAATTTCATACCTCAACACGTCAATGAATTAACTTGAAGTTAATTTTATGAATTTTAGAAATTGGATTTGATAAAATTTAAGAATAAATTTTAATTATATTTTGAGTTGTTATATTTTTTAATAATTGTCTATTAGAATTTTTTTAAATTTACATAATATTTATATTTATATTTTAAAATATAGCTCAAATTAATAATATTTTAAAAATAATAAATAATATTTTAATTCTATAAGTTGTTTAAGTTAATTATATAATTGGGTGTGGGTCGAACTTCAGTTTATATATACCCTATACAAAAATTGGAAACAGAAATAAAAACGCATGCCCTCGTTTCTTTTTGAAAACACTTTAGTTTCGCAAAGTTGATTCTTTCTCTCTTTATCTTTCTTTCCCCAATTTGTGAGTGTTACTGTTGAATCGATTGGATTGGCATTAGGTTGATCTGAAATACGCAATTGACATGGCGAGCGCGATGGTAGAGGACGCGAACTTCGAAGATGACCAACTAGCCAATATGACCACCGACGACATCGTCAGAGCTTCACGTCTTCTCGACAACGAGATTCGCATCCTCAAGGTATACTCTTTTCTTTCTGTTTCGTTTTTTTCCCTGCTTCTGTAACCCTAACCCTATCGATTACACTATCTTTTTTCCTTCTTCCGTTTTCTTAGCCATTAGGGTTTCTGATTTTAATTGAATTGTCCTTCGTGACTGAAGGAAGAGTTGCAGAGGACCAATTTGGAATTGGAATCGTACAAGGACAAGATCAAGGAGAATCAGGAGAAGATTAAGCTCAATAAGCAGTTGCCCTACCTCGTTGGCAACATTGTTGAGGTACCTATATTGTTTGTTTCTCTGTTTTGGATATTGTATTGGGATTTTTGGACTTTTAATTCTGAATCTTCTGGAATGGATGGAAAAAAGTTGTTTCTTGATTTTTAAACATTTTTCATTGATTATGACGTGATAATTTTTTGCATTTAGATATTGGAAATGAACCCGGAAGACGAAGCTGAAGAAGATGGTGCCAATATTGATCTTGACTCACAAAGGAAGGGAAAGTGTGTTGTGCTAAAGACTTCTACTCGACAGGTGACATGGACTAGGATTTCATATTGTCATCTGATGTTCCTATATCATAGTTTAAGATTGTTTTATTTGTTATAGTTATTGTTATCTTATGCTTTTAACGAGGACAAGCTCTTAGTACATTTTTCGGTAACCTTGAGCTTAATAATGTTTTCTTTTGACTGCAGACAATCTTTCTACCTGTTGTTGGGCTTGTTGACCCTGACAAGTTAAAACCCGGTGATCTGGTTGGTGTTAACAAGGATAGTTACTTAATCTTGGATACCCTGCCTTCCGAGTATGATTCTAGAGTTAAGGCCATGGAAGTTGATGAAAAGCCAACAGAGGATTACAATGACATTGGCGGATTAGAGAAGCAGGTGAGCTTTGGTTCTTGCCATAATTTATTGAAGCACTTTCTTTTGGGGGTTAGGTAATTGATCTCTCAGGTCATTTCAATCAACAGATTCAAGAATTAGTTGAAGCCATTGTTTTGCCCATGACCCACAAGGAGCGGTTCCAAAAGTTAGGAGTTCGTCCTCCCAAGGGAGTGCTGTTGTATGGACCTCCAGGGACTGGGAAAACATTGATGGCTCGTGCCTGTGCAGCACAGACAAATGCCACTTTTCTGAAATTGGCTGGCCCTCAACTGGTCCAGGTATGACAATTTATTTATAGTCTAAGCATGACTAATGATTCTACTATTACATGTTTGTATCAACTAATTATATCATTATTACATGTTCGTAACATTTTCCCCCCATCTTTTGTTCCCCCCTGATGCAAGTGAAGCCTCCTTTGAATAATAATAAAAAAAAAACAATAAAATTGTGCAAAATTTTATTAAAAATATTTCTATGAATTTTTTATTTTTTATAACTTGAACCATGCATACGACTTATACAAACTCCACGGGATTCGCCTTATTGATGCATACAATAAAATTGTTATGAAACTCATCCAACTAACAAAAGTCACGGGCATTAATGTTAATTCTTTTGGAGGAAATGCATTAATGTTAATTAAAAATATATTTTCAAAGTCAGAACAGTATGGTCAGATCAATCATTATTCTTAAGTTTCTTTTGGCTAAACTTTTCCTGTGATTTATGTCAATGACACTTGTTGATTGTGCAAGGATTATTTCTTATTAATTCTTATGTTATTTTTAATATTCTGAGTACAAACCCGCATCAAAATAGCATCTGATTCATCATCCAGCACATCTAAATAGTCAAAACTTGTTTCCTCTATTTCACTTGCACACTAATGCCTTTATTGTTTATATTCATACCTCTTGACTGGGTTTTGATTAGAATGATCTAACCTGTAATTTTGTACAGATGTTCATTGGAGATGGAGCAAAACTTGTTCGTGACGCCTTTCAACTAGCAAAAGAAAAGTCACCATGCATTATTTTTATAGATGAAATTGATGCAATTGGAACCAAGCGTTTTGATAGGTATTAGCTGGCAAAAAATTAGATATACATTTGCAATTGACTTTTTTTTCCCCCCTCTAGAGAGACTCAGGTAAAATATAGTGGTTCCAACCTTGATGTATCTTGTGGCTGATTGCAGTGAAGTAAGTGGAGACAGAGAGGTCCAACGGACAATGTTAGAATTGCTTAATCAGCTTGATGGTTTTAGCAGTGATGACCGGATTAAGGTTTGTCTTTAATTCTTATTATCTATATTTTTGTCTGATTGATGAGATAAGCTTCAAAGTATTTTTCTGTCTTTGGGTAAAGCATTATAGTTTATATTTTTAAAATCCAATGTTTAGGGGCTGGTCCAATAGTTTTTTTATAACAACTTGAATAGTGGCTAGATTTAGAAGTTGGCACCAAATTAACTGGATTTTTGTTCAGTTAGGCTATAGGTTGTTGAAGTGCCATTTTCATTTATTCTTGTAAATTGCAGGTGATAGCAGCAACAAACCGTGCAGATATTCTTGACCCTGCCCTTATGCGTTCTGGTCGATTAGATCGTAAAATTGAGTTTCCACACCCAAGTGAAGAAGCAAGAGCTCGAATTCTACAGGTTTGGTGTCTTTAAACTTCATCTGCTGACTTGTTTTTCAAACAGAACATTTACTGACTGCTCTCACTTTGATATTTCAGATCCATTCGAGGAAGATGAATGTTCACCCAGATGTCAACTTTGAAGAACTTGCTCGGTCCACAGATGATTTCAATGGAGCTCAACTGAAGGCTGTTTGTGTTGAGGCTGGCATGTTGGCTCTACGCCGTGATGCAACTGAGGTTTGTTTTCTTCCAGATATGCAGCAACTTAATAGCTTAAACATCAATTTATAAAAAAAGTAAAATAATACCATGATTCATCCTAGGAGATATTTACTGGTTGGCATTTCTGTTTGGAGCCTTATAAACACCAACATAGTCCTGTGACGCATATACTATTATACTCCAGGCATAGCTTCTAGTTGGAGCGACTAAGAATTTTATTGCCAATTTTTTTTTTTCTCTTCTGGTTCAATTCAGTGTCAATTGTCAAAGCTCCACACCAACTTATAATTTGTTTTGTGTATTTTACCTGATGTTGGAATGTTCGTAAAATCTGTTTTTGTTCCAAACGTAGGTGAACCATGAGGACTTTAATGAAGGTATTATTCAAGTCCAAGCAAAGAAGAAAGCAAGCCTCAATTATTATGCATAGGCTGGATTTTGGAACAAGCTATTTTTCAGTTTACGAAGATCTATTGAGACATATCAAGCCAATGGAAAACCTAAGTCGATGTTTGACATTTGTTATCTATTTCTTTTCTTTTTTTTGGCAATCTAATGGTATGATAACCCACAGCATACTGGAATCATCGTATCTTTTAAAAACATGCAATCTGATCATTAATTTCGTGGTAGTAATAGAAATTTGATCTGCTTGCTATGTTTAAAATCTTGTTGATCAGGTTATATACGATTCTCTGATAAACAAACAAGACTTGTGATGGCTGTAATCAGAATTTGATTTATTGAATGAGTTTTAAAAGGAAAAAAGTTAAGACTCCCATACCCACCAATGGCTAGAAAAAGAAAAAAGAAAGTTTCGCAGCGAAGTGAAGCGCTCCTAGCCTCTTACAACCGTTTGCATTTTGTGTGACGTAACTGTTAACTTCTCTGCATTGACCTTCGTAGGTTGCCACAATGCGGGCTGATTATGCTAGGGAACACACCCATCGGATATTCTTAAAAGCCTAAAAGACGTAGATGATTTATCAATCGGATATTCTTTAAAAAAAAAAGAGTAAATTTATGCTATGTAAGTGTATCTCTGGGAACATTATCAACTAATTTTACCTTATGAGATCATTCTTAAAATACCTCTTCATTAAATTGAGATTTTGTTTTCAATACCTATTTTATTCTTGACCTAAGTTTTAAGGAAAGATAATTTAAGAAAGAAGCTTATATAATGAAATTGACACAGTTAGATGATGCTTATCAACTATTTTTAGTAAGCGGAAGTTTTTTCCCCTTATATTCGAAGTTCAACAAAGAAATGTGCCAGTATGATTTTTTTCATATTTGGTATACTTCAAATAATTCTCTCCCTCTTCTAAATTATTACTTATATTGTAACATGTTCCTCTCATAGCAACCAACATAAAAACGCATAGAAATTAAATAAAAAAAAAACTCCTTATAACATAACCAAAACCCAAAACAAAAGAACTAAAATTAAGGACAGAGTTTTTCAGCTCAGATAAGATAACTACGGGGCCTGCATTGCATGTGCTCAGCACTTGATTTCCTTCCATCCATAGGCAAAGTAGATAAAAGTTGGATCAGTAACACCTTCCCTGTAGTAAGCAAAGACAAGGCTTCCATCATCGTGCATGCTCTCCCCCACAAAACTGCCATATTGATCACAATAAGAAATCATTTATGCATAAAGGAAACGACCAAATAATAAAGGGTTAACAAACAAACCCAATATATAACCAAAGAAAAGATGAAGCACATAAAATTGGAGGTCTTTCAGCTTTGATATGAGGGACTTAGTTGCTCCCTCAATGTGCTTCTTGAACAACTCTTGCTTCTCTCCCTCTAATTTGGCCGTCAGCAACTTAATATATCTCTTCATATAAGCAATAAATTGCTTCTTATCAAAGGATGGTTGTTCCTGAAAAATATAAATAAATAAATTATTTGTTCTGCAGTAGAAATCAACTCATGGTTAACAAGAATTAATCAAGAAACCCTCCTTTTACCTGAAGCCTAAAAGTGTCAACAATATCAACGACTTTGACAGCTTGATCACCAACTCCCTCATCCTCGTCCCCACCTTCTGCAGAAGGGTTAGCACCAATGTCTACATTGAGTGCTCCTTGAACAACCCACTGCCAAATGCCACATTACACATAATAAAGTTGAGTGCTCCTTTTATCCGATTTTTTCATATAAAAAAACATACTTTTGTGATGGCTCTTATTTTCAGTTCAGTAGGGTTGGTGGTGGATAATGGAGTTACATGAAAAGGCAAACTAACATTCATTTTTGTATAAAAGGTTCAATCTAGATAACAAATATTTTTTCAACATGTACTAATATTTTTTTGGTTACATAATTGTACTATTAATTCGTTAGTCGGTTAGTGCTAACGTTGATTATTTTTTATTTTCCTTAATTGAAAAATTACGTCAACTTTTAATTTATATCTTTTACTCTAGTTTTTAGAAATACATATATGATTTATCCATGAAAATACGAGAAGCATGTGTATTTTTAAGAAAATAATACGTACCAGAGTCAAGTGAAAACTTTTGGTGACCTTAAACATTAAATAAAACAATACAAAACTGACTATGCTTACTTTTCAATTTATTTCTTTTTTACATAAGTTTTATATTGAAAAAAATGTGGCAATTAAAAAATATTTTTGTTATAACTATTCTTTATTGATAGTTTTAGACAACTAAAAATATTGGAGTATAGATTTGGTGATTAAGATTATGATAGGATAACAGATTTTTTGTTTTGTTTTGTTTCCCACATGTTTATTTTTTCGAATGAAATCCTATTCGAAACATGCTTACATTTTTTGAGACCAATCCCTTCCATTAGATCTAACTCCATTAGTAGAATACTTATTTTATTATACTATAATAAATTGCATGTTTGGTGTACCCATAAGATACATGATATATGTTGACAACAAGTAAATTTTAAAGCAATCGATCACACACACATTAACACAAGGATTTAATGAGTTTTGGCAAGTGTGTGTGGAAAACAAAACATCTATTTTTCCTTCTTATTAATCATTAATAAGGTTATACCAATTTATATAATAACAATAAACCTAAACCTACAATATAGAATTATCACATCACACATGTACGTGACTCGCTTTGCTTTGCTCTAGCATATGAGTTGTGCTCAACAATATGATTTTCTTATCTACCACTTACTAGCATGTTATTTTGTTGGGTAGTATGCTTCTTGCATGGAGGAAAAGTTAACTGTAAAAGTAACATGACATTTTTTTTTCTCCCCCTTACTATTACCAAATCCTTCCCTTCCGCATTACTAATGTCATCACACTTATCATGTTGTTGTCATTATCATCGTAATTTTTTTTATTATGGTTGTTATCATCATCACCTATTAATATTATATTTTTATGTATTAAGTATTAAATAACTTTTTTTACAAAATTATTGAATAAATTTAAAACTTATTTCACTTTTATCCTATATTACTAAGTTAAAATATTTTTTAGAATAAATTAAAATAATGTTAATATATTAATATAATTTTAAATTATGTGTATGTTAATATACAAGGAAATGAAATTTCAACTAAAAAATATTAAAAATCTAATCATAAAATTATTTGTAAGAATAAAAATATAAACAGTTTATTTATATTTTATTTTGCGATTAGAGTTTATATATATATATATATATATATATATATCTCTTTACATACAAATGACAGAATAAATACTTTGACATAAAAAAACATCACATAATGTTTAATCATAATCGGACAAGAAAGGATAGTAGATACAGCAAGACAAGCATAATACAAGCAATTAGAGTTAAAAAAAATATTTAAAGTCAACGGGAAGGTGAAGGCACCGGCAATGAATCGCAACCGTCGGTAAAGTTGATTGGACAAGAGTTATCGGGAGTCAGAGGAAGAATCCAACGAAATAAAAATTCAATCTTGTTCATCCCCAAGACTTGAGATCTCATATTACAATCCTTTTTCCTTTGTTTTCTCATCCCTGTCCTAACTCCATTTCATTTAAACGCCGTCGTTCCTCTCTCGCTCTTGTTCCGATTTTAGGGTTTTTCTAATGGGTCTCGGTAACGATGAAGAAGAGGACAATAACAACAACAATAATAATAATAAGAATAACAATGATAAGGTTGTGGATGACGGAGATGCTGGAGGAGGAAAGTCTTTCGGTTCAGTGTCGTGTTCCATTTGCCTCGAGGTTGTTGCCGATAATGGGGATAGATCCTGGTCTAAGCTTCAATGCGGTCATCAATTTCATCTCGGTAACTTTAATTGCTCTCTCTCAAACTGCATGCAAATAATACAATTGAATATATAATTCTGGAATTTGAATAATACAGCTTGTGTTAACTGCAACGATTGAGATCTGGAATTTAGTTTTTGTTTCGTAATTATTTTTACCATTTGTTAATGCAGATATAAGAATAATAGAATATCAACTGTGCATGATGATTCTTATTCTCGATGATGATATGTCCATTGGTGTTTGCTGGGGTTCTGAAGCCAAGAGAATTTTGTAGGCTATGGGATCCAGTTTGATTGATTGTTTGTTTTGAATGGTGAATTGAATTGCATATAGTGAATGTGACCTAGTCACAAGGGGTAGTTATTGTGGATGATTGGATATAATATTTTTTTTTCTTTATGAAACTATCAGATTCAAAGTTCAAACAGATTTTGCAATTTTTGATTTGTTGTTTTTGACGGTTAATGATGAGGGTAATTAGGCTTGTCGTTGTTGCGCGGACGGCCAAAGTAGCTTTTATGATGGAATTGTGGAAATCTGGGTCAGTTTTCAATATTTGCCACTGGTAGGAAATCATGTTTATGTATGCAGAAGTTTGACACTGTCTCGGTCTTGATGAATTGCTTAACGACAAAAATTGTGACGTTTTGGCTAACTTACCATAAATTTGGTGGAATTTCTGCATAATATATGTAGTTGCTCATGTTTAGCGGTATGTATTGATTGCTTTTAATAGGTATTGTCATTGGTTAGGAACTCAAGAGTGTGTGATTTCATTGTCTTGGTATTGCTGAATTGCTTAACGACAAAATTGTGACGTTTTGGCTAACTTTCCATATATTTGGTGAAATTTCTGAATAATATATGTAGTTGCTCAGGTTTAGCAGTATGTATTGGCTGCTTTTAATAGGTCTTGTCAATACCGAGGAAATCCAGAGTGTGTGGTTTCATTGTTTTTCAGTCAAACCAAGTAAGGGTATAATTATGAGAGGTATATTAAATTTTAAGTTGAACAGCTGATAGAATGTTGTAAATGATATGAAGTCATGAGCGTTCCCCCTCTGAAACTAAGAATAAGGATTTTGTTTTTGCAAATATAAAACCAACAAAATAGAGATTAAAGAGCCAATGGATGGATAAGCCTTGGTTTATTATTCAGGTGCTATGTGAAAAAGCAGTTTGACAATTATACTGGAAATCTAATTTTGTTGAAATTTAATTTAATAGAGGAACTTGGGGGAATAGACTCAACATGTTTATATGAAACAAGTCTTTCTATGATGGTGTCCAAATAGTATTGGACATAGCACCCTGACAGTTATGTAACAATGTTAACAAATTACCCTTTTATATTAAATCCAAAATTATAAATGCTTTTTGTTAGAGAAGCGCCACATTTGGGACTTGGGTCTCTCTCACTCAGTGACTCTCACCTCTCTCTGTTCTGTTCTATCTTTTCTTTACCTTCTCTCGCTGCAGGCGAGACAGAGATTAGGAGAAGTTTTTGAAAACATGTGCTAAATGTGCTGCGCTACCGAAAAGGCTATTGTCTTTCTTTTTGAAAAGATGTGTTAAACTTGTGGTTATTAAGGGATTTAATCTTTTATGACTGATGGAGTCAGGCTCTCTCAATACTTTAAATTAGATCTTTTAATCAGCCTGTATGGATTTTTTTCCCGATAAAAAGTGATTCTTTTATTTTTACATTTCTAAAATCATCTTCTGTTATGTATTTAATTATTTAGAGATTATTTGCATATGTTTATGCGGACAGCATGATACGATAACAAGACATAGTCATTCTAGGGCTGTAACAAGTAGTAGTCAATTCCCTGCTTTTCCTATGTTTCTTATAGCATTATATGGAAAGTTGGGTCAATATGTATGCTTTAATGTGGTGGAATTTCATATCCCTGTTTGGAATGTTAGATGAGCCATAAACATGGAAAATCTAGTTTAAGAAACCAGAGAATACATTTTAAAGTCACTTTCTGAGATCTCCTTGCGGTGGAGAATGCTTTTCTTTTAGTGGGTCGGATGGTTTGTTGTGTCCCTTCTTCCCCCTCTTTAATCTCTTTATAAGGGACAAAAGAAGCACTCATGTGTATCTTCTCTCTTGTTTTTTGTACATGGTTCAATAATAATCCAGTTAAGTGGAATATAGATACAACAGTGATGTCATGAATTTTTGCATACACTGATTTCTTATTGACAACAATATATGCAATAGTAATATTCTTATGCTTATGCTTATTATTACTTTACATTATTTAGATTGCATTGGTTCGGCATTCAACATAAAAGGAGCAATGCAGTGCCCCAATTGTCGGAAGATTGAGAAAGGTCAATGGCTATATGCTAATGGTTGTCGGTCATATCCTGAATTTAGCATGGATGAGTGGACTCACGATGAGGACCTTTATGATCTTAGCTACTCTGAGATGGTAATAGTCTTATTAACTTGTGGTTTATTTGTGTTTTATTTTATGCTTGTGACTGAACACAGCCTTGCATTAATACTTCCTTTATTGATTGGGTGTTTATGTGTGTGTGTGTGTGAGAGAGAGAGAAATTGAAAACTTGTTCTTTGCTTGGTTTTATCAATAAGGCTTTTTCCTGAGATGTTTTACTGGGAGGGCAGTTATATGTGCTTCATAAGAAAAAGGGGAAGCTACTCGATATTATTTCCAAATCACCTTTGACCTGATCTGAATTTATCTCCATCTGTCTTATGCCTTTCATTCCTCTACCTTTTTTTTAATCTGCAACTCTTAGTGTACCACAAATATCTGCTAGTGCATTGTTTCCCTCCGTTGCCATTTATAAGTTGATAAATCTAGATGAAGTCATTTTCCTATGTATTAGTAGTTGGACTTTGACTTTCAAGGTTGGCATTACCTGTTTCAATTGGAGTTATTTTTTGTTCCTTTTTGTTATGTGGATAGATAATATTTTGCTCCATTTTGACTACTTTTTAACTACATGGTTTCTGCAGTCCTTTGGAGTTCATTGGTGCCCTTTTGGCAACCTGGCACGACTTCCATCATCCTTTGAGTAAGCTTAATGCATAAAAACTAATATCTGTTTTGATTCATAGACTTGGACTTGTCATTTGCTGTATTCATTTGTTCTTTATAGTGGCTAGACTGTTTTTGTGCATTAAAAGATAACATGCATTGGAATTTTTAGACTGGTTTGAATACACTTAGTTGTGTGTGTGACTTTAACCATTCCATATATGATTTTTATTAATTATATTTCTTTTCACATATCACATTAACCATATATTATAAATGGTTCTTGCAATGAGAAGCATTACTCTTTGTATTGGGAGTTAGGGCCTAATTCAATCCTAGAAAAACGGCTTGTGAGGCGAGGACTGCCCTAGCTTTAATTGAAGCCATATCTCTAGCTGATACGGTACTAACCCATCATTAAGAAAGCCCCAAAGAGGCTGCAACTAAGCGAGCTAGGGTGACTGCAATTAAGGCAACTTTCCAACACTCCCCCTCATGTCTAGGGCTACCGACATGGAGCGTGGCAAATGTAGGTGGCCCAACAATAGATTTAGGGTAGACTTTGATACCATCTTAGAATTTGGTCTTAGGGTCTAAGTCAACTCCAAAAAATCAGCTTGTAAGGTGAGGATTTTCAAAGCTTTATAAGCTCTATTTATGCCATATCTCTAGTTGACTCGGGACTAATCCACCACCCTTTAGGCTGCAATTATGGCAACCCCCTAAGAGGCCGCAACTAAGGTGGGGGCTAGGGTGACCACCGCAATTAAGGTGGCTTTCCGTCAAATACACTGAAGTAAAAGGTTTTAATTTTAATATGGAACTTAATTAGGTTGATTGAAGTCAAATGTGGTTAAGCTACAGATGGTATTAATAAATCTGAACTCTGAAGTTCTGGATATATTTAAAAATTGCCATTTTGATAAACAAGAGAGAAATGTTGGAAAGACTAGTGGAAATCTTGAGGAGCATCACAATTTTGAAGGCAGTAGCGTCAGTAAAAATTTAAAAGTTAGCTTCTTACCAAGTGTTTGGTTGTGCATTGAGAGTTAAAATTGAAGCAATTAATACTAGCCTGTGATTTTTAGGGAATTTGACATGAAATGTGGATAATAGATGCAGATCCAAAAACATAGTTGCTCCTTTTTAAGTGTTTGTTTACACGGGGAACTTCCAATTGTTTAAATACAGAATTCCACTTTTGGTGTAGTAGCTATACCAGACTTGGGAGTCTTCATAATCATAGTGGATCTGTCCAATTTTGGTAGAAACTGCCAAAGTTTTAGTGAAACAGCATAATCAGCATTTGAGTTTAACTTGTAATGGAGTCTGTCATCTGTGCTTACTGTATAACACCCCCTAAAAAAAGAGAGGAGGTTGTCATGTGTGCTTTGAGAAACAGCTAATGAGATTGACTCTACAATGAGCAATTAAAGATGTATATTCACCCTTAAATTTTGGTGGGTTAAGATTATATTGCATTTTAATTTAAATCAAGGATGGATACAAGATGGGCTTTTGTTAGGGTCTAGGTTGTGAAGAATAAAATGATTAGTAGAGGATTGGAACCCATTTCTGTTGTAACATAAACAGAATAACTACTTCTGTTTGGTAATAAAAGGGGAGAAGGGAGTTAGCTAGAGTCAGTTGTGAATTGTGAAAAGGAAATTAAGTTGGAGGATCCAGATCTCTCAAATAACTGGATAAGGGTGACAATTCTTTGAACAACATATATGTTTTGTATCATTGATACCAGGGCAGAGATTGATTCTCTTTAGTAATAAAAATTATAGTTATACCTATACCTTATTTTCTAGTCCAGTTTTTCCATTTTGTTCTGTGCTTTGGCAGCCTTGCTACCACCCTAATCTTCTGGAATGATGAACTTTGAAGTGCCCCCTTCCTCTCATCTTTTTCTTCTTCTTTAGTAATGTAATTAGCTAATTTAGTATGAGTTATCTTTCCAACTCCAACAGAAAGCCCAGTTATTCTTTCAAGTTGGGCTCATATTCCTTACATTCTTAGCAATATTTCACTCTGTTTCTTGTCATTACAGTTGCAGCCAAAATGAAGGCTTGTTTGCATACTTGTTATTGAATTTAATATTGGTGTCTAGGTTGATACATCATACTTCTAATTTGTTGAACCTTAAAATAGTTTTCCTACCTTTATGAATGTGCTCTAATTAGATCTATAAAATGGGGATTCACCCTTGAGGTTGGCTTGCCTTGCCATGTTAAAGGTAGAATAGTGCTATATATATTTTGTACTGTGTTGAATGCTGCCCAAATTGACTATTGGCTACTCAACATGCAGATTGAGGATGAGTTAGCAGTGCATTCTTTTAAACAATTTTATTGTTGATGAATAATTATTTTACCTTTCATTGTTTTTTTAAACTTTTAGGCATTTCTGAGTGATCCCCCCCCCCCCCCCCCCCCACACACACACATAAAAGGAAATGGTAGGATTTTTATTCAACTGATTTTTATGTTCCTGATTTTTCCAGGGAAGGGGAGTTTTCGTCATCTGCATGTAATCAGCTTCTCCATTTTTTTTTAAAGTTGTTGTTTGCATTGTACTGAAACTATTAATTAACTGGAATGATGAGATGCAGATCATGATGTATTGGGACAACATGCTATATTTGCTGAACATACAGCTGTGTCATCTGCCAGTCATCCTTGCCCGTATATTGCTTACTTTGGACCAATACATCCATCCTCCTCGAATTCGGGTGGAACTGTATCAGAAGCTTCAAACTTCAACCATTGGAATGGTTCATCTGTGCCCAGTGACATGCCAACTTCCTACACATTTCCTGCTGTGGATCTTCATTATCACAGTTGGGAACACCACTCCCCTCCTTTCTCTACAGCAAGTAGTCGTCTAGTTGCTGCTGATCAGCCATCAGTATCCCCTGGTAGTCAAAGGCCAGCCAGGGGTGGTTCGGATGTACCAAGATCAGGATCTTTTATGCATCCCTTCCTTGTTGGTCACAGGTACCACTCTAGAGTTGACATACCTTAGTAAAATATATTTGTTTGCATGAGTTAATACTTGTTCAAATTTAATTTGACGAGTGAGCTAAACCATAATATATCTGCTTATCACATTAAATACATTGACTTTTGGTTATAAAAGATAAAAAGTGATGGATCTCAGAATTGTCACTGGCTAGTGAAATTTACTCAGGTCATATGATTGATATTCCATGCACATTTTGGGGTTACAACTTTCAATCCATCAATTTCTGCAGTTGTACAACTTTCAATGCATTAATTTCTGCAGTTCTGCTGCCAGAGTGGGGAGCTCGGTTGCTTCCTCAATGATCCCTCCTTATCCTGGTAGCAATGCTCGGACCCGTGATAGAGTCCAGGCTCTTCAGGCGTACTATCAACCACAGCAACCTCCTAATTCAACCACAATGCGGACACCTATTGCTTCTGGCACCCGAAGATCCAGTAGTCATAATGGATCGCCTCAATTAGCCCCAATAACCACATCGTCAGACCAAAGTGGTGGCTTCTTTCTTATCCCATCAAGTTCATCAGGACACAATTTTCAAGAAGAAAATCATCATCTACCAAATCACTTCCATGCTTGGGAAAGAGACCACTTGCCTTCGTTGTCATTGAGCCATGTCGATAGAGATTCAGGTTGGAGAGCGTACCACCAGGCCACCAGCCGGTCAGACCCAGGTACCAGGTCCAGCAGCTTTCGTTTGAGGCATGGATCGGATAGAACGCCTTCACAAAATCGGTAATACACTTGTATCCTGTTCACTGTGAAGCAAACTACCATTACTATGGAAAATTATGTATGCTTTGAAAAATGTTACATATTGCTTTGGCACTTTGGCCTTTGGGTCTGTCCTGTTATGACAGTATATACTCTGGCTGGCCTTGGAATTGATTTTTCCATAGCCACCAGTGTGATGGACATTTGCTTCCTCTAGTTTTATTTGCCCTGGTGGGCATAAAATAAGATGGTGTATCTAGTTGGGGAAATCAGGTTTTGGAAGAAATACTGGGGCGTTGTGATTTCAAGTGATGATGAATCAAGTGGATGAAAGCAGCTGTGGTTGGATTTGTAGTGGGTCAACTATTTATGTTTGATAATGACACTCATGCAATTGCTGTGTATTTGAGAATACAAGTACTTTTACTTCTACCCCATGGCAAGAGTGATTTGTAAACTGTTGTGCAATTGTTGAGCCAAGGTATGGTATTGAAACTCGCATGAGAAGGACCATACCTGGGAATAATGGAAGTTCAAAGGCTGGTTTTAAAACAATCATATATGTGGTTTTCTTTATCATTTCTATTAGTGGTGTAACGTCAGGTGGCGCATATACAATTTTCTTGTTTCCTTGGAAAGATTTTTTTTTTTTTTTTTTATAAATGTTTAGTTCTTCCTTAAGTCTGTCACTCAGGTGATGCACGTTGTGGCACCTTACTGCAAACGTCCCCAAGCGAGAGTGCTCATAGTTGTGATTCTTGTGAAGAAATTATACATAATTACATATTGTGTCCTATTATAATGTTTTTTATTTGTGTCAAATGTTTCCAATTTCAATGTTTTTTGTGTTTATGACAAGTGAATAGTTTGATTCTAACTATAGTTCTCCGAAACTAAATACTTAATTTAGACTCTAAAAAATTACTTGACTTAATTTAATCCTTGAAAAATATATAAAACCATGTTGTAAAATTTAGATCGTAGGACATTTTAATTTTAGTCATTTTCATTAATAATTTTAGTCATTTTCATTAATTTGCAATACATAAATGAATTGTATATCAATTTGATTGATTTGATTCTTTGAAAAAATATCAAGACTCAAATTTGTTTTCGAAAATGATAAATGAACGAAAGGATTAAGTTTTTTATATTTAAAATCTTAAATATCTTTACATATTTGTGTTTCATGAGAATGCTAAGTTTTGGTATGATTGGAATATAGTTGATGAAATTTAAGGGGGTGTTTGGTTTAGTTGTTTTCTATTTTCATTTTCACTGAAAATAGAAAATGGTGATGAAAATGTGTTTGGTTGGATTTCTGAAAACATTTTCAGTGAAAATGAAAACAGGAAACAACCAGAAAATGAAAATAATACATTTTCGTTTTCAGTATTTTCAGTTGAGAACAGAAACCTTATTCCAGATAAAATGAAATTGCGGTAACAATGAATA
This sequence comes from Glycine max, assembly GCF_000004515.6. Taxonomy (NCBI): domain Eukaryota; kingdom Viridiplantae; phylum Streptophyta; class Magnoliopsida; order Fabales; family Fabaceae; genus Glycine; species Glycine max. Next base: position 46,834,064 of record NC_038256.2, read on the forward strand.
TAATTTTAAGTAAATATAAAAATACAAAAAAGACAAAAAGTCAATATATCATAAATTTTCACTATTTTTATTTCATGGAAACAGAAAACAAGAAGTCAAACTAAACATGTTTTCAGAATTTTAATCTTTTGAAAATGAAAATAGGAAATGAAAACAGAAAATGAAAATGTAAACCAAACACACCTTAAGTTTCTCACAGTAAGTTTTGATAAGTGAATAAGGAGTTATAGAGTACGGTCAATTGGCGAAACGATTGATTAATTATATCATTTTAAAGCTCATCGTGCATGTAATGGTCATATATTTTATATCAATTTAATTAAAATATATATATTGTTATTCAATAGTGAATTATATATTACATATATAATAAAATTATTGAATTTTATAGTTAACACAATTTTTAATTAATTGACTGTATAAACAAACTTTGTACTAATAGTTTGTCAAAATTAAATTCATAATATACCAACGGGGATTCGATCCAAGGGATGAGATTTCTTGTAGCATGATGAATCAATGGATTGGATTCAATGTATTCTATTTAATGTCTAGCATGATGAACCCCAAATTCTATATGAAAGAAATATTCATATTTAATATTCAAGTTACAATTAGGAAAATAATACGTGAAAGGTAGAGAAAATGGTGTGGACCTAGGAGGATTCTTTTGGTATTATACACAATTATATTTATGTGAGGATTTTCATGGGAGAGACATGTATCATGAATGTTTGTTTTTTTTGGCTTTTATTCTGTTATGTTTCATTAAGCTTCCATTTCATTAGTGCAATTAAATCCTAAATTTAATATATCTATTTAAGATATCATAAATAAATAATTTAATTAATTAAAATATAAAAAATAGAATTAAACATATATCAAATTGAGAATTGAATTAAAATTTAATTTTTTTTAAGATATAAGGATTAAAAAAATAGAATCACAAATATATATTAAATAAGACTAAATATAATTTAGTCAAAGAAATAAATAAATAAATAAAACATTTGACCAATGAAAAGTTGGATGGCTTAGATGTGATGGTAGACCGTAGTTATGCCGTGCACGTGTCACCACAAGAGTTATATGCACTACTCTTGGGTGATCATATAAATATTTTTCCTGAGCCCTTAGAACTTAAGAAGTTAGAAGTGATAGTGAAGAATCTCATTTCCAGCTTCCATTATCTTCTCATCTCAATCAGGTATTCATTCTCTCTATTTTCAATGTTTTGTTGTTGCAAGATTTTTCTCTCACATGCTTGTTTTTTCCTCTTAATTTTCACTTTTTCTTATAATTCCTGGTAGAAAGTTAGGGTTTGATTCTTCTATTTCCGTTCTTCCATTTATTCTTCTCGAAACATATGCGAGCATGGATCGATTGAGCTACTCGATGGATTTTGGTTTTAATTTCATTTCTCCTTGTGATTCTGTAACAGAGAAAACAATAGAATTCTTAGCTGTTTATATGACTCCTAGTGTTTTTGTGAGAGAGAGGGAGGGAGGGAGGGAGGGAGGAAGAGATATTAACTGGATGCTTGTTTTTATTGCTTCTTTTCTGTTTCATTAAGCTGCCGAATAAAACAGAATGTACCGAAAGGAAACATAATGCCGATGGCCATTTGTGATATTTTTCCTATAACTGATATGGCATTTCAATGGCCCTTCTTGGGAAAGCTCAAGTATATGTGCGAATTATATGATTGCTTTAGTGATTTTTCCTCAGCGTTGCTTTGTCGAATTATGGATTTTTGCTTTAGCTGAATTGTTTCAGTAGTTTACATTCAATGTATGGGAGTTTATAAGAAAAATTGTTAACTCTGCAAGTCCAACTGTTCTTTAGGGGGGAAAATGAGCGGGCGGTCAAGCCGCACAATTTATGTTGGCAATCTTCCTGGCGACGTTCGCTTGAGAGAAGTAGAGGATCTATTCTACAAGGTATGCATATCTGATACAATTAAGATAAATTTCTGAAAATGATATTGTATTATTATTCTGATGATTGAATTACAGGTCTGTATACACAGTTGCACACACACATGAAAAGAAAACAACTATATAAAGATGGGATTAGGAATATGGGGAAATAGTCTGGGACCTATCTACACTACCAAATCAAGTTATCTATGGTAACTGGGATAGCTATCAAGGGTTGTGAATAACTACAAATCATATCATTATCACAGACTACTATTATAATAAACAAATACCTTTATATCTACTGCTAACTTTTATAGTGAAAAATGTAAACTTTAGGTTTCCATCATGTTTATTAGCATTTGGGCATGTTATGGTTTGATTAGCAGCATATTGATGGTAGCAAAAGGCAATAAAGAATCCTTATTGTTCTGTCTATTATCATGCACATGCACTATTTCCCCCCTTCATTTACTTTCTTGGTAATACCCACAAACACGATATTCCTTTTGAAATCTTGTTGTAGATGAAGAGATCCGGATTTGTATTTCTCTAATTGCTTTCTTCACTGTCTAATTTCAGTATGGTCCTATTGTTGACATTGATTTGAAGATACCTCCGAGACCACCAGGCTATGCTTTTGTAGAGGTATGTCTATATTTCATTTTAAGGAAGCAAAGGAGTATTGATCTCATGTTTATTTAGATCCCTTCTTCTACTTATATGTATTGAATATTAAAATGCAGTTTGAGGATGCTCGTGATGCTGAAGATGCAATTCAATATCGAGATGGTTACAATTTTGATGGTTTTCGGTTACGAGTTAGTACATTTTCCCTTTATTCCCTTGTGTATTTGTCTTTATGGGTAATGGATACAATATCTAATGTTCTTATGAAGTTCTGATCACTATTTTCTACTATAGGTTGAACTTGCACATGGTGGACGGGGATATTCATCATCAGTAGACCGTTACAGTAGCTATAGCGGTGGCAGTGGTAGCCGTGGAGTTTCCAGGCGTTCTGACTACCGTGGTATGTACTGTTTTCTGATATAGTGATACAAGTTTTTTAAAGTTGGTATCTTTGTACAGTAGTTTGTTCTTATTCTTTTTCATTTTACTTTCTATTTGCACCTGAAAAGAGAATGTTTTTGGTTGACCTTATTTTGTTCTGTTTGCAGTTCTGGTCACTGGATTACCTCCGTCTGCTTCATGGCAAGACCTGAAAGTATGGCTTGGTTCTTATTTTATGCATGCTGCAGATTGATGCCATTTTATGTTGAAATCATTGTATTGGTTGAAAACTAATGAACCATATTTGCTGATTTTGAGTTTTGATGATTAGGATCACATGCGTAAAGCTGGTGATGTGTGTTTTTCGCAAGTCTTCCGTGAGCGTGGGGGTAAGTGGATTAAGATCTAATTTGGAATTTTTATTAGATTGCAAAATGATTTAATTATAGCGCATAGGCTTTTGGGCTTTCAGTCCTTTGATTAAAGGAGAATGAGAATAACATTACAAGCAGAACAGGGAAAGCTTTTCTTTCTTCATGTTTCTCAGTGTTATCGCTTTTAAATCTATAAGTAAGAGTTAGGATACTTTACTATTAAAAGTGCAGAGACAGTTTCTGCACTATTATTATGATCTTGGATTATTAAGAGCCAAGGTTTACATAAGAAGGCTTTAGTATTGGGTTCATCAGGAAGTTGATGCAATTGATGTATGGATGGGCACTCCTAAGGGCTATATAGTGATAAGAACCAATCATTCAGACAAAGCACATGTTTGGTTTAAATTAAGTTTAAGAGAGTTTATATCCAAATGTTCTCTATGCAGTATTTTAATTATAAGCTTTTTTTTATCACAAAATAAGCTATTCCAAACATGTACTAAAATGTTTATCACAAAATTAACTTTTCTGGTAATTTCAAATGGTGATATTGATGTAGATGCATGACTTATTTTGGAACTTGGAAGCAACAAGTCTAGGAAATTATGACAAATATCTTTTGTTGCAGCTCCCTTTAATTTCACAGCATAATTCTAAACTTTAGTATAATTTGTATGCAGGTATGACTGGGATAGTTGATTATACCAATTATGATGATATGAAATATGCTGTAAGTGTTCTAAACGACTAAACCTGTATCTTGTAATGGTTATCAGGATCTGTGTTTTACTTGCCTTGGTGTCTTTTTAACTAGTACTTTTGTTCTACTTCTTTAACTTTGTATTCTGTTACAGATCAGGAAACTTGATGACTCAGAATTCCGCAATGCCTTTTCTCGTGCTTTCATACGGGTGGGTGGATATTATATTTGGCTACATTCTGCTTTCAATATTTTTTTAGTTGCTTTTGTTAATGTACATCTCTGATTGGTCCAGGTGAGGGAATATGATCGAGGTTATTCTAGAAGTCCTAGTCGTGATTCAAGGAGGAGCTATTCTAGAAGCCTCAGCCGCAGTCCATGTATCTCACGAAGCCGCAGCCATAGCCGCAGCAGAAGTCATAGCTATAGTGACAGGAGCAGAAGGTTCACTTTGGTTGCCTTGGTGAACTATGATTCAGTTTATATTTTTGGTAGCTTCGAAGAATTGACTAAGTCTTAATTTATGCAGTTGGTCTCCGAAACCAAAACACTCTCGACGTTCAATATCTCTTTCAAGGTCAGTTTCTACCAAGTCTGATACATATGCAGTTTTGTGCTCTGTGCTTTGAATGTTGAAATTTTAAAGTTTGGTTAATGTCATTAGTGAATGAGTATCCCTGCGTTATTGTAACTAGGGTGTTTCTCTTGGAGTCTATGTTTCTATCATCTTTCCCAATAGGTAGTATCATGTGGCTCATTTAATGTAGAAATGTTTTACATCTATGGTGGATCAAAATTAAATGCTTGATCATTTTGCGTAATAATAATAAGTGGGTGAATACTGTGATCTTTCTTACTACTTTTACTCAATTTATACTCTTTTGTCTATGAGTTTTGGTTGAGAAATAAGAGCTTGATTTGTTGTTTTATTATTCTATTTGTTATTGTTGACTCATGGTTGGGTACATCTTTGCTCATGTAAACAAATTGATTTGTGTCAACTTTTGTCCCCACCATGTCAGGAATGTTTGCTTGCTTTGCTTCTCATGTATCTCTCTGCCAGATTCAGCCATTTCTCTATCTTTTAGTGTATTTTAAAACTATCTTTCAGCCACTAAGTATTCCTTCTCCCTGTTCTCAAACAAGGAGAAATGAAAACTTAGTTTGTTTACTACACATGCAAAAATATTTTATTTATTATGGTCTAAAACCAATAGCAGAGTCTGTAAGGTATTAAGTAATTATTTTACTGTAGAATAGCATGTATGTCGATTTACTACCCACCTTTGAGGCTCAGTTGATTGAAAAGTTACTGAGATGAGCTGGCGACTATGATAACAATTAGATGATTTTATATTTATTTATTTTACCCCCTTTTTTTCTTTTAGCATCAACCATGTCTCTACTTTTTATAGTTTCTCTGCCTTCCACATCTGTATATAGGTGATAGGTGACTTCTATGCAGTTGTTCGTCATTCCACAATTCTGTTTCTGTAGGATTGCTGCTTAAGTTTTTTACCACGTTATTTCTTGATGGAAATGAAAATTCATTGGAACATCTGTTGTTACAAGTATATAATGGACATTCCTTTTTTTCACTTTTAATCAACAATGGGCCTTAAATTTTGATTTCATGTGATTGTCTGGATCCATATGGTATTGTATTCAGTTTCTTTTGTGCTTGGGTTGAACTTTCACGTTTTGCTTTTCTAGAATATTATGATATTCCTAGTCATGTCTCAAATTTTTTCAGCTTCTCTTTTTTCTTTTTGTACAAGTTGGAGGGGACTTTTTGAACTTTTTATTGTATGCCTTCCACTTTGTTCTTCTCATAAAGCCTAATGCTGTACCATAGACTTATCAGCATAACTCGTAATATGTAGAAAGGTGGAGGGGACAATGTTGAAGTGGATCGCAGCTTGGCCACTAAATATACAATGTTCATTAGGGTTGACTCTTGTTTTTTAGATGTGGCCTTTTGCGGCGACCTGGGAACTGCATGTTAGGATCTTGATGGCATGTGGTGCTCAAACGCCAACTTTTGGTTTGAGGTAATACTGTTATGTTGATGAGCACGTGTGGAACCTTAATGTTGTAACTAATGATGACGGTAATGATATATTGATTAAAGGCATGGTCTGCGATTGTTGTAGACTGGATGAGTTGCAATCTAAAAGCTGGATCACCGTCTAAATGCCATTGGTTAGCAACCATTGCAAATCAGCAGTGTTACAATTCAAAAAACTACAACATAACCTGTGCTGAGTTCTGGTTGATCTATTCCTTCTCTTTAGGAATTCTTATTGTCCTATATTGGGTTAGATATATCTTCCCTATAATTGGATCAAGATATCATGTGCTGTTGACAATAGAATTTTTAACACTTGTTGAGACTATAGACGTGTGATACTGGGTTCAATTGCTTTTCCACTTGGATGCTGCTCAAGATTTGTGGTGGATTAGTTTCTTCGTTTTGGTTATGGTAACTTTGATGTGGAATATTGGATCGTGGATCATTGTGGATATTGAATTGAGTTTTGTTAATTAATAAATTTTGCAGATCCCAGTCAAGATCCAGATCTCCAAATTCATCAGTAAGTGTTATCTGAGTTGAATTGCTTCACATTATTAAGGGGAGGAGTGGAGCACAGTTGCATTAAGTTTTTCTTGTCATATGAATAATCGTGAGCTTTGATATCATTTTTGAACTGCAGCCTCGACCTCACCAAAGTCCAAGTAGCTCATCATAATCTTGTTTGGGGCGAGTAAATTGTCATCAAACTCCTAATCATTCATATAGTTGATTAGAAATTTCCAATTTCTATTTTTCAAAAGTTCCTTGGTGTTCTAATGGCAGCTCTCATTTGACAGGGGAGATCTGAACACAGCTGACCTGTTGACTCTGGAGACCACTACTGGGCATGTAATGTATTTTCTGTGCTGCATTTTAATTTGATAACTACACAGTAGCACGTTTAAGACCCAATATAGCTCTGTCGCCACATTAGCATGTAATGTATTTGAATTTTAAATTTGATAATTGAAGCCATGAAACAAACCTTTTAGGCATTTAAATTTGAAATGGATGATTTGAGCTAGAACTGAAATGTATCTGTATTATCAACTGTGGCCGAGATACATTCTAACTTGGCCAGCGTGTTTAGTAGTTTAACCCTGTGATATTGGATATCCTAGTTACCGTGTTTTGGTGGGACTTCTGCTCGATTTTTATCTAAAACTTTGTTGTGGGACTAAGTATTGTAACTGTAAAAATGGGTGGCAGGTGGAATTCCCAGGATTCTAATAAATTCAGGGAAATAGCTGCTTCAAAATTATAGAAAAATGGGAGAATACTTCGTCTATTTTCATTGATGCATGTTCCTATAAAAATGGAGATTCTCATTAACGAACCTCCATTTTTATAGGGATAAGGTCGAAATTGTGAAATAAAATGATTAAAGCACAAAATCGTCCCCATAACTAATTCTGGTGCCATGAAATAGTAAGTGCAGCGTTTTCAAGGTTATTTACCGAATTCAAGTGTTTGTACGGCGTTTTTTTAATTAAATATATATTTGTAATTGCAACATAAAAGCCTGATCTAGATAACCTATGCCAGATTTTACCGTGCGAAAACAAAAAACTTTCGCACGGTATGAAAGTTGATTTTAATTCATTAGATCAACTTATTTTAAAATCAAGGGTTTCTGTTCATCTTCATATTTTATTTTATTTTTTTCTTCTCTTTACTGATTTTGTCTCTTTTTTTTTTCTCTTCTTTTTCATTTACCTCAAATTTCTTACCTCCTCCCCTATCCCACCATTCTCGTTTACTCTTACCATCGCATGTCACTTAGAAAAAACGATTTTTGGTGGCTCTCTGCCCCTCTTCTCGTCGGGAACTGCCACGATGTCATTGTGGACGATCACGACATTGCAATGCATTGCATTGACACTGTCACGTACTTTCTAGAGCAGTAAAGTAGGGCCTCCCACTGTACCGTCACTGACAACGACTCCATCATCATTGACAAAACGGAAAAATGCAAGTGCAAGAGTGACAAGACGATGGGATGAACCACTAACAAGAAACTAAGGTATTGTGACAACACCAACGTCTCCACCTTCAACTGTGCGAGAGGGAAGGGTTCTTGCTTGTGCCATCAGAGGCTAGGAGGGGGAGAGAGAGCATCTGTGCGGCAGAGGTAGAGAAGGTGAAAGCACGGCAAAGAAGTAAAGGGTAAATAAAAAAAATAACATAAAAAAAGCAAGAAAACAGAAAATGATAATTATTAATTTGGAAATAAGTTGATCTAATGAATTAAAATGAATTTTCGTACCGTGTAAAAAATTCACTTTCACACAATAGAATCCGCTATAAACTATTACATTGTCAACTTGTCATTACCGAGATTCACTTTTGACCAATTGGCATTGATTCCAATCACTTGAATTCATAAATTTTGAATGAAAGTTTCTTAAAAAACAATTATTTCAATAACAAATAAATTCAGTATTTGTTGTGTGTGTAAACTAACATGTCTCAACTGATACTCAAAATTAATTCTGTCCAAACGTACAGATCATTAAATTGTATTTTATTCCCTTCAACAAAAATGTTTCCTTTCAGACAACATAAAGACTATGTTTTAAATACCAGTCTTTGTATCTCCCTCCTGTGGTCAAACTTTAGAGGGATCCAATTCCCTCGTCATTTTGCTCTGTAATGGCTTTTTAGCCTTTTTACTGTTCTATAAAATTTAGGACACGGAAATGCATCCAGGGTAATGTGTCACTCGCATATAGTAATTTTTTTCCATCCAATTTTATACTTGGATTGAATTTATCGTCAATTAATTAAATTGACTCTTAATATATTGTTAAATTTAAAACTAATTTCAAAACTCCGTTATAAACACTTTTATTTAATCTAAATGATAAAAAATATTTATCTCAACAAATATTAGTAATTTAATACCTCTAATATGTGTATTAATTAATAAAAATAAAAAAAAATGATTTGAAGCAGTAAAAATCAAGGGTGTTGCTGGGTGCTATTATTGCTGCCGCAACCAGCACCCTATGTGCGAAGACAAAAATATCCCCGAGTATATTTAAAGTACTTTTTGTGCACTCAACTCATTCTGCTTGATCCGCGTATGTGATAATGTGATCCGCATATGGTTTTGTTGATCCACAAGTTTGTTAAGGATCAAGTTGATCCGCAAGTTGCTCACGGATCAACTTGATCCGTAAATTTGTTACGGATCAAGTTGATCCGTAGAAACCTTACCGATCAACTTGATCCGTAAGCACCTAACATCAGCCTTAAAGCATTGACTCGAGAAGAAAAAAATAAGGCCTTCAAACTACACTGCTTTTTCACTGAGCAATTAAGGGGGGAGAAAAAAACAGAGTAGATAAAATTGAGTATGGAATATGCATTGACTCTGGAAAAAAGAAAGACAAAGCTCAATAAACTTCAAAAACGTTCACCGAGTAAATTAAGAAAGAAGAAAAGAAGAGTAAAAAAAATCGAGTATTGAATACGAATCAAACGCATTTGGCTTTGGAAGAAAAAAAAACAAAACTCAATGTTTAAAACTTCATAAACGTTGAGGGAGCAATTAGGAAGGAAAAAGAAGAGTTTAAAAAAATGGTGCATTGAATATGAATTAAATGTAGAAGAGGAAAAAAATGGTGCTTTGAATACAAATTAAATGCAAAAGAGGAAAAAAATGGAAAATTGAATAGCTCAGTTACAAAACGCAAGAGGTGCATGAAAAAGAAAAAGAAACCGACCCAATGAATTAATTGAAAAAACGTTAAAGGAGAAAAACATTTACGTTTTCATGGCAACGCATGCAGAGACTTTCGATGCTGTAGAGAGGAGCGTGACCGTCGTCAGCAGAAACGGCTTCCACCACCGATCCAATGTCAACAACAATTTGCTCGTGATTCACATCCATTGATTGAATTGAATTAAATTTCTCTTATGCGTTTCACTTTATTGCAGAGAGAGAGAGGCTTCGATTTTTTCAACCACAGAGACAAAGAAGAGTTCATGAACCAAGAACTGAAATACCCTTGATCCGTAAGCCTTTAAGTTGATCCCTACAAGATTTACGGATCAAGTTGATCCGTAAAAAGCTTACGGATCAACTTGATCCGCATTTGGTCCACGAGTCTTACACGAATCAACTTGATTCGCATGAGACTTTCACGGATCAAGTTGAGCCGCGGGTGTTTTACGGATCACCCTGATCCGCACATATTACTAGTGGAGGGGCATTTTTGGCATTATCAAGTGATGCTGGGTGCACCAACAATAACACTGGGTGCATATAGCAACACCCAAAAATCAACGGTTGAAACCTCTTAAAGATGTCAGCTTTGTTTTTGTGGTTGCGTTGGTTGAACCAGAAAAGATGGTATAGTGAATACAGTGGGCAACGCAGAGACACAGACACAGACGTCTCTTTAAATTACTAACTAAGGTGACGTGCGCCAGCACTTGTCTTTTCGACACGCTATTCTGGCCGTTCGAATTCGCTTCTTCTTTCTGTTATTTTTTTCCCCTTCTCCTCATCTCCTCACCATATATAAAGCAAAACCTTGGACTTGTCATATACTATCGTGTACGCTTCCTATTCCTTTCGTTGTGAAATATCGTTTCTCTCTCAAAGGTAACAATGTCGGAAGCTAAGACCCAAATTGAATCCATAAGGAAGTGGGTCGTCGAGCACAAGCTCCGTACTGTTGGTAATTTTCTCAATCTCGCACTTCATTCGTTCTTCCTCATTGATGGGTGTTTGATTTTATTGATTTCGATCTTATTGTGATTTTTTGCGATTGTTATTTGGATCAGGGTGTCTATGGCTCAGTGGTATTACGGGTTCGATCGCTTACAATTGGTCTCGACCCAACATGAAAACTAGTGTTAAGATCATTCACGCAAGGTTTGTCTTGTTATAATTTCTTATCTTTTCCGATACTGGTTTTGACCTAATTTATTTATCTGGATTTGTCGTGCAAATTCTGCAATCCGTGTTGCTTTGATGTTTTGTTCATGATTTACTACTGTGGTTTGTTTCATTGAGGCCTTTTGTTGTTACTTGCACTTTGTTTTCACTTTTCAACCAGTGTGTGTAAACTGGAGCCGTACCTATATGCAACATAATGTAATTTTGGAATTGGATAACTTTTTATAATAGATGGTAGTGCCATTCCATTCCACTTCATTAATCCCTTTTCAACAATCCTAGGAATTGTATGGATCAAGTTGAACTCTTCCTTAATCATTTGTGATTCAATTTAGCTTCAAAACTAGAGTTTACAAAACACTGTTTCCCTGATACTTTGTGCTTGCTGTCTCCGATTCTTGAAATCTTCTTTATATCTGCCATTTCTCTTATTTTCATTGTGATGTGATCCCAATTTAACTTCTCCATGAAGTTAATAATGGTGGTCACCTAGGAAAGTTAATTATTGGTTGGTGTTTACAAATTACAACATTGATTTATTGGAGTTTTGATGAACAATATGTTGTGTTTGTTGATAATAATGGGCTTTGGTTTTTGTGGTATGAAGATGAGCTTTTTCATTTGCAATTACTCTACTGTCTCTAAGGTTGAATCATGTTTGTTGTCTGCTTTTCTTCTCTCTTTCCTTGTCTCTTCAATTAAATATTGTTTAACAATTCAGCATAAAAAACCTTCAACTTAGTAAGTATTACTATTGCAAAATTTGAGTAGAAGAGGTCAAAGAAGCCCTTAAGTATTCCTATTGAAGTTTGGAAATGTGTAGGAGGATAAGGTATCATTTGGTTCACTAAACTATTTAATGAGATTTAAGATGTCACGTACATAGAGGAGAATCACTTTGGTTCTTATATGTAAAAGCAAGAAAGATATTTAAAATTTTGTAAATTATAGACGAATAACACTTATGAGACTTACTATGAAACTCTTGGAAATGTGATAGCATAGATTAAGAGATGAGACTAGGATTGCAGAAACTTGATTTGGATTTATGTCAGAAAATTCTACAACAGAAGCTGTTTATCTTCTCCAAGGGTTGATGAAAGTGTATCAAAGTAAAGGAATAAACAAAAGATGAAAATATGACTATCATTGTTATTGTTTGAGTTATCATCATTCAATTAGAGGGACATCAAAACATGACACCACATTTGAATCCCCAGAGGATATGGGTTGATCTGCTGTCTTATTTCAAGTAATATATAGATGTCTGTATATCTGGAAATATGAATAACTGGACTGCGTTAGTTCTATGTCATATGTCGGGTTTAATTCCTACTTTTTCCCCCTTGTTGCAAAATTTACTGCACAATGTGTGTATTGAGGTATTTTTTTTTTCTTAATAAATAATTTTGAACCTGCTTTGGCACACCCTGCATAATTTCCCAAGCTTATGCTTCTTGCTAATGTTTCTGAGCTATTTTATTTCAGGTTGCATGCACAGGCTCTTACACTGGGAGCATTAGCCGGAGCTGCACTAGTAGAATATTATGATCGTAAGACAGGAGCAAAGGCTTCGTAAGGAATTTTGACAATAAGTAGAACGCAACCAAAGTACCTTGAATTGTTTATACCGAGGGATCCTAGTACACTACCTGATATGATTATAGCTAAATTTGCAATTGGACTTGTACTGTACTCTATTCATTCTTAAAATAAAATACTAAGAAATGTTAACATGCCTGTGGCAGAGTGAATATATTTTTTTCCTTGTTGGAATGGATTACTTATACTGCTAGTTGCTTCATACATTTGCTAGCATTTTTTGTCAATTCATAGTTATCGGAATAGGGTACAAGCCCTTGGCTGCAGAAAGATTAGACGTTCGGAGAAAGAATGGAGTTAGGAATTTGAAAAGAAATGGAGGTATTGTAAGGAACCAAGGAGAGGGAAGGGGAACATTTTTTTAGTTCTGGAATTCTCGAAAGAATTTGCAAAAATTGAAGAAGTCTTCACTATTTTGGTGTTCCTTCTTTTTCACTCCAAGAATGTTAGTTTCTACTCATAAATCATTTCTCAATGTATCACGTTATATAATATTTCAATGTTGACGGTCGAGAATTCAATATAAAACTGAACATACACTTTAAATGCGTGTTTAGTTTCAAATTAGATTCTTATATGATTTTAGTTAAATTTTTATGTGATTGATTTCAGGTTGAAAAATTAATTTTGAATCCAATTAATTTTATGTTAGAGTAATTTTTGGTAGTCTTTGCATTGATTGCACACGATATCCTTTTTTTTTTCATCCTCCTATATGAAATGTTGCAAATACTAAAAAGAGAGGAATATTATGTGCAATCTAAAAAAGGGTGTTAATATATTTTTTCAAAAAATTTGTACTAAATTATATTTTAAATTTTTTATATTAAAAATATCCAAATATAAATCACCTATGTTTGGAACTAATTATTAAACGTGATCACACACTTTCTCTCCAAATGAAATACGTAGAAGCTATGAAGGAAAGCTTCAAGTATATGTGGTTATTCATGCTGACGGCTAACCAAATGTAGGGCATAACAATTTAAAATCAAGATTAAATTAATTTTTTAATCCTTAAATTTTTTTATTCAAGTTATTTTTATCATTTAATTTTTTTAGATTCAATTTGGTCCTCTAAATTTAAAACTAATTTAGTTTGATTCTTTATTTTTTTTTTTATTAAATTTAATCATTTAATTTTTAAAATTGATTCATTTTTTTAAAAAATATATACTTTTGTTGGTTTAAAATTACTTAATGAGAATTCTCAACCGTCACAAAGTGTAATTTCATATCTTTTAGACTAAAACATCAAATTAAATCAATTTAAAAAATTAAATAAACAAATTTAAAATGATTTTTAAAAATAAAATAAAGGAGTAAAAACCTAATTTAACCTAAAATCAATTCTAATCAAAATCTAGCATGTTTAGTAATGTGTCGAATTAAGCTATATATGGGCATCTACTTTTCACGTCCAGGCATAAGCTACTTTGCAGAACTTCTATTTTTTACTATTGTACGTAGAACTAAACATTGCTTATGGGTGCTCATTCAAACACTCATTATATATCGAACAACATGTCCACGCTTTTTTTTTTATCTTAAGGTAAAAAAAAAAAAAAAAAAACCATATGAGCAACTTCTCGAATCTACAACTCTGTAAATTGATATCATTTGCATATTTAAAACATTAATTTTAAAAATAATAAATAACGTCTTAAAGAAATGAAATAATAGTTTATGATTTTGTAAATAACAATTTATATAAAAACTTTATATTTACTTTTATATTGTAAATTAGAATTCACAACTTGAAAAGTGAGATCTCACTCTTTTCCTACTTTCAATTTACACTTTCTTTGAAACATGTAGTTTATATATTATTTTTGCAACTAGTAAAAAAATATTTTTAAATTATTTTCCTTTATCATTATTTAAAGGCTTGTTTTTTTAATAATTTATCTATGTTAATTTAAAATTAACCTTATATTTATATAATAAATTCAAACTATAGATTATATGTTAAAAATATTTAATTATTATTATAAATTTTAAGCATAAAATAAATTTTTATACTTACAAATATTTTTTATTGTAAATTTTAATCATATTTAAAAGATATTTAACCGTACAATCATGATAATGTTCAAATTAAAATACTAGTTAAAATAAAAACTGGCATCTTAATTTTCCCCTCCCAGGTACTAGTATTTTACAATAATAACCTATAACCTATTTCTCTCTAAACGCGCGTTTCATGTTAGCGTATAAAATGAGAGCCAAATCCAAACCCTAATTTTCTACCACACCGCCGCTCGTTATTCACACTGTGCTGTGCTTATTTGGCGTAGCTTAAGGTATTCATCTCTTTCTCTGTTCTCAGCTTTTACCTTTGCTTAATACACGCACGAAGAATTAGAATCCCCGATGAATTTCAGTTAGGTTTGTTAGTTTTCTAGGAACGGTGGAAACTGAAAAAAGATATTAATTTGTTGTTTTTGGATTCAGAGATTCGCAATAGAAAGTGAAAGAAAATGAGTCGAGGAAGTGCAACTGCTGCGAAGGGCAAGAAGAAGGGTGCGACATTCACCATTGACTGCGCCAAGCCAGTGGAGGACAAGATCATGGACATCGCGTCTCTCGAGAAGTTCCTTCAAGAGAGGATTAAGGTTGGTGGCAAGGCCGGTGCTCTCGCCGACACCATCACCGTCACACGTGAGAAGACCAAAATCATAGTTACTTCAGACAGCAACTTCTCCAAACGGTAATTAAAATCTCTATTTTTTAATTAATTAAGGTCGGAATGAGAAAAATATATATGGTATAATCGTAACCATAGATTATGACCCTAATCGAAATGTATGAGTTTTTTAATTAGCAGAATTATTGGTTTATTGTGGTCTGAATTGTAATATTGGATGCCCTGATTGTAATTTTGCCCTAACCTATCTTAAATTTCAGGATGCAGGGATCTGGATATGAGTTTTTTATTAACAGAATTATTGCCTTATTGGATACAATTAATTGTAATATTAACAAAAAAGAATTTATTTTTGTGATTTGATGTTTGTGTACATGTATTTTGAACTTCTCATCTGATTCCAGGTATCTCAAGTACTTAACTAAGAAGTACTTGAAGAAGCACAATGTGCGGGACTGGCTCAGAGTGATTGCTTCTAACAAAGATAGAAGCATTTATGAATTGAGGTACTTCAACATTGCTGAGAATGAAGGAGAGGAAGAAGATTAATTTACCCATTTTGAGAAACCTTCTTTACCCATTTTCCCAGTGTTAGCTTCTCTTTTGGATTGAGCTATGTTGCTTTGTTTACATTAGTTGCAATTTAACAGTTTTGTTTATTTATGAGTTGCAGTGCCATTTCTGTTGAATTTAGAATAGAGTTCACATAATATATTGTCAGCTTTTGCCTTTGATACAGTGCCATTGCATTATTAAACATTTGAACGAATTGGTAGATCATCTTTAGATCCCCACCTGCAGTCCCATGCTGTTTGTTTCTACGATGTCTGGCACTTGAAGTATGTTGATTAAATTATCAGTTAATTGCTATAAGGAAGCAATTTAGAATTTAGTTTTCTTATTGACTTACATCTGTGCATTGTGCTTGGTAATAGTAAAAATAGAGAGGGGGGGGGGGGGGGGGGCGAGAATTTCTAATGTATACAACTCGTATATAGTTTCTAGATGCACATTCTTAGTCACTTTTGTTGCTTTCTTGCAATCCTTCTT
Source organism: Glycine max (assembly GCF_000004515.6). Lineage (NCBI taxonomy): Eukaryota > Viridiplantae > Streptophyta > Magnoliopsida > Fabales > Fabaceae > Glycine > Glycine max. The sequence continues at coordinate 46,850,356 of NC_038256.2, forward strand.
GCAAATCAAATTTTCAAATGTGTTGCCAATAAAATAATACCAGGATGTATGGGAAATGATATATTAAAAACCTTATTCTGATGTGTGGAAACGAAAATTCAATCCTTTTAACAGGAGACCATAAATTCGTAGTCTGGAATGCAGTTGTATAAGTAATGTTCTGCTGCTACTTGAATGGATAATTTGACATCGCTTACTTGGAGAGTTTACTCTCTAATCCTTTCAGGCTATATTAAAATGATCCATGATTTTGTTTAGGTATAGACATGTTCTGCCAGACATCTGTTTCAGTCCAGACGAAGAAGCAATAGTATTTGATTAAATTATGTTATTTAATTGGATTCTATGATAGGCTGATAAAGAATTATTAGGCTATGTTAGGTATGTTTGGTTGAGAAGAAATTGGAGGGGTGAGATGGAAATTAGTTACTTGGTTTGATAAGGGGGAGTTAGAGAAGAAATAATTTTAAAAATGGTGGAATTTACTGTATTTTTTCTTATCTAATTTCACTCGTTAACCTATTTCTCACCATCAATTTACACTCATCGTTATTATTTTCCATCTACTCCGTATTTTTTCTCTACCAAACAGGGCATTAGAATATGATGAAATACAATTTATAATAGATAGTGAGCATCATATTTTCCATCGTTCCCAGCCTTCATGCATGTCTTCTTCAAAACTAGTGACCGTATGTATGGATTATCAAACAAAATAAAATGTTATAAATTATTTATATTGTACAGTTGTGCATCGAAGACATGCATGAAGGCTGTGCACCGTGCACCTTTAATTTAAAAAGTAATTCTAGGGTGTGCACCGTGCACCTTTAATTTAAAAAGTAATTCTAGGGTGTGCACCGTGCACGTATAATGTTACGGTACATTATTGGTGCTCTTTTGGCACGTTAATTCTCTGAATTTATTTATATTTTAGTTTCTTAATCTATTCCACAAGAAGGAACATACAACAATTGCTTGGTGATAGAGAGCTTAAGCAAATGGCAGAAAGAAGTATAAATATAATGTATGATATGACAAATAAAAGAAATGATGGTTGCGAATAAAATATTTCCATTGTTCAGTGTTGAAATATGACACCGGAACGGAAATAGTGGGTAGTGAAGATTCTTTTAAGGTTTGAACAACCCGTGATAGTGAGATTTTGATGAACCTTTTAATTAATTTGGAAGTTATTGTTAAACATTATGTATGGGATTGAAGATGTTGAGGTCGCTGAATTGATCCAAATAAGAATTAAGATCAACACTTTTCTAGCTGAAGGACATTATAACAGCAATGTTGCTTTCCAAAAAAAAAAAAAAAAACAGCATTGTAGCGCACTGAAGTTACAAAGAGTCTTCATCTTCAACCTGGTCTAAGGATTGGTGAAGTATGTTGGTGAGCTAGCTAGGTTCTTGTGTAGGATTAGCTACTTATCTAAGGATTAAAATGTAAAAAAAAAGCAAAAAAGAAAGAGTAAACAATTGATTTCATTTTTTAAGTATTATGTTCTTAATCTAGAATATAAATTACTTCAGCAGTTCAATAGAAGTATCAGAAATCCTCTCAGAGTAATATTAAAATGAATTTATCTGAACTTATACAAATTCTCTAATAAATGGGCTTCTAATGAAACATACCAGCTTTTCAGGAAGCTTATAAATTTAATATTGACAGACCAGTTCTCCACATAATCTGCACGGAACGCATTTGAATATACCAAAACACCAATTCTAGCTGAACCAACCTCGTAATTAGCACAATGAGGTATAACCTAAACCAGCCAGCACATAGAAAATAATAGTACAATCCGATAGCGAATTGCACCAATTGTAGTCGTAAAAGTTTTATTAGAAATAAATTTTCAACCTCTTGCTCTTACTATGTATTGTATGGTAATGCGTCTTAGATGGGTTAAAAGAGTTTTTCGTGTACAAAATAGAATGGCTCGAATGTTTTATTAATACTCACCTTTTTATATTCTTTTACATCTTACTTTTTTTTTATTCTGTAGTTTTACATCTTACTTTTCTATTACATCATCCATTATTTTTTTTTCTTTCAATTTTCTCTCTATTTCTTTATTCCTTATATTTCGAGCAAAAATACATCCTAAAAATAATAGTTAATGTTATATGGATGCTAGATGTAGAAAATTGATTAGATTTCAAACATGCATTTAAAAAAACAACAGAGACTCAATTTATTTTTTAAACATTTATTGTCAATTTTGTGCTTCACTCTTTCTTTCCACATCAGCGATCTGCGGCTTTTGTACTAAAAGTGTGTAATTTTTTTCATAAATAACCAAAATAGATAGATTTTTAAAAAATTACAAAAATAGATAAATCATAGCTTGAAGGGGTATTTCAACATGAAGAAATGGTGCTTCAAAAAATAATTTCACTTTTTTATTTTTTCTAAAAAAATTGTATGTCACAAAATCGTCATAAATTACTTCTTTAGCCGTCAACAAATGAGAATTTGTTTATTTCTTATATAGTCATGCAATTTGTAGGAACACAATTTATTTTTATAAAAAAATAAAAACTGAAAAACTGAAATCGTCTTTGGAAGCATATTTTTTCATGTTGAAATGTCTTTGAAAAGACGATTTATCCATGTCCATAAGTTTTTAAAAATTTATGAAAAAAATACAACATTTTGGCACAAAAGCCGCAATCAGCCATTCAGTGCTCATTTTGATAGTTACGTCATTTTCCTGCAATTTTTCCCCAGTATTTTTGCCATTCATATTCTCCAGCCATATGACATAATCATAATCCACAGTTACTTGCAACAACATGGATATTTGTGCATTGCGTGTTCAAATGACCCTATATTCATTATTTCATTTGCTTGTGTTGTAAGGTTCTTCTGCATTGGCAGCAGCACTGACTTGCTTTCTTGTTCTTGTTTTTTCACACTTACATTTCCCACATTAGATAAACAAAGTATTATGTATTTGTACCAGTTTCAAGAAATAATCAATTAACTTTTTATGATATCACCATAATGAAGTTTCTTTCCCTTTTATGCGAAACTAAATTGAGGCAGCGATAACTAAGTCCCCCACTTCCTAAGGCGAACTCCCAGTCCCAGGTCCAGTGCTTCTTCTTCCTGGAACTTTGCTTTTGAGCTGTCATCCTCACGTCATCTCTTACATCATTAACATGCACAATTCCAATGTCAAAGGGAAGTGCAACTACCACTTGATTATTACATTCTTTAAGCACTTTAATGTGCTGCGCTGCACTGAAGTTAAGCCCAATCCGTATAATACTCTTCCGGACCCAAATGTGAAGTTAGCCCAACATTATTGAATTTAATACTTGTAACAGAAAATTTATCATATATGAATCCCTCTTTGGTGAAGAGTAAAGTTATTTGTAACTATATCAAAATGTGATATAATTATGAATGATTTTGGGATTGTATCAAAGATAGGAGGTCTAGCCAAGTTCTTATGTCTATATATACCATCAATACTATAGTCACTCTAATGAGAGCTAGCTTTAGTAATTTGAGCGTCAGAAATCTAATATTAGTAATTACTTATTTTTCATGGCATCTTAGCCATTATAAAGCACCAGCCATCCAACACTTATAAATGCACATTCTTAAGTCAGTAATCCATTTCAGACACACCATTCACATCCATCTCCAACTAATGAAGAACTAAAATTTGGAAAATAATATGTTCTCACTGAAAAGGTGGAAGCTTCAATCGCAGATTGTAGAGAGTAGTGAGCTAGGGCTAGATAGCTATTTACATAGGGATATGCAAGAAAACATTTGTTAATGGTGTTAAGAGTTTTGTTTAGATTTCTTAAAAAGAAAATAATAGTAATAACAACACTGCTGTTGCTCACGTCCCTATTTGACTCGTGTTTGAGGTCCCTTATAAACTTCCTTTTAACTTAAAGCGTGTTTGAGGTCTCGGACGTGGAGAAAGAGTCTATAATCCACGTTAAATAGTTAAATAAGTGTTTCCAAACACCCATTATAGAAGGAGAATCCGGCAACATTTAAACATGGATATTTTTTACTCGTGAGAACTGCTAATTTGCAGTGAAGTTATTATAGGCTGAAGCAATATAAGAATTCTATACAGCGCATAATGATCAGGAAAAAAAAATGTTCAAAAGATGAATAAATTATCCATATTATAAATGATCAGTGAGCACCAGGAAACAACGCAGTTGGTTGAAATTTGATGAGTACATAGCCCAAACACTTAAAACAAATATGTATGATATTAGATACTGAACTATGAAAAGAAGGTACATATAGCTTAAATTGACTTTTGTCCTCGTTGTAACGGAAAAGCCCAAGAAATGGAGATATACTCTGCACTGGCCAATGCAGAGCAGCACATGTCTTCCTTAGCTGCAGTTAACTTCCTTTTAGTTCGGTCACTCAGCCCATAGCCCTGTATGTTAATCCTCTGTTTCTGAAAGCAAAGCACATTTACCAACATAGTGTGATATGGTTATGTAGAAGAGGTCAATCTTTTAAACAAATTTCTGCATCTCGACGAACTAATGTCTTGGTCTGGAGAGAACACAGCATGGGCAACAAAAGAAGAAGAAAAAAGCATATTCAAGTTATATAAAGTGTAAATCGCATGCATGCAATGCAACTCTCTATTTTCACTTATACTACTGTGAAGCAAGACAAGTTAAATAAGCTAACCTTGGTTCGACAACATTGAACAACCTAGGAAGGTCTACATTCCAGGAAAATCCAAACAAAATGAGGTAGGAAAATCGTGTTGGAGAAGGGGAGCACGTGCAAAATCAGATAAACTAGAGCAGCTATAATAGAGCTAGAACTAGAACTGAGTTGCACGTGCCCTGCTTCTCCAACAGGACCTAACCACCAATCATGAATATGGTGAACCATGCATTGCTGTGCTGAGAGAGAAGCAGAAGCTGGTGCATTTATATACTGCTCGTCAAGAGAGAGTTGCTGGGTGAGTTTAAGGCATTGAGTCTTCGAGTGGACATTCTTTAATGAGTAATGCACCTATGACCAATATCTATATGATATGATGACCTAAACAAGCAAGCAAGCAATCCCTCATTTCCAAACCCAACTCATCAAACTCTAAGATTCACCAACACTGGGACTTAAAATAAATTTTAAGAATTTTAAATTAAAATATTATATATCAAGATTTTTTTAATATATGTGATATATTTTTAATAAATGTGAATTTTTCTTATAAAAATTAAAAAATATATATATATTTTTGTTTGTGTACCTAAAATTTATATTTTAATTACTTGATTCTGGTGTCGATTATGGCTCTTCTACCAAGATTTCGTAAGTGCGTATAACATACTACATTCTTACGCCAATATCATTATATAACCTGTTTTTGAACAGTGGTGCACGCTTTGTTCTGTGTGCAAACTAGAGAAACAAATTAGAAAAAGCATGGTAGTTTTCTAGATTTGACCCTGAATTTGACATGCATGGCCCACTGAATCTTATTCTTAGCGGTTGATCAACCGTGTGATGCTTATATAAATCACGTATCTATAGGTCAGTTTTGTTGGACACTTTCTGCCGCCAAAACAGACAATTAGGCCCCCACCTGACATAGCTTGTGCGCCTGGTGTATCTTTCGTTACGAATGGCAAAAGTTTCTTTTCAAGTTTGGTAGTATGAAATGAGATCAAAATTTTGAATTTTTTTTCTTATATATTTGATCTCAACCAAATTAAGGGTTAGAGTTTGAATTTAAAACAATTAGTTAATTTGAAATAACTTCACTTATGAATGATGGATTCAAGAGACTCTGGTTAGTGGGGCAATTTTTATATAAATAAAATAAATAATAATAATTATCATGGAATGAAATAAAATAAGAGAATAAATGAAATGTCTACCTAAATTCTTGTGGAGAGAATTTTTCTATAATCCACAAGAATTTTTTTTTACATGAATACATAATAACATTTTCTCTTTAAATGAATATAAAAAAAATTATAGAAATAAAAGAGATAATAAATTGATATTAATTTTATCACTTCATTATTTTAATTTTTTATAATATTGATTATGAAAAGTCATTCAATATTTTTAAAATATGAAAATATATAAAGAATAATTATAATTTATAAAAACATAAGTATTTTAGATTTTTTTTTTACCTACACATTGTGTACTTTTTATAAAAGTTTGTAATATTTTTCTTCTATGAAAATATTATACTTTTAGAATGAATTTTTGAATCCACCACTTACCTAAATCAAGTATAAAGTATTCAAAGAATTGAAAATGAAACGGGATGTAAAATAGAAACTAACCAATAAAAGACAATTTGACAATAGAATGAGAAATTAAGAATAGGTTCAAATATATAAAAATAAAGTAGCAAAATACAAAAAAATTAAATATATGCTTATAATTTTTTTAAAAGGGAGGTAGGATTTGCACATCTTCAACTCAACATATATAGGTACCACGGACCTTACTCTAACTTATTTATGCGCTAATGATACTTTCTTATATCCTTCTTTATGTTTCTCTCTCTTTATTATATCAGGTTATCCATCCCTTTATGATTTGCCATTACTGCCCTAGGTTATTTTTTCATTTTTTAGTTGGCTACGGTGATGTCTCTAGAAAGTGCACCACCGGTGAGAAACCAAAAATTACCTCCAATAACAAGTTACTTACCGAAAGAAAAAAAATAAATTAAAACAACAGTTTCTTCAATAAAAAATTTTAAGTCATTTGGAAAGGATGGCAAGTTTGTCGGATAAGGTTTTTCATTAAAAAGGAAAACTTGTTTAACCGGTATTATTTTTAATTCATTTGAAAAAAAATCTTATTATTATATTCATGATTATTTAAATAGTATTTTAATTAATTATATGTTTTTTATTTTCCAATAGCAAACCTGCTCTAGCAGGGTAAAAATAATGCCTCACCCGTGGAGCAATTTCTAGATACTTCACGTTAGTGAGCATCTATATATATATATATATTTTTTTTTTGGGTGCTGACTACGGTGATATCTCAAAGTGCGCGCCACTGGTCAGGAACTAAAACTTGTAATAACAGGTTATTAATACGAAGAAAAAATATTAAAAAAATTAAAACAACACAAAACAGAAATAAAAAACAAATTATATTATAATAGAGAGACTTTATTTAACCGGTAATTTATTTTAATAGTTTTTTTCTGATAATAAAAAATTTTCGTTTTTTTTTTCTTGGTAATTTTGTCATCTAATTGAAGAACAAACTAATCTTTAATTGTTTTCATCTCTCGAACGTCAACTGCACAACCACCATGCGCTCTCCTCTTGTCGTTTGCTCTCTCTCTGACTAGTCACCGCCGCAACCACCATACCCTCTTTCTCCTTTCTTCACCAATGGAATCACAAAAACAAACAACTTCATGAAAACAAGAATCATTATGTTTGAACAAAAAGAAGAATAAACACAAAAGCTACCATTATTGTATAGTTGTAAACAAGAAACTCACTTCAAGTATTTGTTGTTCTCACAAAACCATTATATTATAGAGCACACATAAGACATTTAAAAAAAAAAACTGAAAAGCATAACCGCATGCTTATACTGAAAAAATATGTTTTGAAGATGTGTCTTCGAAGAACTGGGTTTTTAAGATCTGTCTTCAAAGTCGTTGTGAGATCGGAGCATTGCAAAAATTTGTAGATTTGATTTTTTGTAGATCTACAAAACGAAGACTTATAGATTTGAGTTCCTCCAGATCTACAAAATCAAAAACTTGAAGATCCACCCGTAGATAGTGTTGGAGACGTCGGCGGAGGAGATCCACCTGAAAAAAAGCACAGGGAGGAGCGGATCTCAGATCTAGGTGGAGTTCATCGCCGTGGTTGTGTTCTTCATGCAGTTTCACCACACGCTCGTCATCGCCGCCTTGCTCTCACTGCTGGCGACAAAAACAGAGAACGTGTTGAACGAGGAGAAAGCGGAGAGAGTTTTCGAAGAGCAACTCAACAACGATCCCGCCCTAGGAAAGAAAGAAGAAGAAGCTGTCGTCATCGGAGAAGAAGTTGCCGATGGAGAAAGAAAGTTCACGAACTAGATCTGAAAAAAAAAATATAGAGAAAGAGATATTGATTAAAAAATATAACTTTTAATAATTATTTTTTATTTTTAAATTAATTTTTAATGATTTAATATATATATATATATATATATATATTATTTTTATTTTCTTCTGGTTTAAAACCAGCAATTGCCGGTTATTTTTAGTGTTTTCACCGTAGCCAGCACCTTTTTTCGCTGCAACCTTATCCGTGCTTTCTCCACTCACCTGCATGCTCTCTCCCTGCACATAATTGATTATGCCTTAAAAAAAGCTTTTGGTCAAATAAAAAAAATGATCATTTTTATCTATGATGGGTAGAATTGACATTTTAAAATAAAATAAATAAATTTTTATTTTATTTTATTACTTACTCAATTACTTTAATTCAAATATTTTTTTATTGTATTATTAGTATGAAATATTTGTAAATTTTATTAATGATTGATATTCGTCGAAAGCTGACTCATTTCTTCTTGATGTCATTTCTTTTTTCCTCAAAATTATATTTTATTTATTCACACATGACTGAATTTCAACATTTACTTATGAGGACTGAATTCAGTATCAATTTTGACTCTTTCTAAACAAAAAATCATTCATCACTACCAAATACAATGTTAATGTGTTTTATAAATTTGATAGTGAAATAAGTAACTACATGTTCGATTTTCAGGTAAAAAAATATTTTTGAGATAAAAATAATTTTATCAAAAAATCAAAATTCTTACTTTTATTTATTATATTTACGTCGAAACACATGCAGAACATTTCAAACTTAAATTAAAAAAATGCAGTTACTTTCCAAATGGATGAGAAACGGAAGTCCCGCTCTATGTATTTTTTTATCAGCAAAAAATCAAGTGACGCATTCGTGACTTGACTTTTTATATTTAGATGAAAGAAAAAAATATAGAAACAAATATATATCTTATTTTTTATTTGGCTGAAAATATAAAGATAGCTTTAGAAATTAAAATATAAGTTTTTATTGGTAAAGTTTCTCTGTGATTTAAATTTATTTTTTATCCTATCTTAGTTTTTATTGAATATGTTGAAAGGTAAGAGATCGAGTACAAGGAAGCTGTACTCTAATTTTACATGTCATGGCAGAAAGCAAAACAAATCCACCCTCAATTGACGGCCTGTGGGGAACGCAATTGGCAGGAACAAGAGTGGTGGTTGGGGATTATTTTGTTATTATTATTATAGATTATAGATGTAATTATAAGTTTTCTATATTAATCATATATAGTAGTAAATATTAAACTTTTATTTGAAATATGATACTTTATTGTCTTACTATTTTTGTATAGGATTAGAAGTGTCTTTCAAGAAAATAATGTAGTTGCATATATATTCAACATTCAAAATTAAAATCAATGATGATAATTTTCATGTTATTTTAATATTCACCGAACATTTTAGACGGATCGCGGCAAGGAGTGGCGCAGAATCTGTAACGAATTGTCCTTTGAGGTTGCGTGTTGGAGGGTACATATTGGTTTATGCGAGGAAAGAAAAAAATTTAGGTGGTGGCAGGAAACACCTGGAGAAGTTTGCATAGGTTTCTTAGCTTAGCAGAACATAACAGAGAGTCCCAATGCTGATACGATACCCTCTTTAATTAAGCCATGCCTACCGTGGATTCCAAAATTCTTATGGTAATTTTCTGCACAAGAGCCGCCTCAGACAGTAATAATACCTGAATTGGGTTGCCCAAGGTCTTATCAAACATGGCATTTTAAATCTAGTGATCCATACGGTACAAACTGAATATATAATGTATGTTCAAGTTCAACTTGTCATCAAAAAGGAAGTAACCGGATATTCATTTTCAAATTTTTAAATTGCTGGTTCAGCAGAATTTAATTAGAAGATCTCTCATCAAAGTATTATATATTATATATTTACACTATTAAAACTTCCGTGAATATGGTGTGTGAAAAATGTTTGTAAAAAAAAAAATGGTGTGTGAAAACTAATATTTGCTGTATAGCCTTTGGCAACTTATTGTGGTGCACATCATGAAGAGGTGATATACATTAACAGGAAAGCCCTTTAGATCAGGTTTGGATTCCGCTCAAGAGATGTGGTAGCTGCTGAAGGATATGTTGTAATCAAGCGAAAGAAGCAAAATGTTTCTGGTTACAAAAGTGTAGTTTTTAAGAGGTCTAAACTCTACATTTTACTATGACAGTTTATTACTGTAGATCTTTTGAATGAGAATTATAGCTGAAATACGATTGTCACTACATGTACAAGGTTAATTTGGATTTATCCTTACTTTACAGGATCCATGTACTATATATTAAAGCAAAGTTTACCATTTGTCCAACATGGTCATGTCATGAGATTGAAATGTTAGCTGAAAATTGGGGTTAACTTAACAAGCGAACTTGTGTTGTTCCAATATATGTTGGGTGTATAATGCGTACCTGGATGCGGTGACTAGTAAGGGTTGATGAGGTTGGTTTAAATCATGGGCCTTAGGAGTGTCGTGTTGCCTGTGCTTTTCTCTTCTTCCTTTTCCTTCTTTTTATCTTGTCGATCGAATTTAAAACCCACTTGCTTATCCGCTGATCATGATTGATGTGGAGATTATATTTTTTGTTTGTTCATCAAAAGAATAAAATATAAGAGCCCTTTTGGACATCCCAATTATCTTGAGTGGATTATAAGTTGAAAAACTTGTTAATGCTGAAAAGTAAACGCAGCTTGCCAATTGCCTACACCTTCTTCTTTCGCTAGTGGTTAAATGTCTCTCTCTCTCATCTAGCGAATAGCGATCATGTCCATTGTCAATTTTCAAGGAGCAGTAATGGAGAAATATATTGGACAATCAAGGAGAAGAGATTAACATTTAACAGATGACGAAAAGACAAAGCAAGAAACAAAAAAGAAAGCGACCCAATTAGTTGCCTCTGTTGACCCTAATCTTGTTATATCAGGGAAAAAAATAAGGATAAATTATAATTTTAATCTCTTTATAATTTTTAATGATTTTAATTGGATTCAAATTCATAAATTTTTATTATAAAATAAGATAATAAATTATTAATACATTTTTATTATTTAAATAATTTTATAAATATTATTTTATATGTATCATTAGTCGAGAGTTATTAATTTTTTTATTATAAATATTTATAAATTAAAAAATATTTAATATATATATATATTTTTAATTTTATTTTATATAATATTGTATTTTTAAAAAAAAATTATAATAACTTAGAAAATATACATATATATATATAATTTATTAAGTTATATTAAAATAAAGTTTTATAATAAAATAAAAATATGTAAAGTTAAATATTAAGTATTTATTTTAATTTATAAATTTTTATAATTTAAAAAATAATAACTCTTACCTAATGATACATGTAAAATAGTGTTTATAAAATTAAACAAAACAAGTTATTAATGATTTATTATTTTGTTTTCAATTGAATTTTGATGGTCGATTACCTCTTAACATGTAATGAAGAAAGTATTTATTCTGATAAATAAATGGATAAGTGTCTTAATTTTAAAATAGTAGAATCAAAATTACGAATTTAAAATTACAACATAATTAAAATTATAAATTAACCAAAATATAAAGAGAATTATGTAATTTTTTTATTTAACTTTGTAAAAGTTTTAGAAAGAGTGGTCACTTTTTATTTTTATTTTACATTTTTAATCTACCAAGTTGAAATATAAAAATGTCATACTATTTACACTCATTTTTATAAGAAATAAAGTAACACTATAATTTCTTTCTTATTCAATTTTTTCTTGAAAAAGAGCGTATTAAAAGTTACTGTCACTGTGTTTTAGTGAGTCATTTTAGTAATTTATAAACTATTTTGACTAATTTAATTAATTGTTTAATATGACATAGCTTCTACATTATTTTTAGGATCTATTTCAACTGGCTTGTGTAAATACTTCCTCCAATATCAAATATAAATATAAAAACACATTTTTTCTGTCTTAAATATAAAAAATAACTAACTTTATACTTTACATTATTTAATTTCATTATCTCTAAAATATCTTTAATATAATTGATATTTTAGTTTTAGTGACTTTTTTTTATTCTCATAACAAGTTTCGGTGAAAGATAAATTGAAAAAAAAAATATTTTTTAATTGAAATTAATACAATTAAATATAATTAATTATCATTTTTAATTAGTGTGAAACACTTGTTAAACTATCTAGTAAATGACACCCCACTGTAATATAAGAAAAAAAAAATCAACTTACACTCGTCAAGAAATTTTTTAAACATTATTTAATATTGATAGTATCAATAAAAAAGTTAATTCATTTTTTAAAATATTTTTTACATTAATTACATTAGGAAAAAAAGAAAATATTATTAAAAAGAAAAACTCTAATTAAAGAAATGATATTTTGGGATACTATGATTAAATAGAAGAAAATTAATTAAAATTTATTTATATTTTAGTTCAACACACACGAAACATTTATTGCTGATATTTTGATTTGAACAGTGTACTTTTATTATCACCTTTTTAGACTAGTTTTTTTTTATTAATAACTAAATTATGTTTTTTTTTTACCAAATGCATTATCAGCTTTACAAACTAAATTATTAAAAACCATTAATGACAACACAGTTTCGAACACAAATTTCTTTTTAATCAATATCATTGGTGCATGAGTTAATGCAATAACTTAGATAAAAGTATCTTATCTAATAAGTGTTTTTAAATATTAGTTAAGAAATTAAAAAAATTATTATATAAATCATATAATAATAGAAAAAAATTATGAATAATAAATTTTTTTACATTTTAATAAAAATATTTTATTTTAAAATTTCCAAGATGAAACGAGAGAATGGGTGGAAAACAGTGTGATGTTTCCGTAAATATCAGAAAAGAAAAGGCTTATCTTTGGGATTTGGATAGCAGTGATGGGTATTTTGGAACATACCCTTTGAGGAAAATGACTTGATATACACACAATGTCACGTGTCGCTCCTCCACCCCGTAAAGCCAGAATTTGCGGGGCCCACGCGTACGGGGAAACCTTATCTCTAGGAGAATCCAGATCCATAAAGCCACGTCATGTGCGCCCACGTGCTTCCCGATCGAATCCACGGTCCAGATCTGTTCCCAAACCCAGGAGTTATTTGGCCTTTAATTCTTCGCCGTCGTTAAGTATTCACCTCATGCAGCGTGTTTCCTCACTATTCTCACCATGGGCCTCCTCGATCACTTGTGGGATGACACCCTCGCCGGTCCTCGCCCGGAGAACGGCCTCGGCAAGCTCCGAAAGCACCACTCCTTCGCTTTCCGATCTGCCTCCGCCAAGGGTACGCATGCATGCCCTTCCCAAATCCATTTGAGTTATTCTTCAAAATAATTATGATAATAATACAAGAACCGCTGCAAAATTAGTTCTTATGATCCCAAACGATCATAAAAATGAAGCAAGATTTGGGAGGTTTTTAATGTAATTAAAGTGAAAAGTATGATTATATATTAATTCTAACGTGAAGGCGGTTGTTCGTTGTGTGATTTTGGTGGATCAGAATCAGACAGCGGAAGCGTGAAATCGTACGGTGAGGATTCGCCCAAGAATGCGGTGAGAGTGACGCGAAGTATAATGATCGTGAAACCACCTGGTAACCAGAGTCCCAGTGGATCCGCTCCGGCTTCCCCCGCCGGTTCTACTCCTCCGGTGTCTCCGTTTTCGGGTAAGGTCGTACTTTACTTTTTTATTTTTTTTATCTGTGAAATGTCCAATTAGACCTTGGATTGGCTTTGGGAACTGTGAATGTCTCCCGGGGAAGTGGAGTGACACTGTGAGACAGTGAGAGGGTGACTGAAACGTATGTTCCAGAAATTTGTGCAAGGGTAATTCTGTCCTTTCAGATGGGGTTTATCTTTCCTAATCCTATATTTAAATTTAATTAATGAAAACTCACTTGTTGTACAATAAAGTTAAGTAATTTTTTAGCAATCACGTAGTATACACACTTAGATAGTGTTTAGTAGGGTTAGTCATGATGGCTGTTTTGTTTCCTTTCCACGCATACTGAACAATGAAAAGGACGTGCACACAGTGTGCTTATCCAGGTACACGTAATGCAACAACAGCAATCGTTTCATAATACGAAGAAAATAATAAAACATAATACATATTACGAGTGACATGATTAAAAAAAAAAGGGATATAAGTTGATTGTATAATTTGAGTTGTAAAACAATTAAGGTTAGCAACGGTAAACATTAATATATAGTTATATATATTGGCGTTTGTTCAATATTATTATTTAGGTTTTGGAGGTGTCAGCTAGGGGTAACTAATTCTGGATTGAGTTTGTGTTGCTTATAATTTGATGGAAGGCTTTATTATATATAAACAATAGACATTAAGTCATAACCTTAAGGGTTTTAGAAAGTTTCATGACATCTTATTTAAAAACAAAAGCAGCTAGATATTAATTATTAGGAATTTTGTATAGAACTATAGAAGGTGCTGTTGTTGATGTAATATATGTGCAAGTGATGGAGTGATTCGTATAAGGGTTTCAATTGAATCATATGAGAGTTTAAGTCTCAACACTAATGGTAGCAAACTAAGCAGTTTACTTGCACAACAATTTTATCCACTGAAGTGAAACTTTTTTTTTTCAAATTTAGATGATCAAAACTTTATTAAGAATATATATATTGACAATGAATTTTTGTTATACAATAAAGAATATATATGATGATATACTTATGTGTTATTGCGTGCATGTGTGTATGGTATTGATAGGAGCTAGAGAATCCTTCCGTTTTCGGAGAAGGTCAACATCAGATGCGTACGAGAAGACAGGCCAGAACAGATCAAGCTCTTCTTCTCCTTTCGATGTGTGAGAAATGAGCCTGACCACTATATATCCTCCATGGATCGATGACTGAAATAAAATATATATAGTAGTTTGTTTTTCTCTAGCCTTTGCGGATGATGCTGTATCCATTTTTGTTTATGTTAATTTTGTGCATATATATAGTATATAGTATATAGCATATGTATGAATATGTTTACGAGTTCATCAGTTGAGCGATTGAAGTCCTGAAACGATCGAGGTAGCTGTGTGTGGTTTAACAGCTTGGTCTTGTTTTATTGTTGAACTGGTTTATGGTTCGGAAGCTGTAAATAAGTAATAACGTAGTATAGGTGTGTTTTTGTTACGTGTACTTTGTATATATATAAAAGCCTTTCCATTCCAAGTTTTGCTAGTGTTTGCTTCCAAGCTCTCATCAGCATCCTATTTTGTTTCTCTTATTTTATTTTTCTATTTCTTTTCTTTCTACGGATACTATTGGGGAATTAAGAGAACTTTGATAGGATAGAATCATTAGAATGAATATTACACACTGTTCAACTTAAATATAGATCAATGCACTAACCGATTCAATAGCATTAGTTATTTACGCCCTAAAATAAGGTTTAGTGGTGTACGTATACCATTTTCTTTTCGAGTTTCATGGTCTGTTATGGTTTCAACGAGGATAGAGGGGGGAGAGATAGAGGAGCTGAACATGAAAAGTTCACAGTGGTCCTATGTGGAAAGTGATTATGTCTTTAAGGATGGCTTCTGAGATCTATTTGATGGGGCCTTTGTGGGGATGGCTTGAGACCTGAGGCCTGCGCCATGGATATTATAGAATATATATACATGTCTTTATGTCGGACTCATTTTTTTAAACAACACGTTTAAACAAGTTTTATAACTGAAAATGTGGCTTTTCTTTTGGTCTCTTATTTGCATACAATTAATAAAGAGAAAAAGAGAAAGAGAGAGCACAATGAGATGCAATAAGTGATGGGTTAAAAAGAAATAGACACAAAAAAATGTTGTATGTATAATACTCTTCTAAGTTTTTTTTTGTTTTTTTTACTTTTCATGGGTAGTATTAGTAACTAGTAGGCAGATTTTATTTTTATTTTTATTTTTGAAGACTGAAAATAAATAAAAAAATATATACGAGTGGACGGAGTTGTCAATATGAGCGCTATTCTATACAAAATAATCAATATGAATATATGGTAGATAGTTAAGATATAATGATTAGATTAAGAATACTTGAATGTAAGATGTATATTTCTTATTAATATATGATAGGCATGTATACTAGTTTATCTAAAAAAAATGTTCTGAATTAGTTTGCAATCCATCCATTGTTATTTGTTAATCTAATTTTTTAATATATATGATGATATAATGATTGAAGCGTTGTCTTGTAATAACCTATTTAGTTAAACTTTTTCTCGCTTCAGTCGCCCGCAAGAACTGTATTTTCTCTATCTGGAGGCAAGTCTTTTTCAAGCTAAATTGTTCTCCTTATATATAATAGTCGTTCAAACAGTTAAAAAAATAGTTTAACTTGTTGCACATGACCTTTTATTAAAAAAATACTGCTACTAGGATTGTCTTAGTAACATGAAATTTGGGATATATACATAACTTAATTTTGATACTCATTGTTGTCGTACAAGGAAGAGACAAAAGAAAAGAGAAATTTAAAATATAATAAATAATGAGTAGAGAGAGATAAACATAAATAATGTTGAATAAATTATTGTATGCCTATCACATCTCTTATTAATATATTTTTATCATACAATTTTCATGTAATTAATGATATTGATTTTGTTTATCTAAAGAAAATAAAATCTTGTAGGTGTGAAGGAGTATGTTTATTAGGCAATGTCTCTTAGGGATAATAATGTTAGAGTTTTATATTGAGTAAAATAAATTATTTGATACTAAACTTAAGGCATGTCACTTAATGGACTATATTTTGTGTTAGACTCTCCTCATATACTTTAAGTCCTAACAAAATTCTTATTAGATGTTTGAGTAGTGTTTTATACTAACAACATATATAATCTACATGCAGAAAATAATCAATAAGGCTGATATTTTAAACATGCCTATTTGTGTCAATTAAAAAATCTCTCCAGAGTAAAGAGAGATTCTACCAACTTCAAGGATGTTTAATTCTTGTAATCTGTTAGAAAATATTCCATATAAAAATGTGTTTTGTTCAGGCTTGGGTGTGGGCTCGTAGGTATGACATACAGTGGCCCAAATACGTTGTTTCTCAGATTTCGGCTTAAAGTTTTTCGGCCTTGAAGTATTTACAAAAAAAAAATCAAAGAGTTGGAAGCTTTTCCATTGGATTGAATTGCACCGTGTTTGGGTGCAGTCGTAATGGTGGTTTAGCGGGTATGGATTGGAAGCAGTACCGACTCGGACCCAAGAACATGGATTGTGGCTTCCTGCTTTTGCTCCTCTTCTTCCATCTCTTCCTTCCTCACTCCTCTGGTTTACCTTCCTCTCTCTCTTTCTAACATAAAAATCTTCTATTCTATTGATTTGCAATTTTTATTTGTTATTCATTATTCGATCATGATGTCAAGCTTAAGCAGGGGGATACACACAAATAAAAAAAAAGGGAATTTCTTTTATTCCTTGTGTAGTTTGAAGAGTTAGTTAGTTAGTTAGTTGTGTGATAGTTTAGGATCCGGCCAATTCTTAAATTTTGTTCCTTTCTCATACTCTGGAGTGGTTATGACTTACGAATCCCCCCTTCTTAAATTGTGATCTTTGATCTCATGTGCATGATTCCATCTCTCTCAGATAGGGAATTCTATCAGACCCAAATCAACTAAATGGGACTAATTTATGGGCTCAGGTGTTGATATAAAGGAAAAAGGGTCCTGTGGAGGTTCCAAATTTTACATCGGACAAGCTTTCTCCAGCCAACTAGGAACCTTAATTTTGTTGGGAACTTGCCTTAAACTGGTGTTATACAATTTAAAAACACATGTATATCATGTATGTACTTGCATTGTCCCTCTGTTTTTTCCTTCTTCCTCACGGAAACGCACATGGATCAATGCAATCTATCAATTTCTTGTCTTTATCATTTGGCTTAGCTTGTTGGGATCAGTTTTTCATTCTAGTTTCTGCACACTTTTTGTTTCATCAACTAAAGCTAGGCAATTGGGCAAGCTTCTCATTACTGTATGCACGTCATATAGTAACTAGTAAGCATGACTTTGTTGGAAATTTATCATGGTAATAAATCCTGATCATAAATTCACAATGAGTAGTTAACTACTTTGTTTTGTGTAAGCATATTGTGGGTCATAATTGGCAGAACATGTATAGGTGTTACTTTTATGTCATAATCACAATCTTCCTTGTAATTATTATTACATTTTCTACATTCTTTGTTTGCAAGTAATAATGTGTTTAATGTACATAGAACCAAGTAGAGAGTGCCTCTTTAAATAAGGAAGGGGGGGGGGGGGTATTGCATCTTGTGATCAAATGTATAAGTATAGCAATCAGCTGGTTATGCAGTTGAACAAAGTAACTACTCAAATGGGATGTCTAAAAAATTGTTTTCGTAGTTCAATGTTTTAATCTCATTTTATCTAACTTGTTACTGCTCCTTTGCAGAATAGGATTCATCTATGC